>NW_028256733.1:600000-1025133 GCF_048593485.1 Apis florea
CACTTATTATTACATATGTAATTTACATTATATAATTATAATAATTTATATTTTACAGGTAGCAAATAATAAATATTACATCTATATCTATAGATATAGTATGTGCCATTTTGGGAAGATGATTAAAGTTTTAATATATTATTAAATGAATTAATAGTTTAAATTAATAAAATAAAGAATGTCTTATTGACATTCTTTAAAATATTATTTTATATCTTATTAAAATATCTAAATCATATTTTCTTTGTAGTTTGTTATACTTTTAATTTCATATGTACAAAAATGTCCACATAATTGTAGCAATATATTTCCATCTTTACATTTTTAAGGTACAAATATTTATAAGTTATTAAATGTATTTATCACAATGAATGTTTGTTTTATATATGTATATTATGAAAATGTTATTACATTTCAATCTCTTTTTATTTTATTTACAATATTAAGCTCAGCGCGAATATTTGTTTATATAAAAACTAAATAGTAAATAAAATGTTAAATACAATTATATACAATTTTAAATATATTTATACATAAATTTATATATATTAAAGATTATAAGGGTTCTAATTTGGGATATAAATCTGTTCGACGATGATTTTCGCATGGCATATTTTGTCGAATTTGTTTTAATAGGTTTAAATCAATTTCTGCTAAAATTATATCAGTTTTTTCACTACATTGCGCTATTACAGATCCCCATGGATCAATAACCTAGTAAAATTTTTTTCATATAAATATTATATTTCATGTAATAAAACTAGAGTATAACATAAAATTTTTTACCATTGCATGACCCCAGCTCACTCTTTTTTTATTATGTATACCAGTTTGAGCTGCAGCCACAACATAACACTGTGTTTCTATAGCTCTTGCACGTAATAATATTTCCCAATGTGCAGCACCTGTTTGATATGTAAATGCTGATGGATATGTTAAAATTTCTGCTCCCATATTTCTCAATGAAAGAGATAATTCAGGAAAACGCATATCATAACACTAATATTACTATTAAGTAGGAATAATTTTTAATGTTTTAATATTTTAATATTTGAAAATTGTGAAATTGAAATATAAAAAGGATACAATACTGAGTGCTAATTTACCGATTGGTGTGGATATAGGTGGTTCAATCTTTTGTCCTGCTAAAACATAATCTGATTCCATTAATCTAACTCCAGTATTTTTATTATCCATATCAAATAAATGTATTTTACGATATGTACTGACAATTTCTCCTTCATTATTTATTAAAATGTGTGTATTACTTATATGTTCTCTATTGTCATCTAACTATAAATATAATTAAAATAATATATAAATTAAATAAAAAGTTATATAATATATAAATAATATATATATTGTATAATATATAAATTAAAGAAAAAAATAAAAAGAAATTGAAATCTCTTACTGCTTCATGGATTCCACCTAATGACAACCAAATTTTATTTATTTTTGCAATTTCTTTATAACTTGTCACTGTTGATCCGTTCAAAGTTTGAGCCATGGCTATTGTATCCTTTTTACTATCTGCTAAGTAATCACATGCCTCAGGAAAAAATGCAATCTATCAAAATATTTAAAAAAAAATCTATATAAATACAATATTAATTAAAATTAATTAAAATTAATTAAAATTTCATTTTTAGACTTACAGAAGCTGCCCTATGTTTTGCTTTTTCAGTAAGTTCACGTACAGTTTGTAAATTTTTTTCTTTATCATTTGTTGATGTCATTTGACATACTGCAACTAATGGATTTTCCATACTACTAAAATATTTTACAAAATGTTTTCTAAAAAAAAGATTCAAGATATAATTAAAAATATTAAGAAATAAAAAAATACTTTATTTTTTATATTTATTTCAATATATAATTTTTTTATAAAGAAAAAATGAAATCATATTTTGAATGATTTATCTGACACAATTTACCTTACCAATTATTACCTGTGATATTTAATAATAGAAAAACTGCTTATCAAATACATGTCTATCCTTTATTTACATATACATAGAAACTTTTGATAATAAATGCAAAAGTATTAAAAATGATAGTAGCACATTGTTGTAGTAGTAATATACAATATGTGTAATCTATAATTACGTTATGTTTAAAAAAAATAATAACTTTCATAAAATGTAAAATATGTATACATGTAAAACAAGTTTTTAAATTTATAAAATAAAATGTCAAAATTTCAATTAGATATCACAATTGTTTTTCAAGGAAAAATTTTACAGAACAAGTATAGATAAAGAAAGGAAATACTAAAAGAAGGATAGAGATAGAATAAAAAATAGGAAATCAGTGCAATTTCTAAAATGCTTTAGATAAAATAAATATAAATAAGAAGAGCAAATAAAAGAAGGATAAAAATCGGATAAAAATCTTGAAATCAGAAAATAAATACTATCTTCAGACTGCTATAAATGAAATAAAGAAAGGATAAAAAATTGTAGAAGGATAAAGATAGAATAAAAATCAAGGCTATCTCTGCTTTTAGAGAGATGTTTTTGACACTCAAAAGATAGCGTTGTTAGTCAATTCTTTTTCTATCTTTCTTTTATTATTTTCTCTTCTTGTTTATATAATTTTATTTGTAGCATCTAAAAATGACTCTGAATTTCACAATTTTATCCTATTTCTATTTTTTTCTTACTTTATTCTCTTTATATTTGTTTTTTTATATTTATTCTTAATGTATAATTATAAACGAGGTTAGAAAAATCAATTGAATTTTCATTATTTTTCTTTTAAAATTACACTATATCTTAATTTTTATATAAAAAATATTATATTCTCGATAAAACATTTTTTTCGAATTTTTAGAATATATTTCTAGGATTTCGCAATATATTCTGATATATAATGCGTGTTATCAAGAGGCATTATTTAGCACTTGAATTTAAACAAACAAAAGCTTAGTTTATTTAACAAAGAAAAAAAATTATATTTTTGAAATATTTTATTGAAAGACAATGTTATTGATTCGTTTATTGAATTTATTTTTTTACTATTTATAATATAGTAAATTCCTAAAAATATATAAAAATATATTGATTGTTACATATTCAAAAAATTTATTAAATAAAATAAAAATTTATAAATTGAATTTAATATTTTTTTCATAAATTAAAAATAATAAATAATAATAATAAATAATTTTAAAATTATTATATATATATAATTTAATAATTATAATAATATAAATTATTCTATTATATAATATATTTTATAAATCGTTATATATATTAAAATTAATAGAGTTTAAAATATTAAAATTTATAAAAATTAAAAATTAAAATATTTAAAAATTTCATAGTTGAAATATTCGCTTGAAGTTTACAAATCAATTTATATTGTCATCGATACTGTCGTTTGCGGCGTTCAACCTTGCCCGCCGAGCAATGTTTATCGAGTGGGGAAAGACGATTCCGCCAGCCAGTTTCGCTTCGACCGCTGTGTCGTGTGGATGAAAAATTTATTCGTGTTCAATTTCGAATATAATTTAGTTGCATATATATTTCATCAATTTATATGCGTTTTATTCATAATATTTATATTATGTATATTTATTTGCAAATATTTTAATTATATTTATTCGCGAGTGTAACAATTTTGTGTTTTATTTGGTAGAGCGTTGGTATAATTCATCTCTATCATGGATGAAGCTGTTACTACAAACAAACAAGGTACAGACTTGCATTTTTTTGTATCATAGAAATTTATATTATGACTATTTTATCATTTTTATACACACGCTATAGTTCAATGTAAAATAGTAATGTTGAAAGCTGTATGTATCATTTCATTATTTATGAATGTGTAAATTGCAATAATAGTAATATTATGTTTTTTGATAATAGTTAGATAATAGTAAGATTAATTTAGATAATAGTAAACATAATGAAATTAATCATTTTATTTAGTTCTATTATTTACATTATATTTATTTTTATATTTTGTTTATATTATATTCAAGATATAAAAACATTTTTTATTGTATAACCTATAATATTTATAAAATATATTTATAAAAAATATATCTATAAAAAAAATCCGCATTTATATAATTTATATAATTTATATAATTTAAAAATTCAAATTCAAATATATCATATCATGTCAAATATGTATTTCTTTCAATTATCTATTGTGTTCATCAATTTTTTGAAATTATTCTTTTTTTTTTATTTATTTGTTTAACAGTTAGAATCACAGATAACTTATAACTCATATTTTTTTTAAGATAAAATTTTTGATTTAATTATTATTTTATTTTTTTATTAATTATTGTTTTATTTTCTATATATTGATTAATTTTATATATTTTATAATATAATTTTTATATTTGTCACTAACTATTATAGTACAATAATTCTGTATTATAAACTTTTAAACTAGATTATTATTTTATTTTAATACAATCAATTTTAATCTTATATATTTTATACAATTATCTTAGAGATACAATTTTTTTTGCAGATAAGTAGCTGATTATTGAGACTATTTTATGCAAAAAAAAAAAAATTTCAATATAGATGCCATGATGATATTCTATATTTTATAAAGAAGAGGTAAAGTTTAAGTTTTTATATTGAAAAAAAATATATAAGAATTTTTGTATTCGCATTTTATTGAATTAGTTATTTTTATGTATATAATTCATAATTATTATATTAATTATTAAAAATTTTGTTTAAATTTTCTATAAAAACTTTAAAATTTTTCTATATATTAAATTTTTTTTACATAGTATTGAAAAAAAAAATTTAGCTATATATAAGAGATTAAAATTCTATTTATATTCATTTTATTATATCCATTGAGTTCAATTTAGAAATTATTATGATTTATTGAAATTTATTAATTTTTTATAGTGTTCTTTGTTTCAGAAACCAATGGAATCAATTGGAATTAAACAAAAAAGAGAGAGATTTGTAAGATTTGTATATTACTTCTTCTTTTTCCCTTGATTATAGATTCAGATTTTTTTGTAGTTAAATTCAAATCTTTAAATTGTTAGATAAATATTATTTTTGTACTAGATAGCTATAAAAATTATATTTGGTTTGTATATAGATAGAAATTATAAAAAATTATAAATTTTATCAAATTACTTTTGCTTAAAAGTTGTTCTATTAATTTGTAAGAGTTAATGATAAAAAAATACATATTTCTAAATGCATACAAGATTTTTATGCATTTTTATGCAATATTTTTAAAAATTACATTCATTTTATGCAAAATTCTAAATACATATCAGGATTAATTATTAATTTTTATTGATAAATTTTTATTTTTAAATAAAAAATATTAAATATAAGTAAATTTATAAAAAAATTACTACTATTTTAAATAGGATATATAATTTGTAAGATGTATATATAATTAATATAGTAATGATGGCTGAGGTAATAATGATAATATAATTTAAATCAATAAAATAAATATAACTCTCTTTAAATATATTTTATTTATTTATTTTTATTATTATCAATATTTTATATTTTCATTACTCTACTTTCATTGAAAATGAAGTAACATATGTACCTTATATAGAATCATATAAATAAATTAAAATCTATCTAATTATTTTCAGATTTAGTTTGTCACTTTTATTTTCCTTAAAAATCCTTTTGTTATTTGTTTGTACAATGATAAAAAATTTGAACAAAAAAAATCTCTTTTGCACACTAAAAAGAAAATAAATTTTTACATGAAAGGAAGATAGAAGAGACAAGATATAATATGAAAACATAAAATATTTATAAGAAGTATCTAGGATATTTTAAATATTTGCAAATAATATTGAAAACACAAGATGTTTTATTTTTCTTTATTCTATTTTATTAAATTGTCATAGTATATAATACACAAGTGAGACATTCATTTATTAAATTCACTTATCAAGCAGAAATAATATTTCTCATTTGTGAAGTTACGTTTACTGTTCTTGTTAAAAAGTCGATAACAAAAGGACAGTATATGTCTACAGAAAAATCACAACTTACTATTATATCCTATTTAAAGGATAATTAATAAATACTACTGTTCTATTTGTAAATGCATTCGTATCGTTGCATGGAACAGATACTCTGAAACTCATGGTGGATGAGAGAGTAGTTAGGAATTGAAAGGATGATTGAAGAACCTAATATCCGAGAAATACATAATAATATCACGCACTCGGATCATTTCCTTTGTTCATTGAGAAAAAAACATCTAAAATATCTATAGTAAAGATCTCAAGAAGTTGGGATTAATTGGATAGAGAAAAGATAAAGTATAGTAGAAGGATAGAGATAAAGGATAGTACAGGATAGTGAAAGAGTTTTGCGATAATGCAAGATCAAATAATGTCGTGTTAATATTGTTTTTTTTTGTTCGGTTTTTCTCTTCTGCTGTTTTGTAAGCTTGCGTTAATACAATCGTTGAAATCGACACACATACTTTCGGGACACACACACAACTTTTTATTTGCCTTTAGTGGCTCGTATCGCTTTGCAAATTTCAATCCACGGATGTCCGTAGGAACTGCAAATGTCACAGACGTTTGACGAGCTTGATGATGGTTGACTAGGTTGGTGGCCAGGTGTACTCGGTGAGGATGACCCTTCTTTCTTCGTTTTGCACATGGATGACGAGAGATGTAGAAAATCGACCGAGGGTGGTAAAGAGGCGGGTGCACGTGTTTTACGCGATGATGGTAATGTTGCTGAATTATAAGATGATGATGAATTAGAAGATGGTAGTATCGAGGGAGATCGCTCAAGCGATGGAGATTTTGCCGCCTGTATTGATCGATTCGAAGGCGACGATAGGCGCATACACCGTAAAAGGTTGAGTCAATCATTGAGCAGACCTTGAGACACGCTTATTAGCTGTTCCTTCAGCACGCGGAAAGAGGGTCGTACTTCTGGGCAATGGGCCCAACATTTTCGCATTACCTAAGAGATAAATACACATAGGATTTTATTATAAATGTGTTATATTAATATCAAAATAATTTCTTTATATTTATCTTGAATATGTTAAATAAAATTGATCTAGTTTTGACTAACCTCATAAACTTCTTTGAAACAGGCTTTAGGTCTTTCTAATATGATACCTCGTTGCACTCTTTCCACGACTTCAGTGTTTTTTAGACGTCCATAAGGCATTTTTCCGCACGTGAATACTTCCCACATGAGTACTCCATAAGCCCAGACGTCTGATTTTGAACTGAAGCGAGTGTAGTTCAACACTTCTGGAGGTGCCCATTTGATTGGAAATTTGGTGCCTCCACTACTAGTATATTGATCATCCAATACATACCTGAAACAAAATTATAAAATTATAAAATTTCTAAATACTAAATATAAATTAATAATTTCACTTTCATTTCATTGTAGAAAATTTTTACCTTGCCAATCCAAAGTCTGCAACTTTTACTACATTTTCTGAACCAACTAAACAATTGCGTGCAGCGAGATCTCTATGGATATAGTTATGCCTTTCCAAATAAGCCATACCTTTGCAAACCTGCAATTATTAATTAATATTAATTGCTGCAATAAATAAATGAGCAAAAGTTGACATTTGAAGATGAACTTTACTTGTATGCACATATCTAAAAGAAGACCAACATTTGCTCCTAGAGTTGCTTCATTACGACGGAGGTAGTTGAGCAAAGATCCATGTCGCATGTATTCAGTAACAATGTATATTGGTCTATCTTTACTGCAAACACCATATAATTGAACCAAATTCTGATGTTGAAGTTTCCTAGAAAAAAACAATTCGACATTTACTATTCAATCTCTCATTTGTTTACTAAATATCTTCATCTATTAAAAACTTGAATTAATCATTAACTCACGTCATCACTTTAGCTTCTTCTATAAAATCATCTTCAGACATTGTGCCTTCTTTCATCATTTTTACAGCAACGTCTATAGATCCACGCCATTTTCCTCTTCGCACTACTCCAAACTGTCCAGAACCAAGTTCTTCTAATAAGTGTAGTTCTGCTGGATCAATTTCCCATTTGTCTGCAAATTAAAGAACAGTTATAGCTTTCTAAAAAAAAATATTAGTTTGCTTTGTAACGAATTGAAAAAAAAAATAAAAAGATTCTCTTTTGAAAATTTGATCTCAAAAAGATTACAAACCATGACTGAGACCAGCAGTTGGTGGTACAGGGCGATCACAAGGGCTAGTTTTCAGTCGGCTAGCTAATCCACCGCTATTATGTCTATGATAATTAACCAAGTCGGGTATTGAACCACAGCAATGTTTCTCAGATAGATAAAATTCTCCTCTGGTATTTTGTTTGATATGATAATGTTTCACATGAGGATGTGGGCTACAATAGTATCTTCTTATTGACCTTTTTCTATAATAAAATATAATGTGATGATATAAAGTGAAAATACTTACACTTTCGTATAGAGGGAAAGCGTGTACAGTCCTTTGGTAGACGAATTACGTACAACAAAGCATCCTTCTTTATCTTCTTGCTTAAGCAATGATTCCGCACGTTGTCTAGACATATCACCCACATACCATCTACAATTTTAAACATATGTTAATCATTATATAACATTAAGAAAATATAAATTTGTTTTAAATAAAGTCTTCTCCATATATTTACTCATATTTTTGAAGGCCCAGAAGTTCTTTTTCTTTGACATAGTTGCTGGGAATGTAACCAATGGATCTGAAAAAAAAAAATTAGAAATTATAATTAATCATATTATATTACAAGTATCCAAATAAAAAAATTATATATTCTTTTGTTTCATTTGTATCAGCAGTGTAGTAATTAATATAATCGTTGAAATTATATAAATGGAAAATTTTTTTTATATCTAATAAGAATATATCTAATAGAGAGTGATATATATATATATATATATATATTATATCCATTTCCTTTGTGTTTTCTTGGAAGCTTTTTTTTATATATTCACGAGTCGAATCGACTAGCCAATGAATCCATAGCTTTAATCCGCTTTTGGCTATGTTAAGTAGTAAGAGTAAGAAGAGAGAAAAACTTAAGCCTTTAAAAGTATTTGATCGCCGAGAATGCAAGTTGCCAAGAAGATATAGCATAACAATATTAATCATGATTGCATTGGCATAAGGGTTTGCGTAATAGATGGTATCTAATTAATTTGGAATTTGGATTCAAAATAAAATTGACCAGTAATTTTACTCGAAATAATTTAAAAAATAATTTTTTTTCGAGAGATTCTAATTCAAACTATTTTCCAATAGACAATATATCTTCCATTTCAATGAATATAAAACTTTTACATACCCATGTTCATCTTTAACTTTCCACCAATGTTCCTGAGAATCATCTAATACTTCGTATTCTGCTCCCTGCGAAATAATGTATTTTTATATATTTACGATATAAGATGAAATTATGAATCTGACATGACATCGATGAATTCCAATGATTTAAATAATTTCAATTGTGATCCTTAAATGATTTTGATAAAAAAATAACACGGTTTTGATAATTATCAAAAATATTAGTTCGAATTGGAAATAACATTATATACAGTTTCAAATGATTTTGAAACTCGTGAAATCCGAGCAAGAATTCAAAATATTTTTCTCTAAAATATCACTATTCCAGATTACATTTGAAAATTGCTAAAACCATAGTTAATTAAACATTTGATGAACTGGCATGCACCGTTGAATCCAAGTGTTAATAGGATTCGAGGTTTCTCTGCATATTAGAGGATAACCATCATCCGCGGAATGCTGGCGATGCTGTTGCCTATGTCGATGATAATATGATCGACGCGAGACATTACCGAGAACTGTTATCCGACCGCAAGACTCAATTGTGCGAAAGTTAGGTTAGAAACTTGGAAATTTGGTTTGACATGTCGTGCAATCGAGCGATCGAATTAATGATTTAATTCGTCAATCAAATTTTTCTTAATTATGAGATGAATATTAGAAATGAATAATTAATTTTACGTAAATATGAATATAATTTAAATATGTCCATTGTTGTAGCCGCATAGATAGGAACTATCAGAGAATTGGATTCTAAATAAAATATGATAAAAATAGAATTGATTATTGTTAATTTTTTAACAATAACTTATTTTTTTTTATAAAAAAAATAGAAATAGAATTACATGGAAAGTCAATAAATATATAAATGAATTGAAAAAGATTAAAAAGAGAATTTAGTAATAACAATTCGACAACATAGAAACCAAATTGACTTTATTAATATGATTTATCTAATTTCACGAAAATTTAGCGCTAATTGTGACGAAAAAATTGAAAAATTTTTAGAAATTGGAGTTCAATTTCCTTAATTTTTTATTGAATTTTACATTTTATATATATCTTATTGTATATCTTCACGATTCGATTTATTGAATCGATATGAGAAGGTATAGATACATAAATCAGATCGATTTATTGCGGTAAGAATATTTTAATGTAATTTAGTTCGTGAATCAAGATTGATCTAATACAGTTTTATTCGATTCTATTCAAACGATGTAATTTATGTAGTTCTATTCCATACAATATTGTATATTTAATTCGGTTATAACACGAGTTCTTACGATAATATTTAATACGATACGATTCGTGCAATATGTATAATTTTATTTTCTGCGATTCGATTCTATCTCGTTTGAATATGATACGGAACAATGTATGAATGTAATTCTCTTTTTTTTTTTTTTTTCATTGATACATAATATAACGTGATTGCTTGCGGCATTATTTTATTCAAATCTATATCTATATCTAATATTCGGTTTAATATCGAACTATGTAGAGTATAATATATATTCGTCCAATTTTGCAAATTTTCTTTAGAATATTAAAATATTCATTAACACTTTTTGAAAGTCGAGTTTGACGAAACTTTTAAGTTTATCAATCAAATTCATATTTTCTTATTTTTTTATTCATTTTTTAAAGCAAATTTTATCTCTTTATCTATTTTCTTCTTCAAAATGATACGTTTTATAGGTATAATTATTGAGGTCTTGGCAGAATTTGAAAAAATATTAGAGAAGACCTATTTACAATCGAATATCGGCTGTCATTTGTTTTTATATTTGATTTGGATTTCCGTTTCAATGAGAAATTATCGTGGTTTCAGGTATTCTGCGATGCAATTAAAACTGCATTGTGAAAGCGGCCGTTAAACGATACCAGACATCGATCCTTTTACGCTCGTTTAATCGCGTATAAAATATTTGATACGCTTTCAAACTTTATGAATCTCATTCCACCCGGATAAACGAGTCGATATTGTGAATTTTTTTTTTCTTTATTTTTTTTTCGTTTCTTTTTTAAATTTCACTAATTTCGCGAGAGAAAAATAGAAATGGATTTTACTCTTACCTTTTCGAGGGATAAATCGCCACCCTCAATCGCTCGAAAAGGATACAGAGCTACCACGACCTTTGTTCTCATCATTATCTTGTCCTGGAACACGCATTGATTCTCTGTTTAGAATATTGAATGAATTCAGTAAGTCAAAAAGTCTTTTTTTATTTCTACGTTGTTTTATAAGGAAAATTCACTTATTTTAAAAAAAAAATCTGATTTTAATGAATCTTTCGAGGGAAAATTTTTGTATACATTATAGGTAAGTATTTTTCCCTCATGTATGATAAATTTAAGTAAAAGAATATTTGCAAGAGAAGATTTATTTATTTACCTTGGTTTTAGAAGATGGGGTCCCAGGTGTCCCCCCTGGCATTATTGGAGTCGAGGGGGTCCCTGCAATGAACAGACAATAATTTTCCATTAACATTTCCATTAATATTAAAATAACACAATTTTTTTTTTTTCCTTTTTAAATTACTCATCGTGTTACTTGTAATTATATATAAAGTGGAACGGAGACGAGTCAGAATTTTTAATTCTGTGACCAAATGTTCTCATTTTTTTCAGAAGATGGTCGCCATTAGTCCGAGTTTTCCACAGGAGCGAAGCAGCTACGTTTCTTCGCCGGGATAATTATTGAATGTAGCATGGAGAAGAAGACCTCGGAGAAGGGAGATCTCATAACTTATATCTTAATGAGCTTACGTTGCTTGCGATGTTTTAATGAATACTAATGAACTCGAAAATTTTTCTCATCCCAAAGGGAAAAGTGCGGATCCGTCCAGTTTTTTAACCGAGAATAATTGGTCCTATTCTTGGGCCGAAAGATTTATAAATGGAAGAAAGAAGAGGGGCGAAACAAGCATTTTTTTTCAATTTATAATCATTCTTTCGTTACACGATATCGCCGATGTTTACGATGTCCTTCCTTTTTCCCATCTCTCTCTCTCTCTTTTGTTGATCGAGAGAGAAAATTACGAAATGAAATAAGTGCAAGATTTTAAATAAGATTAAAAAATTTTAATCAACATAATTTATCGATTCACGATTAAACTTTGTATTTGAGTTCAGCAAGAATTAACATTTCGTCGCGAATATAATATAATAGCTAGAAAAGGAATTATGTGAAAGAACGATGAAAAACAGAAGTCAAAAAAAAAAAAAAGAAGAAGGAAAAGAAAATATAACCAACTAATTAAATATCTAGAATAATAGATAACTACAAAACTAGGACAAAAAATTCCACAATGAGAGGAAAAAAAAAAAAAAAAAAAGAAAGTGAAAGAATCGACGATTAAATATTTTCGTTTACTGGAAAAAGCGTATTTGAATGTCGGTGATAATTTAGATATTTATCACATTAAAATTTCGAATCCTCGCCGACATCATTTTTCTTCCCGTCGTTTTCATTTCTTGCCAAATATACCGCGACAATCTAGTTTTTTTTTTCTCTTTCTTCTTTTTCGTATTTTTTTTTTTTTTTTTTAAAGCAACGTGTCACGCGTCAATCGAGCGAATGGAACGATCGAACGATTTATATATCGATGTCCGATTTTTCTAGGAACGCTATTTCTGTTTTTTCCATCCAACATCCTGTATTCTTTGTATTCTCAATTAGCGCGACGCTTAACGAGCCTCGGCTCGTTAGCCGGCCGATTCGTTGATAAAATACACGTTACAATTCAACCAGCTAGACGTCCGTTTTAATTACTTCTTCTCATAAATCACCTGTATTTTTTTCGACCTGTCAAGTAAGAGTTGTTTAAACGATGGAATTACCCTCCGTGGAATTACTTTGTGTGCCCATTGTTGTGTATAGCGTTCTTTCTCATCGGTGTAAAAATGTATAGAATTATGGTAATTAACACGCGCGAGCCGTTGATTTTTTTTTTTTTTTTCTCAATGCAATTTAAGCAAATGGCAATCTTTTTTGTTCCTTCTTCGCTCGTTGTTTCAAGAGTCCCGATTAATTGTTGACACAACGACAATATTATATCCGAACGAAAATTCTAAATCTAATTTAATCGTCGGCGTATAGATTCTCATCCTAGACACAAAAAAAAAAAAGAAAGAAAGGAACGGAAAGAAAGAGCTTGGAAGTTTAGATAATGGAATATATCATCGAATTTTACGAACGATTATTTATTCTCAATTATTTAAACGTACCGGAACGCGTGCGGAAACTCGACCGAATCCATGATCCGGCCAGATCCAGCCATCGAGATCCCCTCGCACCTCCTTCCACGCCACTTTTTTCTCTCAAAGACGCTGCCTTCACAGCGCGGTGGATCTCGCGTGTTCGAGCAAACCCTTTCACTTGTAGTACACGAATCACTCCACAAAAACTCACGTGCTTTGCAACAACAACATCTGATCGAAATCTGAAGTAGGAACGAAGGAAGAAAATTTGGATGGAAGATTTGCATCAACCGATTATTAACCAAATGAAAATGGAAAATCAAGACGAAATTCGAATTCACGCACGCTCGAAACACGTGGGCGGAGGTAGGTTTCTTCGTAAGGAAACGAAGAAGGAAGTTGGAAGCGAGGGTGCGTGCACGAAGCTCGGTGGATGGCGGAATATCGTCAACGGTGAGCGAAGGACGATACCACAGCTAGTCTCCACCCTGTCTAGACAAAATCAATGCGACCTCAACCTCCTGCATCCCCTCCAGCATCCCTTAGACCGTTCAACGTCCCCACGTGCGTGCCTAGCTGGGTGGCTGGCTGGTTGGCTGGCCGCGTCCCTTCTCCCTTTCGAACTTCCTCTTCATGTCGAGTTTCATTACCGGAAGCAGTCTGCTGCTCCACACTATGGAGTGTGTGCTAAGTTCACCGACCATGGATACAAGTTCCTACTTCTCTCCTCCCTTTGTTCCTCTTCTTCTTCTTCTTGTACTTACACGCACCTCTTCTTTCGAGGGTCTTCTCGTTTCTTTGCTCTTTCTTTGGACGATGATTTTTTTTTTTTATTCCAGCAATGCGGATAGCAAAATTTGTACATAACAATTTTGTACTTCCAATCGATAGAAAAGATCGAATCGAATCGAATTCTTCGAAAAAAATTAGAAGAAACGCTTGTATATACATTATTCGAACCATTTTACGCTCCATTTTGTCCAATCGTATCGAAAGACCGACAGTTTTCCAGAAAGAGCGAGACACCATTGCGAATGCATTAATCGGAAAAATTGACGAGCCATGGATCCCCCCTCGAATGAAATAAAAGGATTAATCTCGACCGACAGAATCGTCCAGGATTAATTGCTCGTTCTGCCGGTAAAACGTTGGCCAGAAACTTCCATCGACAGAGGAGGACAGGGAAGCGGTGGACCCGTTTCCGGTAAGCGATCCTCTCTCTCTCTCTCTCTCTCTGGAACGAATACATTACCGAATGTTTGATATCGTTTCTATTTTTCAACTTTTCTCTCCTTCCCTCCCCCTCCTCTCTCTCTCTCTCGAGGCGTAAAAATACAGTCGGCCGGTTTTATGACCGTGTGTACGCTCGTTGGACACGTTTGAAATTGATGATTTTGGGGGATTTATTGTCCGCTATTTGACGAATCGTGTTGATTGCTTTCTCGATCGTGATATTTCTTTTCTTTCTTTTTTTTTTTTGTCAAAGTTTGCGTTTTTTTGATGCTCGTGCGTGGACATATGCAGGATTTTAATGGAGCGTTCGTTCGTTTGTTTACTCGTCAATTACACAGGATAATTACACGAAGATTCGTGATTTCTTTTTTTTCTTTTCTTTTTCTCGTTTAATCTATTTTCGCTCGGAGAGAATCGTTGTTTTTGTTTTTCAAGTTAAGGGATTATCTTTTCGATAATTTATCGCAGAAATGAGAAAGGATTTAAACAAGGGAATTAAAAATAATTACGATAATTGCGCGACAATTATATCTTTTAAAAAACGTGTAATCGCGTGTATGGTAATTGAAGCTGTCTTGGAAATTCCGATATATCCGCATTGAAAGATAATCGAGAAAAATTGTTTGAAAATTTCCAGTAATCAGAAGCCGGTTTCTGTATAACAATAATTCACGAGAAATTAATTAAGATACACAAACAACGAAATTAACACGTGGATCGAGGATATTATATAAATCCACAATTTACAATTACCCGTAACATTTGAACGGACAATTATGAACAAATACGAGAATACAACAAATCTTAATACACACTTAAATTCCCCCATTTCTTCGCAAATATTGCGCATAATATCGTGCAACAACATACGAATGCATGCGACCTAACCTAAAAAGAATTCGGAAACGAACGAGGAAAACACGACTTGTAAGATTGATCGAATCCATCCTAGCAGGAAATTGTCATCGACTCGAGCGTTGTTCGTTTATTCCTCTCCATCACAAGTGGACTAACCTAACCTAGAAATACTTCTCCTCCTCCTCCTCCTCCCTCCCCCCCCTAGATCCGTCTTCGAAAAGTTGGCGGATCGACCGAGGATGTTGGGAAGACTTCTTCTTCTCTCGCATCGTCCAGGGAGGCGGCATTGATATTATGGAAGGCAGCGACGTTGATCGATCGATATTCGTCGGATCGAGAGGAGACGATTCTTCGTAACGTATCGTCGCGGAGGAATCGTCGGATCGTCGGAGAGTTTAACCGTTGGGAAACGCCATCGGGGAAATCTTCCTTCCCGCCCTTTCCGCGTAGAGAGCATTATTGGCGCGCGATTCTCGATATTATTATTGCACGAGCCCCGCTCTAGGGATTTTTCTTCGTTCGTTGCACGTGTTTGCACCATTATTTCCCCTGTAATTTCTCTTTTTGCGCGTGTGCGTGCTTGTTGAAATACTTCTATTCGAGAATAGAAAGGTGTTCTTTTGTCTGCAATTGTCTGGAATTCATCTCTATAAATTTAATTGTATATCATGTATATATATATATATTGGTAATTGTAATGTTAAAGAAAAAAAAAAGATTGAAATTAATATATATATATATATATGTAATAAGAGTGGTAATAATCTTAAAATTGTAAGATCGTGTTCTATTTACGAAGTGATATATCGTGCCATTAATTTTTTGAATGGGTTATGGGTCTCGAGAGAAAGATTGATTTCCTGCGGAAAGGGAAGGGAAATTTTGAAAGGAGTTCCTTCGCGGGTCTGGCAATGATTCCAGATTTGATGCTTTATCCCCGTGGCGTGTTTATACCGCGATAAAGAGCGGCTTGCTTTTGGATATTTGGGGCGCACAAATCAAGCCATAATGATCTGCGAAGTCGAACTTGAACGCAGAAGGCAGAAGACTTCCTCGAGAGAGTCGTTATTTCGGTCAAGGAACAGTATGCTCCTTTCCATAAGTTTGAACGTGCTGGATGGTCGGCTACAGGTGTCTATAAATTTAAGGGGCGATTCTTCGAGCTAAAATGAGACGAGAATATCCCTAGTTGCGGCTTATCCATCCCGTAATTTAACTTAAAAACTCGATTACGATTCGTATTGAAAATAGGAAAACTTTAAACCGCTATATCTTCGAAGATAATGACTTCCGGTTAATAAATCAGCGATCGTTAGAAGCGCAGAAGTTTGTACTTTAAAACGCATTTTCATTTATCCTGATACGACTTCCGGTTCCCGAGATATCGTCGTGTAAAGAAGTGGTTAATTTTTAATCGTGTTAAAAGTTACTATTAAAAATTAAGAAAACTTCGAACCGCTGTAACTCCGAAGATAGTGATTTCCGGTCAACGAATAAAAGATCGTTAGAAGCGCAAAAGTTTGCATTTTAAAACGCATTTTCATTTATTTTAATACGACTTCCGGTTCCGGAGATTTCGTCGTGTAAAGAAAAAGGTAATTTTTAAACATATACCGTCTTCGTTCTTATCGGTTACTCGGATCTTTCGCTCGCACTTTGTCTTATCGACTTATCCCAAACTTCAGACTAGTGACAGACGCAATTTCAAGAAGCGTATGCATTTCTAGGAAAAAATGTAAGTCACTAGAACTCGTTCATAATTTTTGCATCGTTTTGACGAAGACTTTAAATCCTTGTATCTCGGCAATCGATTGAAATATCGAGATGAAACAAAAAAGGAATTTCAATGGCGTACTTTCCTCTACTTTTTGGGTAAGTTTTGATGAATAAAATTTTTAGTTTTATTATATAAAAAATTCTTTTGTAACTACGTGATTATAACGATGTAAAACATATAACGATATTACATATTTAAATATATGTAAAATCTACGATCTTGCGTTTGCAATCTTTATAGTTTAAAATGTTAAAAATCAGAAAGAATTATACGAATTATGTAAAATTATAAACATAAGAGGGATAATGCAGTGTATTCTTCGAAGAATATACTGATTTCGGAATATACGAAAATCGCGCGAGTAAAGTTTGAATCAGGATATCATTTTCCCTATCGTGAAATACCGTTTTGTTCTCTTATAATTACGCTTAAATACTTTCAGGATAGTTATGTCCTTGCCGTTGAAAATTGAATTTCAAAAGAGGCTGATTCCGTTTTCTCCCTAAAAATTGTTACGAACTTCAACTAAATGGTATTACCATACCAGAAGTACAAAAATTTTAATTATTCCCTCCCGATCGAATTTTATCGCAAAAATGCATAATTCATTATACGTAAAATTCAGAATTTCCACGGTATTATATATTTCAAAATATTTAATCTTATTTTTACGCGATCGCTATTAAAATGGATGGTTTGTAATTAAACGTATCGTGAATTGTGGGAATATCGGTGTATTTTTTAAAATATTTTACATTTTTTTTTATTATGCAAAAGTGAACACGTTTATTTTTGTTTTAAATATTTTATTAATTTAATAAAAATACCATCTTTTGTCATTTTATTACTACAAAAATACACAAAATTATTGCCCTATCTTTTATTATAATATATATATCACCCATTATTCTTTCATATTCACGATATCCCACTAAAATTAATTTTCCCTTCTTTCTCGGTAAATGACACAACATAGATTCGATCGGAAATGGTCACATCCTGTCTCAACAAACAACATTATCAATCCACTACGCCAAAAGCGATTAATTATCGTTCATAATGAAACGAGGAGTGGCTAGACGCGTGTAACATGCTTCATTGTACAACACTTACTACGATAAAATGACTGGAACCATTCTAAAGCGTTTCAAATTCCCGCGCAAGACATTGGGTAATTACCGACCGCGCATAGACAATAGGGAATTTAAAGTCGTTGCGCAAAAGTAACTAGACTTGTCGGTATGCATCAGTCTCCGTTATGCAATCGTATCGCGGGTTCCTTTTCCATCCTTGCGCTATTCTCACTCGCTTTAATCGCTAAAATTTTAATTATCCTTGCGAAACCGAGTTATGCATGATCGTATCATCAACGTCTCGTGATGTAATCGAAATATAGGTTATGTACGTGTCGTCGAACGATAAGAAGGACGAAATGGGAAAGACACGTTTATGGAACGATTCGAGAGAAAGTTTTATAATAAGTTTGCAACGGAGAGAATGGATTTCTTGGATGATATTTCTATAATTGTTTTGGCACGATTTTACATCTGGTGAACAACAAAATAGAATTTGAATGTTTTTTGAAATAAAATGAGGGGATAAATAATTCGCTTGGAAAATATACTCGACGGAAGAATAGATAAAAATAGGAAATTTTGAAGACTTTTTTTAAATTTCCAAAATCTATCTAAAGATTCATATTTGCAATTGAGAAATACAAAGAAAATTAGTCTCAAAAAACAGTCCAAGAATCGAGATCCTCAAATTGAATTTCTGAGAGTCAAGAGTGCCGCACAGCAGACAGATCCATGCGATTAAGTTCCCAAAGATCCAATTTAACTTCGAGGCTGTGGAAATTTATTTTGTTCCCCAGGAATTATGAAGGCGAATCTTTCGATAGATCTTCGAAAAATCTTGGTCGCTGGCTTGATCCGTTCGTCGGTTCGTCGTTTAATTTAAGTAAAAATAATTCCGCCCATTCACCTGCGACCTCGCCGTGCATCTAACTATCTAACTTCTTAATTAGTGCACGGAATAGCGTTCGGCTGGTGGATCGGCTCGCTTCACTCGGTTACATAAATTTCTTGGAATATTTTGGAGTAGAATTTCCTACGATAGTCTAAATTGTCCGCGTATTCCGTGAGATCGGAATATAATCAAGAGTTCGAGACGAAATGTTCTCGAATCGCTTTTAATTTGTGGACTAGATTCGAGACTGGGGGAAAAAATTTTTTTGGATTATTGGAACGAAATACTTGTAATACAGATCATTTTCCATTATTCTTCGTTTATCCGTTTTTGCACGAGGCTCGTCCAGATCACAACACGAATCTCAATTGTAATATCAATTCTGAGATGATAATTTTATTTTTTTTTTCTCTCTCCATTTTTCACCAACAAAATCTTAATTCTAATTAAATTTTTCTAAGTGAATTTTATTAAGCGTATATAATAATTTCTTGATATTATTGACTGTAAAATTTTCTGACCTGGAAAAATTCTACTTTCTAAATTTTTCAAATTTAATCGAACGTGTCAACCGTGTAAGTAATTCATCGAATTCGAATTGGAACTGATTGAAATTTTCTCTCACAAACTCAGATTCTCCACGAAACTTGCACGAAACATCTTATCATTAATCTCTCTCCTAATTTTCTTCCCAGTGTCCAGCGCAAATCTTGCTCGAATCGAGGAAAAGAAAAATGGAAATTTTCGAGCGAGCAAAGGCCAACATCCACCCCCAACAGCTCAACCCTGCTCCCACCCCCGAAGAAGGGATCAAGAGGGCAAACGTCGGCGCATCCCTGTTATGCAAGCAGACGTTATACCCAGAGATCGATCTTACAAACCCTCTCCCCCCAATTGCAGACAATACACAACCCCTTTCTCCCTTCCCCCTCGACCTTTCTTCCTCGAATGGAGGGAAACTGCCCCCTCCTATCACCAGGAACGATGTAATTTATCCCTCGTATTTGATGAAACCTCGTTTAAAACCTTTTTAAACGAGGTTTAAATCATTCGAAATGCGCGATTTCCCGCCCGACTACTCCTCCTCCTCCTCTCTCTCTCTCTCTCTCTCTCTCTCTCTCTCTCTCCGCCGACGGCGTTATCAGCAGTAGTCGGTTTAATCGTCGACCACTTTTTCCTTTCCCGCCATTGTCTTCTTCGTTGCATCGAACGACGGATCCACCGCGTTCGTTTCGTGTTTTTTGTTAATTTCTTCTCCTTTCTTTCTCTCTTTCTTTCGATTCGAAGGGGCGAGGAATGTAACCTTTTTCGAAGTTTCGTGTCGAATTGATTTTATTTAAGTCGATTTGATTTTTTTTATATTGTCTGGATTATTTACTTTTTCGAAATTTACATTTGTTTGCATATGTACGGAATAATTGTGGAAGGGTTGTAATTTTTCTTTTTTTTTTTTCAAGTAAAATTCAAGGAAAAGGTTAGAAGAAGGGGAGATTCGAAAAAAGAGATTGGGAGATACCGTTGAAAGCCCCCCCCTTTCGAGTCCTTGGATTATTTACCGAATATACAAAACGCACCTCTTTATCCCTGAGTGAGGATTGTTTACGATCGGAAGTTGTTGGCTTGAAGCGGATAAATCGAAGAACTCTGGTGAAAATCGATCGAGAGATTTTAATTAATTAATTAATTTCGAATCCGTGAATAAAGTTTTTCTATCCCGTCGATCAGTCTTCCCTTCGTTCGAATATTCTTTGCAGAAAAAAAAAAAAAGAGAAAGAGAAAAATTTTTATTTCCTCTCTCTCTCTCTCTCTGATCCTTAAAACACTTAGAGAATTAAATTTAATAAAACCTGAAATTATATTTCATTATATTACATTTCAGGCTCAAAAATTATTCGAAATCACCACTTTGAATAATTTAAAATAATGTGCGCGACAATAAGATGGCGTAAATCTTGGCTGGAAAAATTCGAAGAAGAATTGGACGACGACGTGGATCAACACGAGAGGATTTCGCGAAAGAAAGAGAAGAGAAGAGAAGAGAAGAGAAGAAAAAAAAGAAATTCGGCATCGTGCCCACGAAGGAAATTGCAGTGTCACGTTTTGCAAAAATGCCACGCCGTGGAACCTGTTCCCCTGGATTAGTTCCAGATTCGGTGAATATTAAATTGTCGGAGAGCGAAAACTTCGTTCCATTCACTTTTGTAATCCATAGAGATTCGAGTGCAAATTCGATGAAAGGAAGATAAAGAAGAGAGAGAGAGAGAGAGAGAGAGAGAAAAAGAGAGAAGAATCTTTCTCTTGGAATAATAATATTATTAGTAAAACTCATCCATTCGAATTAACTCTATCGTTCTATAACAACCAACACGAGATTCTTTCCCGTATTTATCCAATCGTGGCTTCTGTATCAGAAATAATAATAATTCGAAGTATTTTGTGAAGCGTCGTTAAAGTATAAATGTAGAAATTAACCATGTAATTTGATATCAAAGATGTTCGATAATTTTCTGCAACATTCTCAAAGGAACGCGCATTGTTTCCAAATATGTGAATATCATCGCGGAGGGAGATAATTAAAAATTAATTTCGACGAGAGAGAGAGAGAGAGAGAAGAAAATATCGATCGAAACCTTTCATTTCTCTCCTCTCGAATAATAGAACTCATCGAATGGAATTAACACTAATTAACGCAATGTCGGAGCGGATGTTAAAAGATCTTCCGTGTTCCGATTGTCCGAGGAAATCGTAAAGGTAGCAGGTGGAACCGTGGTGGAAATTGAAGCGCGACGTTTAATAATAATAATTCCAGCGCCAGGCGCCTTTAATCTGGATTGGTTCCAACTTCTTCGAATATTAAGCCGCGCGAATAAAACAACGAAATCACCTTTCACTCGCGCGAACTTCTCCACTCCATTCTCCTCATTTCTTCCATTCTCTCTTTCTCCACTCCCTCCTCCCTCCTTCCCCCGCCCCTTCTTTTCTTCTCGGTTTCTGCGAGAAACTCTCATGCGCGACTCCGTGCGTTAAGAGAGATTAAAATTTCCCTGTACCGACTCCTGTTTCGTTCACTTCTTTTGATCTCAATCAGTTTTGTCGATGTTGATGAAAAATTTTGAAGAAACACACTTCTTCTTTCGATTTTTTCGATCAGAGTTCGATCAATCATGCGAATTCTCGTTTGTTTTATTCTGATGATGATCGGATCATAATGATAAAGCAATATAATCGTTTTATAAATATCGATATTATTTTAATTAATTTCCATGAGTTTTGGGCGTGATCACCGGAAGGGTGAGAATTTTTCAGAAATTAATTATGATATTCCCTTTCTCGTGGATAATTTCATAATTTAAAAAAAAAAAAAAAAAAAGAAATATTCACAATTTCATGAATATGATAATCCGTCTCGTGCAACTCGTTGTCTGAAAATCATGGGTGAACGTTTGTAAACCAATTATCAAACGTGTGGAAAGGAAAATTAAATTTATATAAATTAATGGGGCAGAGATAAACAGAGAATGATGTTAACGAGAGAAACAGTTAATCAATCTCCTGTCACGCTTTTTCCACCCGAAAGTTTAGAAGCGAGCATTGAACTTGCAACGAAGGATCGCTCGGAGCTGGTCCATAATTGGGTCTCGAGAAACCTGTTTTCTCCTTTAGTCTCCACTCGACGCCCCAAGAATCCGTACTATTACTCTTGAAACCGGGTTTTCCTCCTCCCGCCTCCTCCAACAATCTTGTGTTCCCTCCTATTTCCACTCAAATATAAATTCCATCCGCGATGCCGCGGTTTCCTCGGCTTCGATTCAATTTTTTTTTTTTTTTATCGCGAGTCGACGAGGATTACCGTTATTGCCGCGCTCTTCGATTATTTGGGTTAATTGGCTGGATCGATTCGAGAATCGAACCCGGGAATTTAGGATTATCGGCTGAGTTGGAAATTATCGAGCGAGTTGGAAAAATCGAAAAAAGGAAATGAATGGATGAATGGATCATTCTAAGATTTCTTAAGATTTATTCAATATTTTTCGACTGTGATATAAATTTTAATCTTTATGGTTATATTGGCGTATTGGGTCAAGAGGTAGGCAGACCCAGTTCGATATTTAATGAGTTACGGTTGGAAAAAATAGCAGTTGGAAAAAATTTTGAAATATTCTTTGAATATCGTGGGATTCTTGGATAATGAAATCGAATAGAGAAACATTGATTTTTTTTTTTTTAAATTATTCAATTTTATATTATACAACTGTAATATAAATTTAATCTTTGATTATTGTATACTGAGTCAAGAGATAGATCCAGTTCCATATAATTTAATGAGCTGCAGTTCGAATAATAGAAGCGGAAATAAATCCTAACAGTTGGAAAAAATTTCGAATTATTGCAAAAATTGATATAGGCAGATAAATCATTGAATTGTAAATTTAATGAATCTTCGAATTTTGAAATTTTTTCGATCTTCGATATATAAATTTAATTTTTGATGATGATATCGAACAAAATTTTCGAATTTTATTGCAGAATATTTCTTTTTTAACGATTTTTAAATTCTAAAAATTTGTTCAGATAATTGTGATAATAACGGAGTTAATTAATTTTGACAATACCGATGATTTTTAAAAAGTATTTAATCATCTTCGAGTTAGATGGGTCAAAAAAGCCCCGTTGCGGACATTAATATCGGCAGCGGTAATTAGACGTGATTAATTAATCATCGTTATCAGTGACGCTGTGAGAGAATAGCAGGAAGAATTGCCAATCGATTAATTGATTCGTTTCCGATACTCAATCCTTTAATATCTCGTAATTAAAGACACGAATGTCATAAATTGTTATTCGCGGTACTTTACGTTCACGCACTTCTCGCTAATTAATTTCCTTCACGTTGTTCTATAATGTATAATCCAATATCGGAATTTTGGAAAGTCTAAAAGCGATCGAAAATTGCTCGGAATTAAAATCAGGCTGTGATAATCGATAACAGCACGAAACACACGATAGCTCGTTTTTTTTTTTACTATTAATAAAAGATTAAAAATTCATGATTCATTATGATTCAAAAGTAAGAGAGACAAAATATATGGTCGGTATAATTTTCGATATAAATCACGATAAAATAAAAAAATTTTAAAAACGATAAAATAAAAAGATTTTTTTTTTTTTATTTATAATTATGTGAATACCGCAAGGGGGACCGACGTGTTCCAGGAACCTGAAACAAGGTTCTTGGACACGCTTTCGTGAGTCCTTTGGGTGGTGGCGTACCCACGGACCTGAGGCTAAACAAAGATCGATTCTTTTAAATATATTTTTTAAGGAAAAAATAAGATTACGTGAAATATGAAAAAATAAAATTATTAATATGTATTTGATATACGGAAATATTTGAAAATCTCGAAGAATTGATATGTATGAATTAAATGTATATTATAAAAAGTTAACCTAACCTAACTTATCAATACAACTGAATAAAACACTCTCTTCAGGATATCGTATCGAATTTTCTTTACGATAAAAATAGTTACAACGAAATTTAATATAATCTAATTCAATCAATATTATTAAATAAAAGACGTTCTTCGGAATTGCATCATATTCACTTTACTTTACGAAAATAATCGCAACGAAGAATTAATGATCGAGATTGATGAAAAAATGATTAATGAAGATTAATGAGTTCGTTCTCACGACCGATCGTGCAAACAAGTTTCATGGTCAGACACAGTGCAACAATTTCGAAAATAGTAATACCTCAAACGAGATCTATTCGGTCTCGTTACTGACTTTACCACCAACGAGGCTTTGAGGTGGACGCGTAAACGCTTTCAGAAATTAGAGCCATTATGAACTCAGAATTCCATACTACGCAATATATAAATGTTATTAGACACTAAATGTCAAGAGCAATGCTAACATTTACGAAGCTTTCGGCTTGATCTTTAATCAACGTGATCCATTCGATCATTTCTACATTTTCCGGTATAGAGATTACAAAAACAAACAATATTGTCTCGTGAAAATTTCTAGACGTTCGATGATAACCTCTTAATCTTTACGCGTTTCGAAATTTTATTATAGCAAAATTTTTATCAGAATTTTTATTTTTATTTTTATTTTTTTTTCAAAAATTGTTTAAGATAATTAATCTAAATGATAAGATTTTTAAATATTTATACTACATATTTTATAATAAAGCTGATACTAAATACCTTGTTTTTGTAATATATTGTTATATACATAAAAATGTTGATCAAGTTTCCGAATATCTACGTCCAAAACTTTGAACACAATGTCTTCTTATTTACCGTACATAACGTAAAAACTGTGCAGCATCCAAATCCCGATAATGAAGACAGCGCAGTGCATCCAACACGAAACTTCCTTAAAAAACCTCTCTTTTCCTAAAACACTGTTACCACCATCGAGTTTGCCAACACGTCTCCACCAGACAAACTGTTAACACTCGTCACAGCAATCTTAATGGCCTGGCTTCTACCAATTACCCTTGTTCCTGTTTCACAGTTGTTTTATTCTCGCGAAACGAGACAGTGTTCGGCCGAGCATTCGGAGACAAACGGCCACCACCGAGAAAATAAGAGATACAGAAAAGCTCAGAGAAAGAGAGAAGACATAGAAAAAGATATAGATAGAGGCAGAGAGGGAAACAAAAAGAGACACGAAGACAGAGAAAGAGAAAGATATAGAAAAAGATACAGATAGAGGGAAAGAGGCAGATAGAAAAGTGTGTGAGAGAGAGAAAGACAAAAAATAGAGATGGCGAGAGAAAGAATCGTGAAACACGGAATTGCGGCCGGCGAAAAGATTTAATTGCGAGGAAACAGAGTAAGTGGAGTGTGCTAAAAGGCTTCCGAAGTGCGCGTAACTACGTTAAACAAGCGGGAATCTGCACGCAGAACGGGACGATGTTCGTTTTATTCCCGTCATAAACCGGCCCCAAACATAAAAACCTCCGCGCTACGCCGGGAACAATGGCCGACCGGAAACGAACGACCGGTCCGAACTGACTGGCTCTCTGTTCTTTTTACGATGTATCGTCGATGCTTTCGATCTATTTAATTCTTTCGAGATATCGTTCTCGAGAAAAGAATAGCCTATGGTATATAAAAAATCGTTTGGATCAATCGATTGTTTAACTTTTTTGTCTTGTGATCGAATATTAATCGATATATTTTAATCGAAGACTTTATTTTAAATAAAATTGTTTTATTATAATATATAATTAATGCAAATTTGAAATGATTTATTCTTGAATGTTTTTCTTTGTCCTATGATAAAGTAACAAAACTGTTTTACCGATCTAATATGGCTGATATAAGTTTGCAATGATCGATTGTTGAATTCTTTGTTTTGTGTAAAATTTAAATCTATATAAAACATGATATAAAATATCCAATACTAAAGAACATGTGACCACTTAAGAGTGAAACAGATTATTTCGATTTCATTTTTCATCATAGTTGTGTTTATTAAAAGTTTAATTTACATCGCTATATCTATAAACCAATAAAATAATAGAGTTTATCGTCTATGAACTACGATTCGAGTCTAATCGAAGTTCCAAGAGGATCTTTCTTTAAGAATTAAGATTAGATAAGTAGATTGAGAAGACGAGAACGGAATATCCAGACTAACGAGGAAATCATTTCGTGGCCTGATCAATTTGGAGGAGTTCCACCTGAACGACAATTGAGTTATCTGTTGGCGAGCTAAAGAGAAGGCTATATGAGTTTCAATTGGATCGATAGTGTTGCCGAGCATGCGATTCGATGGATTGCCGTATCTAAAGTTATAATCAATTGACGTCCATTCAAGGAGATATGTTCATTGCATCGATTTTCATAAGTTTGAATATAATCAAATCCAGAATAATATATCTGGGATTTTATAACTTCTACCTTTCATAGATATTTGATATTTATTTATGTTTCTAAAATGTTTCTAAAATCCATAATGATTTATGGATGAAAATTGTCAAAATGATTAACGATAAGATAAGCTATAGTTGGAAATATTAAATCTTCGATTCAATAAAATCGAGAAGAGGGGTTTGATTTCCTGATCGACATATGGAAATGTAGATATGATGAAGTGGAACAAATTGAAAAGCAGGAAATTAATATTAGTTTGAAATACTCAAGTGAACAAGTGTCGCCTCGTTGCCACGATATGATAATTAATGACAGAATTTAGTTACTGGAATTAGAGGTGTTCAAACCATCTAGAACACTTTAATTACATTCTAATTTAGACAGAAGTCTCTTTCCATCCCATTTCGCAAGATTAATGCTAATAACAAATAACATCCTGTGAATTGAATTAAAGAAGAGGATAGTAATAAGATAAAGGTAAAATTTAATATTGAAATAAATCAATAATTATATCAAGATATGTGAATTATATGTACAATATATTGAATCTGTTTTGAAGATTTTCCGAAAAGATTATAAAATTTTTTTTAAATTTTTATAATAACATTTAATATTATTATAGATTATTGTCAAGTGATCTTTGGAAATAAAATAAATTTATAATATGTTTTCAAGCATTGAGTATTAAAGAAACTAAAAATTCTAATTGGAGGTAATTGTAACTATTATATTTCTGTTCAAAAATATTCTGTTCTTTATGATTGTATGTAAGTTTTGTCGACAAAAACTTCTATTATAATATTTAATAATATTTTCAAAAATTATTCGTTTTATTTCAGCTCATCTCCATGAAGAATTCCGTGCTCAATTCGATATATTGCATTAGGTATAATTTTTCGAAAGGGATTAACGAGGAAATAGCCTAATCGCTTAACCAACCGACGATTAATGGGCTCGTATTAAATCAGCTCATTTATAGCGGACTGTGTGTAGCTAATTTCGCTAAATGCATCACCTGTCCGTGGTGCAAATGTGTTCCTAACTTGGTCGAGTTGGAACCGAAAACGATTATTAAACTCTTCGCCATCGATTCATTTATAAATACGAGGCATATGTTTGTGAGAAATTAGAACGTAATTAATGTCATCTAGAATCGTGATTACATTTGAATCGAGCCATTTCCACAGCTGTTAAATAAAATAGCTGAAAAAAATATAATTTCATCGAGTTAGAATATTTCGTGCTACGAATCGAACATTGGAAATGACGAAGAGCTCAAAATTCAGTAATTTTTATTTTTGATAATTTATTGGTTAGATTTTTTTCTTGTAAAAATAAGCTTTGGAAATCTAAGTAGATGTTTGTGCATTTATAGAAAATTTAAATATGCAAAAAATACAAAAATGTAAAAAATGTATAAAATGTAAAAAAAAAGAAAAAAAAACAAAAAAATACAGAAAGCTAAATGCGAAACATTTTAAGAAGGAATTGATAAAAGTTTTTCTGCAACTTTTTTAACGTTAAATAATCCTCTTTAGTAGGAAGTTTGTAGCTGTCGCGATATTCTATGAGCGAAATGGGAAAGCTGTTAATTTAAGAGGCTGATTTGATTTGCAAATCAACGACAAGACGGTGTCGCGATTATCTATGGGAAAGGAATGATTTAAGTGGGTGGCTTAATTTAAAAGTTGATTGCAGCGTGATAAGAAAGAATCTGTTATAAAAATAAAGATTCCTGCTATTCGTCGAATTTAAAAAAAATTATAATTAACATAGCTACGAATTTATCATTAAAAATTGAAAAGAATTTTTTAAAAAATCGTTTTATTAACTTTTTAAAGATTCAGAATAATATCTAATAGTATAATAACATTTAAATTTGAAAAAAATTGAGAAAACTTAAATTATTTCTTTGGTATTAACTTTTTGCCATTGTGAATATTTATTTAAATCGTTTTAAATCATCGGTAAAGCAGGAAATAAATTTGCCCGACCTCGATTAACAGCCGGTACCGATTTGAGGTTAGTTACCGTGTTATTAATACGTAGCGATCGCTTATTAGAAAGTTCAGTCTTTTCACTTGGTAAAAAAGGCGAAACAAGACTGCGTATCGAACTCTATTTTCGTACAATATGTGCGCTACATCCTGAAACCCGGTCACGTTCCGCCGAGTGCATTTCATTTAAATTCTCTCCCATTGAGATATTTCGACTGGAAATGAAGACGAAAGAGAAGAATCTTGTACCAATCGAGTAAAGTTTAAAATATTCTTCCTATCTGTTACAAGAGATATATTTATTATTGTTTTCATTTAATCATATTTATTATTTTGAAAGAAAAATTTATCTCGAAAGGATTAAATTCACGTATGATTAATAGAAAATACATAGACGAAATCCCGTATTTCCCGTGTGTATGTGCACATGTATTGATAAATGCGTACGTACACAAACAAGTATATACGCATACGCAGAAGCCGCAAACGGTAAATAGACAAACACACGTAGATTGAAACGCGTAAATACACACAACGTATGAGAGAGCAAGCAGAGCACTATTATGAAATCGAGCGAACATAATATTGATAAATTATAGATTTCCATTTCCAAATAATAAATAAATCGATTTGAATTATGTTGTAAAAAAAATTACAGATGTCTCAACGGTGTAAAAATATTTTGGAAAATGTTTCAAACATGTAAAAATTCAGGTTACATCACGTTTTTCCATCAACAACATCAACGAATTATATTTTGTTCATTTTAAAATTTTTTAAATAAGGTTAAATCTCCGGAAATTCAAGCTACGTATTACAAGAGGAAGTGTAAACGAAATTTCGAAAAATTACGCAAATGTCTCGCACTTGAAATGCCTGGCTTTTTATTATTTTTTTTTTTTCCCTTTCTTTCGCAATGAGTGTCGCGTCAAATTTCGCCGAGCATTTTTCTCTGACATTTGCAATATTTGCAATATCATGCAATGCACGCGTGAAATATCTTTTTCGAAGATAGAATGAAGATTGCGACAATGATAACTTTGTGCAAAAAGTGAATTCCGAAACGAGACGACAGATTAACGAAACTTTGATTTTGATGTCACACGTGGAAAAGATAGTTTGTATACTGTAATTAATTGAAATATTGTAATTTTTTATTTTTTGATTTATATCAATTGAAAAATTACTAATCATTCCATTCTTTTATCTTTTTTCAGATTAATTAAAAAATGTTTTAAGAATGTACCTTCAATTCTTATTTAATATATTTTCTGTAATATTAGTTATTCTCTCCAGCATATGTTCTATTCTTTCTCATCGTCAGACATTTCCTCGATGACGGTGAAGCCTCATTTCCATCCACGTGGTCGTTAAATTACACCGTCGAGGAGAAATATCCGAAGATGTCGTTGGCTGTCCCGGCGCAGTATTAGGGCGTCGATCATAATGATAGATTGCCAGTGAAAAAAGACTCGAGACGGTGTATTTTATCCGACTCTGGCCCGACACCTTTGCTCGTTTGTCTTTTCGCGCATTAACCATCGACGACGACCCTTCGAGGCACCTGTTTCCGCCGGCAAACTCCGTTCTTGACACACTGTCTATTGTAACAGACAGCTCACTTACGATTTATTATATCTATTTCTAAATCTGAATTTTTCCTTATGAAGGAATGTGTTATATATATATATATATGTATATTGTAATTTTCCAACATTGAGCGATTTATATTGCACGTCAACTATATTGCGTAGCTGTCTTCTATCTTGTAGAGATAGAAAGTATAAAAATTTCCAATCCAGGGAAACGATTAAGATGATATATCTGACGTACGGAATGTCTACAAATCGTCGTAGAAAGTGGACTACACGCGACGCGGTTAGAAATCTCTTTGGAATTTCTCCATCGCTGTCTCGGGTGCAAAAACGGATCACTCTCTAAAAACTTCTCTTTTCGATGAGAACAGTTTTCTCGGGATATTAAATTTATCTCTAAAAATTATATGGACGAAACGAAATCTTACTTCTGAGAAAGAAATAAAGATTGTTTATAAGTCTGTCATAGTATAGATGTATAGTACGGCCGATAATAGATTATAACATTTTGACATTCTGATATTTTTAATTTTTTTTATTTAAATAATCAACATACTGTGTAAATTATCTATTTATAGAAAGAATAACGTTTATGTTGACGGATGGTAATAAAACAATTTTGATAAAATAATAGAATAATATAAATTACTAGATAACGAAAAATAACTAGCAATGAAACTAGATAAAATAATTTCAATCGTAAATGATAAGAATAATTAAGCAAAGTATCTAGAAATGAATAGAGACGACAATAAGAATTTTAATCACGGATATCAAGAGTAAACAGGCAAAAGTAACTATATGTAATAAAACTAGAACAAGTCGTCATAATACCAAACGTCTCAGTACCCGTCCATCCAAGTAATATCTCGAATGTTTCATTTCTCTCGGAACGATAATAAAGAGTGGTAGTAATCTCGCGGAGGAGGCTCGCGATACTCGACTTCATTCATCGATTCTAACGTATATACGTACACAATTTTCCCCTTCCTATACCATTTCGTTGCCTCCTTGTGGCACGAATTCGACAAACACGAAGACATACAGCCTCGCCAGACATCCGAACAATTTCCTTTTCTTCTTCGAGCGTGGCGCCGCCTTTGTAGCCCTGGAGAATGCTGTGACACCATTGCCACATTTCGAAGATTTTTCGCTAATCTGCATTTCAATCTCCAAGATAATGCACATGGGATTTCGATTCGAAGCATATCCTTTCTTTTCTTGTCTCTTTTTCAACGTATATACCGAATTAATAAACAATTATTACACATCTAATTTTGATCTTTAATGAAATATTTTCCAGTTAAAGATTGAAAAACTATTAATCAGAACGAAATTCGAACGTGTAAGAAGAGCAGAACAGTGAAATCGAAGATCCAAGTGAAACAAATTTTTCCATGATGTGTTAACCAAATTAATACGACTTCCTCAAGAATTTTTCTCGAATATTCGTCAAACATCTCGCGCTAATATCAATTGAAATCCCCAGACAGCGTTCGAATACATTTCCACGAGAAGAAGATATTTTCAAGCCATCGTTTTCATCTAAAGAATTAAAGACGATGTTTTCAACGTATCAGAAGAGTATCTTTCACGCAACGTTCCTCTCTCCCTTCTTCTGTGTATCTTAGTGCACTAGAGCATGCATGCACAGTGATATTAAGATGGTAGCGCAATTAACGAAAAACGAGTCTCTGGTTTGGAAGAGATATATCTCGATATCTCGATATTTTAATTTTCCAGATAGACCATTTCTGTGCTTTGAATTCACTCTCGGTGGCGACAAAATGATTTTCAGTATTTCTGAAATAAATTCAACGATACGTGTTTTAAAGAAAAATCATATGGTTGCAAAAAATTAAGATAGCTTAATGGGCAAAAGTATCGAGAAAAATTACAAAAATCAATATTTTTATGTTTAAGAAACCTTTTCATTCTCTGTGCAATCATTTTTTTATTCAAATGCTTTTAGCAAAATTAATATTAACTTCAAGCATAATTATAGTATCTTAACTTTCGTCTTGTGCATAACATTTTTGAATAAATTTTATAAATTGGTTTTAGTTGCATACACTGGATTAATTTCAAGAAACATAGAAAATAGATGTGTTATTTTGTCACAGACTATATATATTCACGTACAATCTTTGGTTTCTTATCGGTGGTTCACGTGTATAATTTTTCAAATATTCTTCTGCACGTGAGTATAAATATCTGATTTTCTTTTTCTCTCTCTTTTTTTTTTTTTTTCGTTCTTGCAACAGCTTTTCTATAAAAGCATCCAATATCACAAGCAGTCCTTTATAATTAAAGTTTTTCAGTAATACCCAGGGAATTACTGAATTCAGCGATGGTGGAAACGTTTGTTTGCTGTTAAATCCTTTGGAATAGGAATAATTCAAGCTGAAGCACTCTCGAGGAAAAAAGAGCTGTGAATTTGGAGAGAATGTAACATGACACACGGTGGAAGAGAAGTATTATCTTCTGGTATATCATAATAACGTGCAATTTGTAAAATAAATTAACGAATTCTCTTTTAAGTATTTGTAATTATTTATTTATAGGAAAAGAATGAAAGAGAGATTTAAAAATCTCTAGTTTTAGATTCATTAATTATTATTGATTTAATTCTTGGTTGGATTGGATTGTCGAAGAGGAAAAATTCTGAAATTTTGATTTAATCATTTGATTCGGCTGGCTTAACCGAACTTAAAGGTAAACGATAACGAAAATTGGACAAGTTTGGACGATAAAGGTTTATCTCCTGATCGACTTATCCCAGTCTAATTACGATAACGAAAATTAGGTAAGTTTAGACGCTATATCTATATGGATTACTCTAGATCCAATCGCATCTAAAATCAAACGTACAAATTACTCAAAAATTTTAAGAAACAAACTCTCCATAGACAAACTTGAAACGCGATTTCCAAATTGAATTTTGAAAAATTCTCGAAGATTTCTAATCTGGTTTTTCATTCCAGCCTGGACGATCGAAACTCTCGGCCTCTCGAACCCTTTTATTCAAAAACGCTTTTCGCCAAATAACAGAATAAGAGCGGAGAGGAAAGATTACCGAAGCGGATAAAAATCGAGGAGAGGATAGATTCTTGCATGGCGACGACGATGCAAGAGGGTCGCTCGTCGTCTCGTTTTTCCACCGAGAGTTTGACCACTTGGGAATCGAATCCTCGCGCGACCTCCACTTTCCCTTATCCCCGTTTGACACGTTAAAGAGCCGAGGGGATGGAAAATCGTTGGATTTATCGCCGTCTTCTCCGTTGGATAACTAAAATCCAAGCAGATATAAAATGTGAAACAATTTGATACGACACATTTTGATACCAATCTCGCGTTTAAATCATGTTTATTATTAAATTTCGAAACGAGGGTGGATATTGCAAGATTTATGCGGAATAAAGCGACAAGAGAACCGGAACGTTTGTTAAAAGAGATATTCGATCGCCTCGCCTTTCTGACTCTTTCAAACGTCCCTTGTGGAGTTTCAAGAGTGCGCACTAATCAACAGAGAAACAATGGGCAGAGAATTTGGGGTTTTGTGAACGTGAATGGGCAAGCTGATGAACTCTCGAGCTTGCACGAGGATGATCCGCGATAATTGTGCGACCATCTTGGCACACTCTTGACCTTGACTGTACAGAAAAATCGATCTCAACAATTCTAAAACATTATATATATAAGTTATTGAAAAATTTATTTTTAAAACTTCTTGAGAAATATTTGATAATTGGTTATAATTTGATTTTAGGTGGAAGATAAGAAACGATGTTCGCCGAACAATGGACAGAAACGTGGGACACGTATCAACTTTGGAAACGGCTTAATTGGTCGGAGGAACGAATCCCAGTATCGACCAGATTTTATCGGTTTATTCCTCGAGAATCGTCGATCCAGAATCCTGTGAACCGAGAGTAAAAAGTATCTTCCACGATATCGACGCCCTCTCTCACGATGGCAGGAGATTGGATTTAATTGGCTTGGCTTGCCGGCCAGATGACCCGTAATAAATCGTAGAAAATAACAGTCGAACGAGCAACGATAGCTGGAACTTGGAAACCATTCGATGAAACGTTTTTTTTTTTTTTTTTTTTTTTTAAAAGAAATTTCCTTCGCGCGTTGGAACATGTGTTGCAAATACGAGACTCGATACGTCGCGACTGGAAAAGCAGAAGTATTTTCCAGAAGTATTTCCCCCTCGCTTCTTCTAAATTTTTTTCTTTTTTTTTTTTGCACGACGAAACTTCAGTTCGCGCAGAATTAAGCAAAATCGAATTCGAAAATTTCGTTTCTCGTTAAAATTTCTTTGCCAATAATGTAAAACGGATAGCCTTCACAGGCAATGAAATTAAACAGCTTGTAGCAGTATCGTCTTTTCAAACTCGAGCAACGACATTTATGTATATTCCAACCCAATAATTTCACGCTTTTCAAACGTTTCTAACTCGCTATTCCATGTTCCAGTCACGTTCACAGTTCTCGAATGCATCCCGAATGCGTTCTCGCTGTAAATCAAATCCAGAGGTGTCTGTCTCTCCTCCTACTCCAATATGGATACACCGGATCGTCGAGGCTCGCACGAGTATCCGTTTTCTGAAACGATATATGCGTGTAATGTCGCGCAACGACTGCTCAAAAAGCGCACTTTCACTCGTGCCGATTCAATGACTGGTGCGAGTACACCAATCGAGTCCTTGTAATGAATATCAGGTCTCGTGCTAATGCGATGACATATGTCAAACGATATTTCTATTTAACGTGGATCGTATTTGTATTTCGAACGAATCAAATCGAGTGTACATGCGTTGTAATCGATATTTTGGGAGTGTATAAGTTGATAAAGTATATATGCGGATAATGTTTGGATCGTTTGGAAACTCGTGACAGTTACACATATCGTTTAAGGGCGTGAATTGAGTTGAGAATTTAATTAGGGAATGAAGTTAGAGGATATATATGATGTCACAGGGGACTTTTATTCTCGCCTGAGAGAATGGCGCGGTTTTGCTTGGCATTGTATTCTTGTAAAAAGCTTTGTAAATTTCTGGTGTGTAAATTGTTCTCAAAGAGTCGTCGCGCGACAATTGTCTACGAAGTATTCAGTGAAATGTCAACCTTCGACGACGCGTAGGTGTTTATTTATAGAATGATTGATTTCATTCCACGAAGATCGATCGGATTTTATGTATGAAGGACGGAATCTTGACAAATTGGTTTATCTCCTCCTTGGCGCGAAGGTGGCTCCTCTTTCTAGTAGTCGAACTAATCTCCAACGATTTTTATGCATTAGAAAAATCCAGATTGATGGTGGCGAGTCATTCGAATTTTTCGTTATATTATACACGCTATAACTCAAATTTATTTTCAATATCGATAACATTTTTCCCTAAATTTTTTACAATTTTAATATTATTTGTATTTAAATTTCTGTAATTTTTTTTTTAATCTATCATTTAATTGCAAGATTATTATTTTATGCTAGAAAGAATTTTTTTAAATTTTCATTTTTTCTTATAAACGTTTATTTTTATCAGAAAATTTAGAATTCGAAAGAAACGAATCTTAATTGTTTTAGAAGATTTGAACTCCGGTCAAATTTGATATACGAAACCTGGAGTCTACTCGTTGAACCATTTGAGATGTTTTCAGCATCCTATTCTATTTTCGAGCATGGATTTAGAATTCCTACATGGGAGAGCTTCCAAAGCTACTTGACTATTCCGATCCGAATATTTTTCTTGAGAATATCTTTACCTATCGCTTTATATACTTTCTTTCTTTAATACAAAAACAATTTTCTTTTTCCAACGCGTAAATGTAAGTATAAAAAAATTCAATTTTTATTTTTTGCCATGACAATTATAATTTTGTACATATTTTTCCTAATTTTCAGTCATCTTCCACTTCGAAAAATTTCACATTTTTTTAACAATTTTAAAAGTTAAACGATTCCATTATTTCCTGAATGTTTAATTTTAGAATGAAAAATTTTGAAATGTTTAATTTTAAAATTCAAAATAAAAAAAAATCGACAAATTCCCTCGGCATTTCGATTAATTTAATTAATTAATTCAGTCAACATTTTTTCTTGTGTTTATTGAAGAGACATATAGAACAACGTACGCGTTTAAAACCTCAACACTTGACCCCGCTCTTGTTGTTCACTGATAACACGAGAAAGAAGAACGACCCGACACAAGTTTGCACTTATCTAACGTTGGTCAGCGTGATTAACGACAATCTCGTATACGTGACACCGTTCTGCGTGTGATTTTTTTCACAGAAAACGATTAACTTTTACGGAAATATATAAAAATAATAATTTAAAAGAACAAAAAAAATAATTCAACACAAACCTCGCACCTCTTTATTGCTCTAATTTCTACAAATTCTCGTCACAAAACACCAAATAAAGATTATTATTATTATTATTATTATTATTATAATACATCCTTAGGTGTACAGAATGGTCAAACTGGTCAAACCAAAGTTCTTCCTGTCCACACCGGTCAAATTATTATTCGCGAGATTCAACGTTTTCAGGGCTGGAAGACCTTCAAACGCGGCAGGCCGCACTACGCCTATCTTATTGTCGGACAAATCCAACTTCTTCAAGCTGGTCAACCCGCTGAACACTCGAGCCTCGATCGTGGACAATTGGTTCTTCCTGAGATCCAACTGTTCCAATTGTTTCATGTCCGAGAACGCATCCTCCTCGATACTCTCTATCCGATTGTGATGTAGATTCAAGATCCTGAGACCGATCAATCCTTTGAAATCCGTCTTCGACACCCTGGCCAACTGATTGTGCTCCAAAAACAAGCCATCCAACTTGTGCAAACCCTTGAATACCCCTTGCCGGATGGACGTCAACTTATTGTTCTCCAGATGAAGGCGGGTCAACTCTGGCATCTGGCCAAACGTGCCACTCTCTATGCTGGAAATCTTATTGTCGTTCAACCAGAGGAACAGCAACGACGATGATAATCCCGAGAACGAATTTTTATCGATGGATCGGACATCGTTGTGCCCCAAATACAACCACATCAAGTTGGACAGATCTGCAAACGTGTCCCTGGGTATGTCGTCGATCCTGTTGAAGATGAGGGACAACGAGTTCAACTGTTTCAACTCGGAGAACAAATTAGGCGATAGTTGTATCGCGTTGCTGTCCAGGTCCAGTCGCGCCAATTTATCCAATCCTTTGAACGATTCCCTCCTCACCACCGATATCTTGTTACCCAAACCGAGGCTGAGCTTTGTCGTGGACAGATTTTTGAACGCGTTCTCCCTGATAGAGAGCAGATTCATGTCGTGGATATCCAGCCTGTCCTCGAATTCCTGTTGGGTGACGTCCACCAGAGTGCCTTTCCTCTCGCACACCTCGTACCCGGTTATCCGTTTGCACTGAGGTGCGAGCTCCTGAGATCGGACGATCGTCAACAGGAGGAGAAGAACGAGCGGGAGGGTGGAGAAGAGCGGAGGAGTTTTTTCCATCGTCTCGATCGGCCGGGTTTTCACGCGCCAACAACGGGTGTCTGGAACGCCTCTCTTCGACGAGTTTATATCCTTTGTTGGATTGCACAGAGTTGCATTGGGATTGGAGACGGGGGCCACGACCCCTGACACGATTATCTCGCGTGGAAACGTGGCTCTCAACCTCGTACCATTTACTTAATCATTTCCAACACGTTTCTGCGAATTATTCGTGTTACGTTGCAGAGAATCGTTTAAAGGCCACGATTCTTCGAACTGGTCACGAACCTGATCGAACGAGCAAATAATAGGTTAAGAAATTTTTCGGATAATGGAAGAATAGAATTTTTAAGAGAGAATCAAATATGCACTAAAAAGTAATAAACGTAAAAATGAATACCGATTCGACATCTTTCTTGTTCAAAGGCAAGTTAAATCATTATAGTATAAAGTTATCAAGGCTTGAAGATTTGTGAAAGCTTTTTTAATCTTATTGATAGATAAATCGAGGAAATGCAAGGAGAACAATACACCGAGACTCGATTCATCATGGATCAGATTTAATTGTTTCAATTTTTTCAGATCTGAAAAAAGCATCCGGCTCGATTCTATTGTAATCCGTTGATAGACAATATCGTTGTTCAATCCCTCGAAATCTGACTTGGATGATATGATGTTCAGCTCATTTTTCTCCAAGAACGAACGATCCAACTTATGCAGATCTCTTAAAACTCCTTAAATAGATGTCGAATTGTTATTCTCCAGGTGAAGTATGAAGTCAAATTAGTCTGATTTCCAACGTTCCAACCTCTATATTGGAGATCCCATTATACCTCCAACCAGAAGTATAACAGTAACGACAAAAAGACAATTCCAAAAATGAATCCTTGTTGATCGTCGACTGGATACCATTGTGACTTAAGTAGGGACAGATTAACTCGTGCAGACCAGTAAACGAGTCTTTGGATGTATTGTTTGACAGCCAGTCACAATTGTGCCAATTCTGAGAACAAATTTGGCGAGAGAGGTATCAGATTATTGTCCAAGTCTAGACGTTTTTATTTTTGCAAACTTTTGAACCATTCTCATTCCATCACAGAGATGTTCAATTATTCAAACTGAGATTCAATTCCGTTATGTTAAAGTTTTTTTGAAAGCATTTTTTCCAATAGTTTGTAGTAAGTTCAGGTGAATGAACAGGCTGTTCTTGGATCCTTCTTGGACCATAGAAAACATTTGATCATGTTGAGCTTTCAGACTACTACAAGAATAATCTTTGATCTTATCGAGAATTTATGTGCGTTGTGCAGCAAACTTCGATTGAATCGAGGACACGATCTTTGACACGGTTGTTTTTGCGAGAAAATAAAATTCATTTTCAGTTGATTTCGCTATCGTATTTCTATTTGTGTAGAATACGCATTTACCTTTTTTTTTTTTTTTTTTTTTTTTAAGTGAAAAACAAAAAATTTGGCGCATACGATGATCTTTCATATGATTTTCATCCTTCGTGATATTCGTCATTACTTTCGATAATTTTGTTCCAACTTTCAGGCAAATTTCAAATCCTTTAAAAAGAAAAAAGATAATAGGTTTTAATTTGCGTGTACAGAGTGCAAAAGTGCAAAATTTAGACGTGGTGCACGCATCCCCGATTCCGTCCTCGTGCACTGAAAAACGGCAGAAGGGAGGAAGGCGAGAGCAACACCAGCCTAGTTCCACGTAGCCGGGACACGACCGTGAACTTGCGTCGTCGGTTTTCCCAGCCGGCACTCGGCAAGAGAGGCTGTCTTTTTTCTCCACGACCTACTTTCCCCCAGCGGGCTATTCTTTGAAACGTGCCTTGTGCTTTTTCAAGGTAAATTAAGCGATTCGAAACAGGGCTAATTATTCCTGGCCAGTCGAGACTTCGAACGTTCGGTAAAGAATCGAAAAGTGACGGCGAATAAATCTATTCAAGAAGAAAATAGAAGAGAATAGAATAAGAAAGCATGAAGTTGAAAATATAAAGAGATAAAATAGAAGAATAATAGAAATGCCTAATTTCATTCTACAATGATCATGGATAAATAGTAACAATGGTTACCAGTTTCTAGATTTTGTTATACTCTCAATAGTAGAAGGGATTCCAGAAAAAACACGATGCGATTGCTACGCCGTCTGTCGTCTTTCGAAGCAAAACTTTTAACTTCATTCGCACATTCAATTCTCTCTCGACGATTTAAGGTTATCGTCCATCTAATAATACAACGCCTGATTAATACCAGATTGCATTAATACATTTTCTTATCGTCTCAATAGTAATTTAAATATTCAAAAATTACATCCCGTTTGTATTGTGTTTATATGTTGATAAGTAGGCACTTATTGTTTGAACTAAAAACTTAGAATTAGTTCGTGAATTCACATACAAATCAAGAATAAATAATATATGTATAAAAAAAAAAGAAAATAGATTAAAAGAAATCAATAACATAATTTTCACATACATACACACAGAACATCATCATCGTACGATCTGTTTAATCCAAGATATTTCTTGTTCAGGTAATATATTGGTTATTATTGGTTAAACGTAATGACTTCAAAAAAAACATTGAATTCTATTGAACCGATTCTGTTTTAGGATAAATCCAGGTCGTATAAATAGTTCAATCCATTGAATACTACAGAATCGTGGACAGTTTGTTTCCAAACAGGGTTAACAACTATTTACAACTGCTTCAAATCTGAAAAATATTTGGTTTAATATTGGTTATCCGATTTTCGTTCAGGTATAATAACTTCAGGCTGGTCAATCCTTTAAAGCCTATTTTGGATTATATTGTTCAGCTGATTTTGCCAAGAATAAAAAATGCAATGTTTTAGGACATTGATTGGATAAATATCAATTTATTCAAAAATAATGCTAAAGCATATACAATCCATTGTAGATTTCAAAATTTCGAAAATGAGTGGTTGTTGATCGATTGGATGTTGTTGTGACGCAAGAAAAGCTTTTTAAAATAGATAGGGCGAACGTATCTTTCAAAATTTCTTTGATCTTGTTTGATTTAAGAGTAATAGTATTTCTAACCTTTTTGAGAACAGATTCGACGAGAGAGATATCGAGTTCTCGTTCATATTTAGCGTTTTCAATCATCTCAATTCCTTGAATGATTCTCTCTTCACCACGAATATATTATTATCGATATCAAGCTAAAACGTTTTCTTTTATAGCTATCAGAAATTGCGAATATTTTGCGTGTTTCGTGTGTTTAGACTAAATTGCACGCACAGTAGTAGTTTATACGTATACACGTTAATTGCGATGATTATTAAAAATGATAAAATAATTGAAAGAATAAATAATAAGAGAAGATTCGACTATTTTGATCGCAATACATCTTGCAATGAAGATGGTTGCAATTCGCTTCGATAAATCGAAAGAATGAAAGAGAAGAGTGAATTAAATCGAATTTATGATAATGATCGATCGATCAATCTTCGATTCAACTCGAATCAAGATACATATTTCGACATTTATCGAAAGAAAAAGAGAACAAAAAGAATAATATTGGAAATCTTTGGGAATCTTTGAAAAATTATGGAATAATTGGCTGATTATAGGTAAAATTAGTTTATTTAATATAGAATTATAAGTATTCAAAATTCATGTTTATATTTTCAATTCTATTTATATGAGACAATTGTTTCATTTTAATATATTTTTATTATTAATCAAGATTTTTTTTACAAAATAAATATATTATATAAAGCTTATATAAAAGGAAAGTCGGATATTGATTGAAAAATTCTTTTTCACATTTCTTGGAAAAATTTATAATATGTTCGCACATAATGAATGTATTAATTAAAAAATTGAAATAATTAAAAAATTTCTCAATATTTGTTTCTTTATTAATAATTATTATAATCTCTAAATATAGAAAAAAATAAAGTTTACATCAACTAACATTTATCGAATCAGTAACCACATCTTCGTTTTAATTTCTATATTCTTCAAAACATTACATAACATTTAAACACGTCATCCAAAGATTAGTACATTCTTATATATATACACATCAATCGAAGTGATCAATCCAAGTTTTATCTTGTCCGCTGCAGTTAAATTATTTTGTTCGAGATTTAATGTTTTCAGCACTGGAAGATTTGCTCTCCTTTAATCCCATAATAGGACAAAACGACTTTTTTCACTTGGCAATCCATTAAATATCTGACTCTCAATCGTGACCAGATTATTTACTCTCAGAGACAATATTTCTTCAGAAACTGAAAACGTGTCTGGCTTGATTGGTTATCTGATTATTATTTGCAAACAACATTCTCAGGTTAGTCGGTCCTTTTAAGTCTGTTTCGATTATATATAAGCTGATTTATAGATCCAAGATCAATAGATCTAATCTAATGCAAGTTTTTTTAGGATCCATGTATAGATGTCAGTTTGCTGTTTTTCAATACGAGTTGACGAAGGCAATTATGATCCAGTTTTGATCAATTGTTCGAAGTACAATTTCTCCAACTTTGACCAGCGAACGAATCTTTGAATATTTCCTTGATCTTGTCGAATTTAAGGGACAATGAACGCAACTGTTTCAATTTCGAGAACAGATTCGGCGAGAGAGGTATCACGTTATTATTCAGATCTAAGTTTCTCAAGTCCTTCAATCCCTTCTCAATTCCCTCACCACGGATATATTGTTATCAACATCGAAGCTCAGTTGGAAAACGTTTTCCTCGATAGGTGTCAGCTTCAAATGGTGTGTATTTGAATTTTTCAATGTGCGTCAAGTTTCTGTCACGTGTGCATATAATGTATTAATTTATGTTTTCGCAGAATTGCAGAGCCGACGACGATCATTACGTATGGCAGAACGATCGAGAGAACAGATAATAGAGAAGATTCGGCCATCTTGATGCCAATATTTTTACTCAATAGAGTAAGAACGATAATATCTTGGAGAGTTTATATGGTTTGTATATTGCATATGGTGTTGCAAAAATTCGATTAATCAAGACCACGACTGATTATCTATATCGTTGAAACTTCTATCTAGTGTGAATAATTCGAAAAAGAAAAAAATAAAAAAAGGGAAAATTGCTGATCTCATTGGAATCTATCAAGTGTAAATAATTCAAAAAGGAAAAAGATACAGAGAGGATAAAAATACATGATTCAAAATACGCGATTAATACATAATATGAGATTTATGATTAAAATATTACTTTAATTAGAAAATACGATATTTATCTTTTTTAATTATACTCTTTTGAGAGAATTAAAGATTGGATAAAGATTAGTGTTAACAGGAACATAGTATTAATTAAAACTAATACGATTATTCTTCTCATCAATTTTGATTAAAATTGAATCTTTTTCCAATATTATCAACCAATACAAAATCGTCGCTTGATCTTCCTCTTCGTTAAATGTACTCGTAGTCGTATTTCCTTCGTGTACAATCAGATTAGTCGAATTGGTCAATCCAACCTTCTCCCTGTCCATTGCAGTCAAATTGTTATCTTCGAGATGTAATACATGCAGATTGTTAAGATCGGCAAAGGAACCAGGCTCCAACGTGTCTATCTTGTTACTGTTTAATTCAAGCGAGCTCAGTGCGGTCAACCCGTTGAACAGGCGAGAACCGATCGTGGTAAGTTGATTGTTTCTTAGAAACAAGTTTTTCAATTTCTCCATATGCGAGAACGTGTCCGGATCGATAGTGGCTATCCGATTGTTGCGCAGATTAATGCTCTCTATATTCATCAATCCCTCGAAATCCGTTTTGGACAACCTGGCCAACCGATTGAACGCAAAATTCACAAGTTTCAGATTGTGCAGACACGTCAAGGATCCTGGCTGGATAGACGTGAGCGTGTTGTTCATCAGATGAAGCTCTTCCAATTTTGGCATCAGGCAAATAGATTCAGCATCTATATTAGAGATTCTGTTATTGTCCAGTTGAAGCGTCTCTAACGAGGACAATCCCGAAAACGAATCGTTGTTGACCGATTGGATGTAATTACGTTGCAAGTGGAGCTCCTTCAAGTTGGGTATGCCGGCGAACGAGTGTTTGGGTATCTCCTTGAACTTGTTGTTTTTCAGAATCAGCAGACGCAAGTGTTTCAATTCTGAGAAGAGATACGGCGAGAGAAGTATCATGTTGTTGCTCAGATCCAGTTCTTTCAACATCTCCAATCCCTTGAACGATTCCTTCTTCACACTGGATATATTGTTACCGATAGAGAAGCTCAGCTTGATGGGCGTCACATCCTCGAACGTGTTCTCGTCGATCGAAGTTAGATTCAATTCGAAAATATTTATCGTGTCCACGTTTCTTTTCATCTTCACCAAGCTTCCGTTACTCGTGCACACATTGCAATTGTTTATATATTCGCAGTTATCAAATTTCGATGCACCGATCAACGAAACGATCGAATAGAGAACGAATAAGAAGGAAAATTCGCCCATCTTCGCACTTCGCTTTGCCCACTCGCGAGAAAACAAACTTTCGGAGAATTTATATACTTTATTTATCGTGCAGCTTTGCAGAAATTTGATCTCTTGACACGATTGATATCTTGTTGGAAATAGAATCGTTGAATCGCTGATCTCGTTGAAACGTGTCTGGTAAATAATTAAAAGGAAAGAAAGAAAAAAAAAGGGGGAAGGAAAGAAGAATGAAAATAGAAATGGATTCCTCTTCTCCGACAAATCGCCAATACGTGATTTCAAATTCACGCGATTCGGCCAATCTGATGTGATTCTCAGGATGCGGCTGCTCTTTAATCGTAGGAATTATCGTTTCCATTTAAGGAGATCGACGGATCGTGTCGAGGACCAATCGGCCAAATTACGGCTTAAAATTCCAAATTGGCGATTTATCGCGTCCTTGACACTTTTTTCGACGAGGTGGCGATGGAGCAGTCGATTTTCAAGGCTGTGGCGCGCCTCCTCCCACTGAGAAACTTTCTAAGCAATCGAGAAGAGCGATTCTCTGTTCGAGGAACCAAACGTGTGTGTGTGTGGGGAGGGGGGGAAGGGCATCTCGAAAAATCTGGATTACGATTCACAGATGCTTTTTTTTTTTTTTTTTTTATAATGTAGAGCACAACGTAATATACGATAAAACAATGATAAAAGATATTTCTGTCCAAGTATCATCTCTTTATCTATTTTTTTTTCGTAAAAATAAGCATTTGCATAAATATCCGTGTTCTATTTATAAGTTATTATTTTAAATTTACATTAGATAAAATAGGAATAAGCTTATCATTATTTTTTTTTTTCTTTTTTTACAGTATGCAGCATAAATATATTTGGATATATTTACTGTTAAGCTGGTATACAAAAATATTTGGACATCTCGTTTATCAATTTTTCTTCGTTCTAAAATAATTGTCAATATTGACAAACGTACATTTCATGATATTTTTCTCAAAACATTCCAAATTTTCTCTCATTTCTTCTATCGATAAATAAAAATTTAAGCGAATAAAATTTAAACGGAAATTAAAATGAATTTAAAACAATCTTCAAAAAGGAAAATTAAAAAAAAATCTTTCATTTTCATCGATTCCTATTTTTCCGTTCTTTTCCCCTTCATTGAAATTCGCACAATGACCCTCGATGTATGGACATTGGAAATATTCGTCCTTCGATATATTCCAACGCTCGATTCACGCATTTTCGTCCACGAAGAGCACATAATGAGCGTGTACGCAGCCGCGAGCCAACCTTGCGAATATCGTTTGTAATGCAAGGCCGCGCGGTCGGCTCGTTATCTATCTGCAAAAGCGGTAGACGCGTGACAAAGAGTTTATTGTTCCTTCGTGAGTGGGAGGAGGATTACTGTGTCCTCGCATTGATGTGCTCGCCGATGATTGATCGCCGTGTTAAAACATTCGATTCGAAACGAGAGTCGACTTTGAGCCACCCACGCGTGTAACTTTAATGCTTCTCGAGAGATTCACGTTCGTTGACAGATTTCTTTTATTGGTGGTCCTCAAGTGATTACTCTTCTGATATTCAATTGTATTTAATCGTTTTTTAAGCTTATGATATACGATGATACAAAGAGTGAAAATTTAAGGGAATGAAAGAATTATGTTCGAGGTATTGTTTTTTGGTTATCGATAAATAAATTGAAAATGAATAAAACTTGAAAATTAAAGGAAATTCAAGGACACACAGATATGTATCTTCTATTCTATTTCAATTGGCTTTATTTTTTGGTTTTGCTCGTCCAGATTTTCTATCGTTATTTCGATTCGAACAAAATATAAGAATTACGAAAAGAGGATGAAAAATGCACGTGCGTCGCCATTGACTCTACGGATCACATTTTGTAATTAGTCGGTAATGCAGAGAAATATTATTATCCTTTGAGAATTATTAACATCACGCGTAATTAAGACAAGTGTATAGCGAAAAGAATAGATTATATTATCAAATTTCCAACATTTATAACCAAATAAAACTTCGTACTATTAGCATTAGCACGTAACGAAGACAAGTGTGCGGCGAAGAAAATCAAAAAAGTTTTTGTGCGAGAAGAAGAGGTATCTCTTTAAAACGAAAGTATATCGTTCACTTCTATCATATATGAACTATATAAATTTTTATTAAAACTATTTTAATATCTCCTCCACTAAGTATCTCGATTTTTTTTTTTTTTTCGTTCAAATTATCCATCATGTCACCGTTCCATTAAACGCAGAAGCCATTTTCCTCGATACAGGGCAATTAAACAGCATTATTGTACATTAACATCCGGTATACGCCATTATACTGTAGATGCAGATATCTTACTACGGATTCGACGACGTTCCTCGACTTCAACATTCATCCGTTAAATATACAAGTTTATTGAAATTGAAAGAACAAGCATTGGAAATATTTATTATAAAATTTCTTATATAACCGTGGTGAGTATTTCAGAATTCATTTTTCGATGTTCTTTGGCATTCATAATCTATAAATAATCTGAGAATAATTTATAACATTAGACAAAGTAAAAGAAAAGGAAATTGGCAATGTTGAAAACGTGTACGATGTTTCGCGTCTTTATTACGATAGATGGAAGCATTTAAGAGAATCTTCCCTCCCCCTGGCGCACCGGGGAGATGAATCTCGCTTCGTTTTTATAAAGAAAAAGGAAGAAGAGAGAAAAAAAGAGAAGCTTTGGATAGTTTCTATGAGAGCGGCTCTCTCTATAAAACGGATGGAACCATGAAGAATCGTCTCTATATGAGAGGGAACGTTTCTCTATGAAAGAAGTGGTTTCGCGTAGGATCGTTTCTGCGAGAGAGCGTTCTTTAAAAAAGAAAAAAAAAAAGAAGAGAGAAAGAAAAAAAGAGAAGGGAGAAGTGGCAGACCTACGCAAGATCTCTAACGCTATTTTTCTGTACAAAAGATGAATCTGTGTAGGAAAATATATGGCAAAGAATTAAATGGCAAGATGAATGGAGTTTTTTGGAACCTGTCTGGATTTCAAATCTGTAAAAAAGAGTTTTGAATGTATATCAAGTAACTTATATATTTACATCGTTTTATAATTTTTAAAAAATTTTTTTTGTTTGGGTATATTTTGTATTAAATTTCATGCGATAATTATTTAAAAAATTATTTATTAAGAAAGAAAGATATGCGAATAATTTTTAAACGAACAATTTAAAAACGAAGATAGAAAGAGAAATTCGAAGACATGTCCTTGAATCTTGATGCAGCTCAGTAGTATTCTAGTCACTTGTTGAAATTTGACTTTCAAATAATTATGAATTGCCTTGCTTTATACGAATCGCTCTTTTGCATAAACTATAGAACCATGTATCAACAAACTGATATCCACAATTCTTTCATAGGAAAAAAAAAAAAAAAAAAAAAAAATTAGCAATCCAATATAATAAAATCCTTCGAAGATAAAAAAAATTATGACTTTTATTTTCGATATTTTGTAACAGTGAAACTTTAATATCTTATAATATTTTTAAATTTTATTTATTTATTTTTTCTCAATTTTTCCATTTATAAATTTTTTATAAGAGTAATATATTATACTGAAATTCTGACATCTCTACCTCTTTTTCAAAAGTAATATTTCAAAATGCTGGTACATTTAGTATTTTGTGAATGTTATATACAATACGTATTTCTGCAATATACCAAAAGCCTCCTAAAAGTGAAAAGAAACTTTCAAAATGGGACATACACTCCCGTTTCCATAAACCATATCTGTACCAACGTCTACTTTGAATATTACACGTGCCAGTGTTGAACGAGACTCGTCGAAATCCCAAGTAACCTTCGCTATTCCAATCAACTCGAACACGGGAACGTTTCCGGGCACCTGTTCAATTTCGACTGAAATTTCAACGTGATACGAAATTTTTTCTCTCTTTTTTTTTCTTGAAAAAAAAATAAATTATTTGCAAGCTATAAAAATATCCTTTCGTATCGATTCGGCCATTATTTTTCACCAAATTAATATTTAACGCGGATAGAAATAGAAACAATCAATCTTGATGTGAAATCAAGTAGAATATAAATATTATTTTCTATATTTCGTCATTAAAATTATTCATTCAATAAAATTTTGGAATAAATTTAACCTAATATAACTAGCATCGTTGAACCAATCAAATTTAAGCACATGTAAGTGTGCCTTAATTAGCATTCGATTGGCTATAGTCGCATTCGATCTATTCAAGTGTCAACCAGTTTTGTTACGTGTTTTTCAAAATATTATAAATCTATAAATAATATATCTCACGAGATAAAATAAATATATTAAAATTAAAAATACGATAACGTGATATCATTTACTGAATATATTTTAAAGTGAATCTAATAATCTCTAACTTAACCTACAAGTACATGAAGTACACAAATATCATCACGAATAAACTTTCTACGCGATCCATATAGTAATTTCCATGACTCGAAGGAACAACAAGCGAAGACATTTACTATCATGATGCTGTAACTCTCTTACGAGAACGGAATGGCAACTTTCTTGCCACGCCTAATGTCAAGAGCGCCATTTTGTGTCCTACACTCTTCGTTCCATCCATTCTCTGTACCTGATATGTTCATTTGCAAGAGGACAAGTTAAACAGTAACTCGAACTCGTGCAAGGTAAACGATAACAAACTTTAAATCTAATTAATCTTATACTATGATTCAATTAAGATTATATAATAATTATAATAATAAATTTCTTAAAAGAAAGATCGAAAGACTACATATCTTTTATTGTTGATTAGCATAATTCAATATCGAACATCGTGATTGTCTTTAAATATTTGATTTATATTTATATTTATATGTTGATTTTGATACAAAATAACGATATCGTGTCTTTCAATATACTAATCTATAAATAATCTATTTTTAAAAAAGAATAAACAATTAAATAATTGAATTTAGATTTAGGTTAGAATTCTAAAGGAAAAAATTTTTTTAAATAATATATTATGAGAAAAAGTGAAATTCATTTCTATGAATTTATGTATTTTCATTGAATATTCAAATTAATATTACCAAATTTATAAGAAAAAAAATATTTTTATCTGGTATATGTGTATTTTGTAGAATGGATTCTGATACAATATTCTGTATTATGCGAATCATATAGATTATAAATTCAGTGAAATTTGGAAACTTTAAATGATGAAAATAATATAGATAAAATTATCGATGCGATGAATCTACTGCATTATTAAAATGTCAACGATATTGAAACTTAAATTCGTAGATATCTTTAACAGTGAATAAATGTTGAATAACGAAGTAGTTTCTCCAAGCATGCATAAAAAAAAAGAGATAAATATCGAGCTTCCAAAAAAGAAAAGTGAAATTTTAAATTCATTTGACGCATTAATATGGAGATATTTATTTGATATTATCAATTTTTTCGTTGTATACGTTCTGGATTTCATTGTATTTGCATTAAAATATATTTCAAACAAATTTACCAATAATCAATAACATGACGAATATTATTATTCATACATTTAAATCACATTTTTAAAACTTTTCAAAATTGCATGAAACAATTGAAAATGATATAGTGGAAGAAGCCACGTTTTCTATTCCTTGCACAATCTAAATGATTTGACCTTTTCATATGATCCTCTCTCTTTTCTTACTTTTCAACAACAATCGTTGATAAAATTCAATATGCAATTATTAAATGATTAAAGTTGAATTCAACACAGCTGTACTCGAGTATTTTTATCGATTCACATCACCTGTTCGTTTTTCTGCATGTCGAAAAATTCTTTGCTCTACTCTCTTATAACTGTATAACCTTTCGCATTTTGCGCAACCAATATTCCGATATGAATACAATCGAGACTCGCGGATGCTTTCGCTCGAAGTGAAGTGAGGAATGATGGAAAAAAAAAACACTCAAGGAAGAAATCACAAGGACGATCGAGCATCTGGATCAATCCTCCTCGTCGATTTCTACGAATTACATAAATTCGAATTTTTCGCCGGTTTTGCGTAACGAATTTCTTGAGAGTTATGATATTAATCGATTTTAGTAGTGAAGTTTAAAATTATTAGGAAATATTTAGCGTTATTAAATTTTATAATAAAATGATTTATTGGATATGAATCGATTTCTTGATTTTCAAAATTAATTAAATATAAATAATAGTTGAGAGGATAAATTATAAATTAGATCGAAAGCGAAAACTTTCTGCGATACACGTTCGATCTTTTACGAATGCTTTAGATAAGCGTTTATCGAGACTCGCTATCGCTTTCAGGTCCAATCGATACCGCAAAATCTGATACATTTTAAATATATTTAATTATACCATAGTTTCGATGACAATTTTATAAAAGATATGAAATTAATAAGATAATTGATATAAAATGAAATAAAATTATCTTTACCATTGAAATTAAATATCCATCGTTGATCAAACAATTTTTAATCGAAATTTATTAATATAATTTGTATCTTTTTAGACTGAAAAAAACATAGCTTCAAGACTAATTTATTTCGAATAATTTTCTTTATTTAACAATTTTAATATTCAAAAAATTAATTTCAAATTAATAGAAAAATTTCTTCAAATTTAGAATTAAAAATTTAATATCTATATAATTTTTAAATTAATTCATTTTTTTTTCAGATTAATCTATTTTAAATTTTTTTTTATCAAAGAATAACCTTAACACCAGGAAATTAAATCTGAATTAACAAAGAAATTGCCTATTAAAAAATTTCTTTAAACAAGATATTACATCATAGAAGAGATATAGAGGAGATAAAGCACGAGAAATATATAATTAAAACGTACCAGAATTAGTGTGACCGTGTCCAGCCCCAGTGCTATTCGTCGCCGAGTGAACAGCGTTGCTTGCAGCATTCGCAACATGTTTCAATGCGCTTATCACCATCATATCTTCAACTACACTTAAATCACGACTATTCCATCCAGGTACACAATATCCAAATAATCCTCGTATAAACCAATCGAATTTAATTTCCAACTTTGAATAGTCTCGAAATTATTATCTTCATTATCTAAACAGGTCTTCCAGATTTAACAAGATACATGGTCTCATATACAAAGAGAATTATTATTACTATTTGATTATTGCGTTGAAAGGACCGAATTTTTAACAGATTTGATTAAATATATTCTCCATTAGAAAAGAAGATTAAAATTATTATACATTAACAAATGAAATATTTCATTAATTGTTGATGGTAATTCTTTGATAATTTATTTTTCACATTGATATTTCCAAATTTAAATTTTTCATGTCGAATTAATAAAAATCAAATCCTTCTCAAAAGCTTTTTTGCGTTATTTTAAATAATAATATAAATAATAATAAATAATACAAAATGTGTCTTCTTATAAAAAAAGAATATAATATTTTCTTCAAAACATACAACAAATATCATTTAACATTAGAATTATCTATATTATATAAATATTTATTTTATATATAAATAATTGCAATTATTTACGTATAAAGTTTGGCATGAAAAATGATGTTATAAATCATAAAATAAAAAATATATATAACCCATTATTTTTTATGATTATTCTAGCATTAATGATACTCACTAAATTCTGATTAATTTTATTCACAAGAATCGGTCATTTACATATGCAATAATCTAAAAAGAATAGAAGCTACGAGACAATTTCAAGCACAATTTCTCGATTGTTTGCGCGTTTAATCGAACCAAAACTTGGAAAGGTCGAGGAACGCGTGGAAAAATGTGGAAAAACGAATGTTCAAGGAACACAGCCAGTCATGACTGTCGTCTAGACACGACTAAAAGTCGTTCCAGCGCGTAGAGAATGCGAAAGCCAATCGCCGCTGGCACACAGACAACCGAGAGAGGTTGGTGGTTGCCACGTCCCCTCCTCTCCTTCGGCCTTCTTCGGCTGAGTTTCACCTTTGCGGAAGCTTCGAACGGGCGGAGTGTAGGTGTTGGACAACAGCGACCGGGATCCACTCTATTTCGCCACCAAGAGGCGGATGACCTGGCTAAGCGTTACACGCCATGGACTTTGCAATAATCGAATTGTTAGGCTCGATAGTTTTGCGTTTTCGACCTAGTTCAGAAACGATACCTTCTACTACTGTCCTCAAGCATCAAGAGTGTCTATAATCTTGTGATGAATGGACCGTGAAATTGATCGAGAAGAAAGGTTGTTTGATCCCGTTTGAAATGATGACTTAATTGTTTTGGTGTTAATATTGAATGAATGGTATGAATATAAGTGTCTAAAATTTTGAATTTTTTAACTTGATATCTTAATTTTTTCATTTTTCATTATTAACATTTACTTTATTGTGTAGGTATTTAAAATTTGAACACCTGCAAAATTTGGATCTACATCCATGGCTGAAGAAAATTCTATTATGAAACGAACGATATTTTAATTTTTAAATAATTTCTTTTTTCTTTCACTCATCATCTTTTTCTACGTTGGATAAAATAACAAAGCTTTGGCAGAGTCAAATTGAGATTAATAATTGATTTATATATTAAGTAAGTGCTTTAAATTTTGGTTCTCTAATTATTTAATTTTTATTATCCTTTCTGCAAAGGGAATTCACTAGTTAGGGATACAATTTTTTCATTTAATCCCATACTCGTGAGTTCTTTGGGTGCTGGCATACCCACGGACTTGAGCCAATAGAATCTTTTTCAAATGTTCACAAATGTCCATCATGTTCGTACATTTCTTATTTCTTGAACGTGAAAAAATTTGACAAATATTTTTTCAATTCTATCAAGATTAAAATTATATATTTTTTTAAAAATTAAAAAAAAAAAAAGAGAAAAATAATGTCACAATTTTTTCTAGATTTCGTCGAATATCATAAGCGATTTTTTAAAGTTAAAGATTAATCAAAGTTACACAAAATTTTTATTTGAATGAATTTTTTGACATGAGAGGCTTAATTGGGTTAATTGGTTTCCACGTGATTACGCGAATGAAGCGTCTGAGAAAAAAAAATTCACGAAAACGATATTTCCTTTTTCGCGAGAAGCCAGACGAAAATCATGGATGAGGTTAACCGACGAAGAGAATTTTGTGTTAATTAGCTGTTGCGCTACTTATAAGGGAAGCAACCGGTTCGTTCGATTTTCGTAATCGCACGGGCCAGCGATTTCGATTCGTAGAACGCTTCTCCTTTTTCTTGGTGAAATCGTTTGATCATTTGTTAATACTGATTTTCTTCATGCTTTGTTCGATATCAATTTTTTTCTTCTAAATTTATAAATTATACATTGAATGAAATTATGAATTTTTAATACGAAGAAAATTACACATTAATTATTTTTGGATATTTATATATTTTTTTCTTAAGACTTTTATAAAAGAATAAATTTTACCTTGTTTTTAAAATTTCACGACAAGAATAATCTTATAAATCTTTTATAATATTAACCAAAAAAATATTATATAATTAATATAATTCAGTTTCCTATTTTTTAATAAATTTAACTATTTATTTTTAATAAATTTAAAATTACAGATCTTCCAAAAAATTAATTTTAAATTCAAACATGTTATTTTTACTAATAACAATTTTCAATATTAAAAAAATGTGATCGTACTAACGTACGTATCGATTTCACCAGTGAATCATCAGTAAGTATACTGATCATTAAGTATCATTCACATCTAGTTATCAATACCAGAAAAAAAAATAAAGATAATTTACTTTACAGTTTAAATAAATGAAAGACAAAAGCCACGTACCAACATCGAGTTTGTTGCCCGATACACGATAATCCATCGACCGATCGTGGATCTATTTGTCTGGACAATGTTATTCGATATTCTTCATGGAAACCTAAGATGGAAGCGTGGAGGGAAAGCAAAAGGGCAACGTGTCCACAGGGATCTTTGGTTGGAACTAATATATCAGTACCAACCTTTTCTTGACATCGGTGGACGGTTGGTGAACGGAGCCGAGTCGAGTTTCATTTACACAAGCTCCCGGGCGCAGGTGAACAAATCGAGGAATAAGAAAAATATTATGCGACCACCTACCTTACTGCTTGTTGCAGCATCGGTGGTATCTTCTTTCTTTCTTTCTTTATATCGTACCGTCCACATTATTTTATTTTTCAACGCTGCGTTGCGTTACCAAGCGATGCAAAAATGACGATTTTAAATTTCCAAATATATTTTGGACAGAGAAAAATTAGAGAGAATTGTCAAAGAATTTTATGGTAATTGTAGTGAGGCAATAGGAAATAAATTTCATTCACTTTCCTTGTTTACAATTTCTAGAAATTTTTAAATTTCTAGATTGAAAAACTCTTATGTAGATCGCTCGCGATATGTTCCAATATTTATCTTCTAACTTAAAGTCATTGACTATCAGAGAATCGATATATAAAAAACGAGTGAAATCAATATCTTCATTTTTGATTCTAGCGCTTTATTTGGTTATAATTATTCAGAATTGATATCACTGACATCGAAAAGAAATTTTATATAGACGAAGAATTTTTATATATTATGCAAATTGTACACATTTTACATATATCCATTATCGGTATCATAATTTAAAAATTACTGATCGATATTTTTCTCCTCGGTTTTCGTCCCTCTTGAAATTGAATCCTATTGCCGTCACCGTTGAAGTAGTTCTACTTTAAAATTCAATGATCTTCTCGGGCTTTCCGAGCACGAACTACCGGAGAGAATCGCCCTCACGATATGTCAACCGTTTCTTTTACGTTCCACCATTCTATTATCTACTGGATATATACGCGTTCTTTGAAAGAAAACGTAACCTTTGTCAGAATAACCATTATACAGAATTATTTTCGAATCAGCTTTGATTTTCATCAACAGAATTTTGGAAAAAATGGAAAGAAGTCGATTCAAATCATGATTTACGAATGATTGACAATTAATGAATTTTTTTATTATTAATTTTTTATTGTCTGAAAATTAGAGCATGAATAAAAATAATTGAATTTCTATTTGAATTAAAATTTAAATCTATAATAAGTTTGAATTTGATGTTTGATGAAGTCCAAGTTTAAATTTGAATTTGAATCTCAGTTTGAATTCAGTGTCTGATGGCTTATACTCATCAAACATTCAGGCGCACGCTTCCGCGTGCTACAGTTTCCCGAGACTTAATTTGAGTCTGACAGTGTGTTACAACAAGGACGTATAATTCCACATCAGAAATTCGTCGAGTCAATTTGCTCTTTAAACTTGCTACTCTATATATATATAGCAAGAAGTTGGACTATGTTTTCCCGACACATTTGCTGTTGGGGATTTTATGATTTATTTAATATGATTCTAAATTTTCTCCTTTGTAAATTTATTTTAATTAAAATTTTAATTTAAAAAAATTTTCCTATAAACTTTAATCGAAAACCAATTCTTTCCAGATGGATATTTCTTTCAATAACGAATACAATAATATAATAATATATAAATTAAAAAAAAATTCTTTATTTATTAAAATTGAATTAAAGATTAGATGAAAGAAAGAATATTTCATACACAATTATTCTTTTATTTTCTTTTAAAAATTATTTTGAAAGAAAGATATTTCAATGACATTAATAAAAGAATAAAAGAATAATAATTCTCAAACTCTCAAGTAATTCATTCATTTTTTATAAATCTGTTTTTAAAATTATTTTAAAGGATGTTGCGGTAAGAACAAGGCAGTACGCTGCTTTATCTACGATTCTATTACGCTTGCGCTTGACCGATCTCCGTCGATAGCGCTCGGCTTTTTCCGACAGCTTTCGTCGAGTCATCGGTTCCAAATTCAAAGTAGTGTCTATCGTACCGTGAAGCTATCGAGTTCAAGTAAACAAAGCGATTTTCAACAAAACAGTCATTTGTTGATATTTTCTAATCTTCCTATAACAGGTAATTCAACCATGTTTACAGATTATTAAGCATCCCGATATTATTATTACATTTAATAATAAACTGCGTAATAAATAATTTTAGTACGAAGAATTCATATTCATTTTAAAATTACAATAAATTCTAAATAAATTTGAAAGGTAACAATGTATTGTATCAAGAATGCTTTCATTAGCCTCATTTCCAAAGGAAATATTCGAGAATTGTATCGATAAGCGCAAACAAAGGTTATAAAAGATTCAGAGAAAAGAAAACAAAAGAAGAGCTGCCATTTTGAAGGAACCTATTTTCACGGGCTGAGATAAAAGTCTACGAGAAGAAAGACAGACAGAGGAAGGCAATTTCTCCTAAAAGGCTGTTATCCCGCGGCTTCGATTCCTTTCGAGGATAGACACGACCCGTATAGAAGTTTTAACGGCGGAAAATGGCTAGTGACGGATCTCTCTTGCACCGTGTGGGTCTTACCTCGCGAATTCAGCACTTTATACCGAGCACCTATCTCTTCTATCATTCTCATCAACGTCCAATTAACTATATAAAGATTATCACGGCAGTAACTTTGAGTGGACTGCTCGATGAACCGTGTCTCTCATTTTCGAATACGAGAACTTTGGCTTTGAGGGAAAAAAGATGAAAATTTTGAAATTTTTAGAAGATCGTTTGGTAATTAGATAACCGAGAGTATTCGATGTTAATTTTTGGTAAGAGAATATATTTGATATAAATTTTTTTTTTCTTTTTTTTTTCGTCAAACCTTTTGACAATTTTTTTAATTTGTATGTTTTAGCATTTTGATAAGAATTTTATAATTTTATTTTTTCTTAGAGGGAATGTTGATAAAAAATTAATTGAATTAATAAAAATAAACATATGAAATAAAATTTAGAAAATACGAGTGAAAATATGATTATTTCATGATATGATATCGTATGATAGAGGATTAATATAATTTTAAAATTTTTCTATTCTCTTCAAAATTAACGAATCATTATCATGTTTTAACAAATTTTTATAAAATTCCAAATAATAGATTTAATTAACGTTAATTTTCAATGAGAAACAATTAGTACACAGTTTTCGGTTGTATAGTTTTCTCGACACGTTTCAAACAAGTTTTTCCTCAGTGTTTCAGACGTTTCCTCGAAAAAGCTGACGGATGTCGAGTAATTACGTTGACGTGAAAAATAAGAACTAATACTTGATGTACATACGAGAGTGCATAAATTTTATATTCTAGCTTTTTATACAAACAAATTCTTAAAAATAATCTCATAAATAATCGAATCTTGCTAATTTCTGAAAAAAATAAAATATAGTAGAGAATAGAGTTAGTATATTAAAAATAATCTAATCTTTCCAGTACAATAGTTTTTCGGACTATTTCTTAATTGGTACTAATATCATTATAGATATCGATTATTGCATTTGATTTTCTTCCATTTCTGAAAAATTATTTTTTTTACAGGTGTGCTATTATTGCATTGAAAAAACGAATCATTTCATCAAGCAAATTTTACATGAAGATTTTTACAATTTTTCTCCTATAAGAAACAGATACCACGAAGAAACAGATATACCACGATTCATCGGTCAGAATGAAAAATTAAATTATTAAACATTTAAAAATTTCAAGGAAAATTTCAAAATTAATTTTTGAATGCGTTTTCTTATATATAAAAAAAAAAAAAAAAAAGAAGAGAAGAAAACGACTTACAATAGTTTTAAAGAGGAAATCTGCTATTCCTGTGATCGAAAGATTCTTCTGATTCCCCGAGGACTGGTGAGAAATCCGACTAATTCTCGAATCCGCGACAACACGGAAGAAAACAGAATGGGGTGAGAAAGAGCTGACCCATTTGACGGTAGAATAGCCGAAGGGGGTTGGAAAAGAGGCAGCGAGTAGAAAAAAAGGGCAAACCCGTGTGTACGGAACACGCGGGTATCTTTTGTCGCCGATCCTGGCCACCGGCGTCCCGGCATAATTAAAATTCTACAGACTCGCTCCGGAAGTTTGGACCATCTCCAAAATCCTCGAACCAAGTTACTCTTGGATCGATCCAAAGGCGAATCTTCTGCCTGTGACATAGCTGCTGTTGAACGAAGAGAGCTGCGATCGACCATGGGAAAGTTAAGTGTACCAAAGAAAATCAAGGAGAAATTGTTTGGCTAAGTTTACACGTAGAATGAGAATGATCGATCGATCGACGTGATATTGACGGCCTTGGGTTTTTTGAATGATGGTTCATGATATTTTGTGATGGAAAATTTGATACTTACAACAATGGTACTTGGTAGTTTGCAATATTTTTTATTTTCTTCCAGTTTTAGACGGTTTGTTTGAGTTAATTTAATTAGAGGTTAAGTTAAGATTAATTATAGAAAGAGTAATAGAATTATAGATGCAATTGCAATTGTTTGGATTTAATGTTTTTATTGAGATAATTCAATCACGATGGGCAAACTTTTTCAATTACACGTCTCTGTTGGATCGCATTAAGACAATGATCATATTGCTGTATGAGAAATTGGATATTCCGTTGAAAATTGAGAAATACTTTCGAATATATCGTGACACGATATTAAGAGAAAGGTAGAATTTATCGAACGGATAGGAGACCAAATGTTGAGCCAGTAATTGGTTAAATATTTTATTTGAGGAATCTTGGGAGAGAGGATTCCCAGAAATTGGCCGCTTCGAGCAAATATTGAAATAGGCTTCGTAAATGGTTCTGCTCGTTTAAAAGGAAATGTGGTGATGCAACACGTACAACTTTCCATCTGATCCCAGGTGAACTGTCCTTGCGTGTAACGTTTTTACTAACGACTTAGTGATTGTGGCTACTTGTTGTAAATCGATACCAAAACGACATTTTTTTTTTTTTTTTAGGTGTCGCAGAGAAAAAAATCAGAAGAAAGAAAAATTATAAAGATAGAAGAATTATAAATATAGAATTTAAGAATCTTTCGAAAGGAAAATAACAAATTAATTTTAAAGAAATTAAAGAGTTAAACTTCTCCATTTGTCTAGTCGTGTTCATAAAAATTTCAATTTACATTAGCATCAGTATTCTATAGCTAATATTTTTATATTTCTAACATTTTCTTCTTTTTTTTTTTTCTGTTCAAGATACTCGTGCTGGCTTGTCCCTGGAAAAACGCGACGAAAGGGATTGTCGTAGCTGCTGATCACACAGTTTCTCGGTTACATTGGCGTAACCGGTTCTCCAAGACTCCTCGTCGAGTCTCTTTGTATCGGGCAAGGCCTGAATTCGTGCCGTTCAAGCGATTTTTATTAAACGACGCGGTTGAGAGAGTACATTGTTTGTCGCGAATTGCGCCTCTTGTGGTGAGAGCTAACCCCTGCCAGCAAGTACGATCCCCCTTCTTCCCTTGTAATTGCTGACTGGTAAATTGCTTCGAAGAAAAATTACACATAATCGTGATGGAATACTATTTGATCATTCATTTAAATTTAAAATATTTCTAGAATTTTCTCTATATTCGAATCAAAAATTCCAGAATCGTTGAGAATACTCATCAATTTAACGATAGAAATATTCTAAAACTCTCTTTTAAAAGTCTCAAACGCAAAATTTTCTTCAAATTATATTTATAGCACAGATAGAAGCTTTTTTAGAACCCCGATCACTTTTCACTTTTATCAAACGGAGAGCCAGACATCTTTGCCACCCACAATCTGTTCCTTCCCACTCAGCCCTCATAATTCCCCGCCAAATACATTCTAAAATCGCTCGTTCAGCATCCATATCCCCTTTTCGCAATCTCTTTCTCAGTATTCCGCCCGTGGAGAGCGCGATTGCCCAATTTCCCTCAATTTTCCCAAAGCAAGTTCGAAATCAGCCCAGCCAGGGAAGCGCGCACGAGCCCGCCAAGCTTTTATATTTGCTTAACATTAGATTACGCTCCTCGAGGGTATGTAGGTCGTCTCGTTTGTTCCCAGTTTCAGGAATTTACGATTAAGTCCCGCAGAATTGAATTTTCGAGGGTTGGAATAACTGCGTGCCGCTATTCTGCGAGAATTTCGAGTTGAACGCGATCCCTGTTCCGTGATTGGTCGGTGATTTATTCAGTTGTTTCCGTTTGTGTAGTTGGTAACAGTATTTTGATGTTCTTATATTTGTTGTATAATGTTTTGTGCAATAAATTACACATCTGGGTCTATGAATTTTGATAAGATATTTTTTTCATACGATATATATTTTTTCATATGTGTGTTTTGTGGCTACGTGATTTTTTAATACGTTTTTTTTTTAAACATTAATTTTACTCTTTATACGTTCATATAAATGTTTTTATGCAAATGTTTTAAATTACTACTTGTTTTATATATGGTGTTTTCTTTAAAGAGACCCAGATGTATAATTAGTTTTATATAAAATGATTCTTGGCAATTTTTTTCTGTTCCCAGAAAACAAAAAGAATAATTGTCTTTCCTTGATAAATTTAAATTTGCTCGAACAAAATATCGTAATTATATTTTGAAAAAATTCTACCTAATCAATAACGAAATTATTGACGAGATTGATCAAGAATCATTTTTGTTTTCGAACGTTTCAATTAATAACATTAATATTATACATTTTCAGATCTCTTTCAACGTTAATTACGATAATCAAATGATCAAACAACTACGTGATACGTCAAATACTACATTCTTCAAATTCAATATAAGTGTGGAATCGAACCGAAAGTTCTCTTATTATAATATCGAAAAACCCATGAATGGAAAGTAAGACTTAATCGTGCAGCTTTTCGCCTCCGAACCGAGTTCTCGAGCAGCTGACGCGATAATTTATCGGGCCGTTTAACTTTCGAGTTTCGTTCGCGTGAAACACGAAAGAGTGGGAGAGAGAGTAAAAAAACTCGATACAGGAAACCAGTTTCGAACAGACCATGATTTCAATAGGTTCCACGACTCTCTAAACACCGATTCCTTCTCGATTTACTTACTCCAACCCAGATCGAATTTTACCTCGCATTCTCACTCTCGAGTCTGCAACACCTCTGAAATTCATTCTGCGTGATAGAAAGGATAGAAAGAAAGAAGAAAAAAATAAGGAAATAAAGAGCGGAGAGATAGGATGGAAGAGAAGAAACGAAAGAGAGAAAGAAAGAGAGAGACTTCTTACACACAGGCGGAGAAAACGTGGCGCGTAAATAGAGCGAATAAAGGAGGTCGAGTTGAAATGGGGTTGAAAATTTGTAAAGAAGGGGAAAAGGTTTTTTTTTTAACGAGTTAATGAAGGGAAGCCAGGGCAAGAAGGTTGAAAGTTAATTAAGAACAACTTGGAAGGAATGATTATTTTTCTTTTCTTTTCTTCCTTTTTTTTTTCTTTGATGATCGTGCTTCGTTCGTTGTACAATGAAAATTTGTTTCATTTCATTAAAATTTTGTGTTTTTGTAAATGTAAAGGTTTTTGTGAATGTGAATTATTTGAAGATACATGTGGACCATTTTAAGTATGATCATTTTTTTGATTAGATTCATAATTTTAATAATAAAAATATGTACCAGAAGTACAATTGGATGAATTAAAAGAGATTTATTTTTCTATACAATGATATGAAATGTTTCAATTAAAATATTCAAAATATGGATACAGGAATATAGAAGGATTGAATTTGTTGCGATTGAGCGTAGTTTCAATGAAAGGGAGGCTTATAACGAACGATCGATTCCGAATTCATTAAATTATTTCTTCGTTACGTATTTATTAACCATCGTGCCCATTTTCAGCGATGAATTACGATAGTTGGTATACATGTTGCATCGATTATAGGGAAATTTTGAATTGGATGGAGAGCAACGTCGATATTGACGACACTGATTGCCGCGTTTTATTTTCTATAAACATCCATCCAACCTACAATTCTTTCAATAAATAATTCTTTCATATATTTTTTTTAATTTTTCAAGAACAAATAAATGATATTGATAAAATATTCGATGTGAAAAAAAGAAATAAAGAAGAGATATAAAAATAAAAAACAATGATATATATCGTTAATCTCTTCAAAGATTTTTAAGTAACGGTATAAATAATAGTGTGATCGATGTGCAAAAGATTCGAAGATGGAAAGAAGATAAAAGTGATTCCGTAAACCATAAAAACGTTTTAAAAAAAATGAAAAATCGTGAGACCATTCCGAGGATCTTCAATTTTCCGAAGGATATCGAGCGAAAGGACGATTTAACCAATTCTAGAAATATTATTTGTTGAGACTATGGGAATCATTAGCGAGCAATTTATCGTGTCGTCGTAGGGAAATCGAGCGTCCAAACACGGGGAATCGATATTCCATTACGGAGGATCGGTGGTTCGCCAGAGAGAGGCACGATAAGAGGGCAACTATGGCGAACAGGGATACCGCTTTCAAGGTGGAAGATAGAAACGTCTGGGAAATGAAACTTGGTTACTGAAAAGGTATCTATCTCGCTACTCTCCCGAGTTAATTTCGTTGTGCTCGTTCTTCGTGATAATTTTTCCACGATCGAACCTGATGTGTACAAGTTGAAAATTTCTGGTAACTTTGTCAGTAATTAATAAGTTAATTTGATTCATTAATTTAAATTTGTTTAATTTTACAGAACTAAAGACGTAGAAATTCGGTAAATTCATAGTCGAATTATATAAATGGAATTTTTCTAGTAATAATTCGGTTCATTTTTTCAGCAGCATGGAATTTGAAATCTATCAGGATGGGATCACAAAATGGTTTACAAATCCATAAAAATATTAATTAATTAGTCGAACACAATATGGGTAAGTAGAATTTTTCTAACAATTTCTAGTAATATTCTACTCAATAGGTTAATTATTTTTATTAACATAAATTTTTTTAGTTTCACAGTATCATGATAAATTGCTTTTGAGATCCAATCAATTAAATTCTCAATATCGAAAATGCTTTTGACGATATATTTTAAAACTTAATCACGAAATGGCACCACTCGAAGATTGTTTAACGAGTACTAAGAATACTCGTTTCGTAATTGTTTTTATCGTTCAAATTTACCTTTCATCATTTCTCTTAAATTATCGAGAAACAATACGTGTAATAAGACTTTTCGATTATTAAAGACAATCACTCTCGTCACGAACGTGAATTAACAATTGTTATCTAACAAGGATAGTCGTAAGCGGATACCTTTCTTTGTCATTAATTATCCACTCGTTAATGATCAATTACGAGCGTATCGTATTGACAATAAAGCAAAATCGAAAAACGATGAAAAAGAAAAAAAGAAAGAAAGCGGAATCATTTCTGGAAATCGAGACAGTCCCTACTTATCCCACGATAAATCCATCGATCGAATCAGTGGATATGAATACCCGGCCCTTATTACTCGTCATTAATCGGCTGGTAATTAGCGATTGCTAATTGAGGCTTTCTCGACAATAAAAGCAAATAAAAGCTAACTCAAAAATGGAGTTAAAAAAGAGATGATGAAAATGAATTTTATGGAAATTAGTCTTTTTATCAATGATTGATGGTGAGATTGGTAATGAAAATTTACATTAGAACATTGAATGTGTATTTTTTTTTTAATTGAAAGTTATATTTGAACATAATTAGAAAAATTATAAGAATTATGTCAGATAGATGGAATAGATGTGCATGATAATTTAACCAAGCATTTAGATCAAAACTAATTTTTAACAAAAGAAATAATTTAACAGAACAGCAATGCATTATATAAAAAAAAATTGTGGTCCAGATTCTACTTTAATACCTTACTCTCGTAAAATCTTGAAAAATGCAAGGATAATTTCATGATTAATTCAAAATCCACCTGAAATTAATCTTTTTCAAAAGTAATAATTTGACAGAATAACGTTGCATTATTGCATAAACCAAGATTGTGATTCAGATTCTACAGTATCCTTCGTAGTAGAATTTAAAGCGAATTCATGGATTTTCGAGCTGGTAGCCTACAATGAATTTACCTTACCGAACGAATATTTAGAAGGCGGGTCACAGAGAAGAACAACACGGAATAGAGACACGATGCTCGTTGGAAATACTGAATAGTCTTTCCACGGTCGTCGAATAAGTCAACGTTTAACTCTTGTTATTTGGAAAGACATTTATACTTGGCAGTATCTCTTCCAATTTCATTTTGGATACTCTTGTTTTACTTCACAAAATTAGTTTGACAAGTATCTTATTAAAATAAATTCCTTAAAACAAATTTAATTTATCTACTTTTTAAAATTTATTCACTATACTAAATCAATGTATTTAATTTATTTTAGATATATTTACAAGAGAGATCCAAAAATATTTCTTGTTCTCAAATTTTCTAAAAATTATCACTTTTTCATCCTTAAATTTTCATAATTCTTCTTAACATTTCAACTTCAATATCTTTTTTCTAAAATTTTTAGAACCTACAATTGTTAAAAGATTATATTCTCTATTCTAGAATTATATGCTTCTTTTTCCAAGAATCACACAAATATTTCAATTCTAAAATTTTCCTTTTCTAAAAATCATTCTTTTATTTCATCCAAGCTTTCACAACTTTCTTTACTCCAACATCTCTATTTCTACAATTTCTGGAACTCACATTACAGACTTTATTCTAAGATATTCAATTCTTCCAGGAACTACGTCTCACGATTTCATCCTTTCCATCTCTCTTGCCAAAGCCAAAGAATCGTCTCGTCCAAGAACAGCAGAACGCATCATTATCACGCTGAGTGGAAGGACGAAAGGCGCACGCGTGGTGATCGGCGCGCCTATGTGCACGAGTACACAAATAGCTCATTATGAACGAAGCCCATACTTGGACCCGTCGCGCGCACTACGTAATTGGGGTTAATGATCGTGTGTACACCAGTGCCTCTCCTACTTGTACGCGAACCACCACTCGACAACTTGGCCCGGACCAGGCATTCCACTCTCTGGCCATTAGCAAGTGTAATGCCGGCCGTGGTAACACCTCGTTTCTTTGCCCATCTCCCTCATACTTCTACATTTTCTTTAGCCTCATCTTGACCGTTCAGGTTCTGCTCCAGGGAATTTTCTTTTTTACCTTCCTTTTCTTTTTTCCTTTCTTGTGAAAGTGGAGAAAATGGAAATAGCTTTTGACATTTTAATGAGGGGTTGAGGGATGGATGATTTGGAGAAAGAGATATCGAAACACTTTACGATTAGAAATGTGGTAGTAGCCGGTTAATTATCGTAATTTTCTTTTCTCCTTTCTTGTGAAAGTGAAGAAATGGAAATGGATAGCTTTTGATGGCTTAATAAGGAGTGGATTTGGAGAAAGAAGCATTGAGCGAATTTTACGATTAGAATTACGATAGTACCCGATTAATTATCGTGAAACGTATTAATTATCTGAGGAAGCATATGCATGCCAAATTTTTGAGTATAATGCGAATAATCGAATTATGATAATTCAAATCTGAAGAGAAAGATACAATAATCCAGATAATCGTTGCATACAGATTAAATTTTTATGTGTAACAAATTTCTGAAAATAGTTTTAAGATAAATAAAGTGGATAAGTACTTGAATAATAACTATTCTAAAATATAATAGTGATTCAAAATCTTTGACAGATACTGTACTCTACGTTTAGTAAAATATATATATAATAAAACGATATATCTACACAAGAAAAATTCATCGAGTGGAATAAAATCTTGTCAATCCTTGGAATTGTGATACTTGACTGTATCGATACTTGCGAGTATATATCGAGGCTTAACGAGAATGCATGACCGAGGACAACCAAGGATCGAGGGAATGTCTCTATCGATAATGTCTTGATCGAGAGACCGGTTTTCTTTGCCAAGGTTCTTTGCCTGCCTTCGAGATTATCGGTTAACTGTACTTGTCCCGTTAGTCCACCGTGATAACGGGAGATTGCAAAAGTACTGAGCTCTAAGCGAAGAAGCAAGATTGATTGGAACTTACTTAGTCTTAATGGATCTAATTTTCAGCGAGGAATATTGGATCTACTCACCTGCAACAGAGAATAAAAGATATTCTTTATTAGATGGAAAATTTAAAAAGATGTAAAGATGTATATTATAAGTAAGGTCTTTGTGCATTTATGAGAAATTTAAATGTACAGAAATTTGTAAAAGATATATGCAAAAATATATAAAGTACATTATGATAGTAACAAGATGAAGTAAAATGTTTAAATTTCATATATTTAATTGAAACGATGAAAATATGCATTTGCATAAGAATTTGTAATTTAATATTATAACATAATTGAATAATTTTATAAATATCATTGTCAAATATCTAAAAATCTATATTTTTTGGAAAATTTAATGATTTATAATATAATCTTTTAAGATAAGGAATGGAACTATATATGGAACAGAATGGACTATATATAAGTGATCATATATAATAAATAATAAATTTGGAAACTGTGTGGAACACGTTACATAAATTTTTCATGGGAAAAATTTAAAATTTCAATGAAAATGTGCCTTTTAAAGGTTAATTTCATTATTCTACAAATCTTCATGCTTTATACTTTACTAGTAGATTGCAAATTAAAATTTTTATGAAGTAGAGATATAGCACGTACTATGCTTTGGATATTTCATGTCTTTTTGCATATCATACGCATTCTGTAGATTTTTCTATATTTAAATTTTCTATAAATGCATAAATATCTGTAGTCTGGAAAGAATTTTTGGACCAATTATTCAATATAAAACGCATAAAAATTTCGCACAAAAATAAAAAAAAAGGAGAATTATGGATATATATCTAATTCTACATACAGTTATCAGAATGCATACTCCATAGAAAGTAGAGAAATGCGAAATATCAGCGTAAAAGTGTTAAAGAATATATAGTTCAGCGAGAAGTTTAAAAAGCATCTATATTCAGATGGGCTAAACGATGAGTTTTCAACGTTCGAACGATTAAAAGGGAAAGCTGAACGATCAATAGGTAAAGGGAGAAGAAGTCGATGGTTAGCGCGCGCGACAACGTCGCAGTGAATATACGAATTGAAATTGAAACCGTTTTGTTCGAGGCTGTAAACTGGGAACACGTGGAATCTTATCGCATTAAACTCTTTGCATTCTCGATAAAATAGAATGGTGAGTTATAAACAGAATGGTCGATGTGAGATTATTCTCAGTGGACTTTCGAATTCGCGAAATTATACTATTCTTGCTCGATCGATAGTTAGTGGAATTGTGTGGGAACATTGGCAGAGAGAAATTTGCGTAATTTGATAATATTCATATGAATCTGATTTTGATTATTTTCCTTTCTTTTACAATTATTTTCTTTTAATTGATTACTTGATTATTGACAGGATTTTTTTAAAAAAAATGGTAACATGCTGCTGGTAAATTTTTGGGGAACAGTTGCTAATGAATTTCTATAGAATCGATTCCTAGTGAATTTTAACGAACTGTTGCCATTGAATTTTGAGAATATCAAGTGTCAGTGAATATTTAGAAAATTAAAATTTTATATTTGGAGAGAAAGAAAAACAATTTATTTTAAACTTTCAATATTTCTAATTAAATATAATAATAATAATAAAATGATCACATCATACAAAATCGATCAAATCATGATCGATGCATTTCCACGTCTCCATTACAAGGTTAGATTAAAAGCTGGTATACTAATTTCTATCCTCTGGGTAATTACAAGCAGTGAGCTATAGTACTACGTAATTAATGCTCATGTTAAACAAGATCACATTTTCCAATATTGACTGGATGATATATCTGGAATATATGTTCCCATCTCGCGACAAAATGATTTTCGACATTACGGTTTAGATGGCTAGTTCGTAAATAAAACAATTCATTTAAATAATTTAAATAAAAATTTAAAATTTTTGTATATAAAAAAAAAGAAAAAATAATTTATACAAAATTAAAAAGTTACGATTACAAACCATAAAACTTTTTTATGAAATCGAACATGATTCGTTCGTTTTGAGTAACAAAAAAGAGTGAAAAATAAACGTTGAAAAGGATCTATTCGCAACAGGGAAACGAGTTACGATCAACTGACTTGTGTCGTCGAATTAATCGGTAAACGAACGATAAAAGGCTTATCTAAAATTGCGAATGAAATCAGATTAACGAGCTCTGCGGGAGACATTGCGATCAGTCCGCAGTTAGATTAAATCGGCTAGACATCCATTACCGGCGCGTCACGAGAAAAGGGGTGAGAAACGGAAAGGAGAAGAGGAGACGATCCGTCTCGACGGCTTTAAGCGGATAGGAAGTTCGAAGCGGATAGACTTTGGGAGAAACTATGTAAGTATTTCTAATTTTAGAGATATTAAAATTATTTCTATCGAAAAATAATTTTTATATGTTTTTAGAAAGAAAGATAGATCGATTCGACGATTTTGTATCAACGAAAATTTTTAATAAAAATATTGATAAGAAATGTTCGATGGTTCAATAATTTTAACAGACTATTCGATTATTTTTCAAAATTTATTTTGTTTGAAATATATTTGTAGAAATATATTTTCTTTTATTATTTTTCAAAGATGAAAAATTTATTCATAAATTTTTTCGCTCAAGATATATGAATTTAAGTGAATATTTATTTTATTTTTTAAAGTGAAATATTTCGAAGAATAATCTGATTTAGATTTTATTTGTTAAGGTAAAATAAACGATAGTGCGTTGAGGATTTATAGTTTTTACGGAATTGTGGTATAACGTCATTTGATTATTTAATATTAATTCAGGAAAAAAGTAATAGATTTTATACAACGGTTTTCGATAGTGATTTACGAGAGATTTAAAGTTATAATAATAATAATAATCCTCGAAATATTATCACCTGTCTAAAAAACAAATATTTCCATAAATTCTTACAATTACATTTCCTATTTCTTCTCTTATTCTCATATTACATAAATTAAATTGCTCGTAAAATCATCAAGCATAAAGAAGTATCATCTCTCTTTAATTGAAACATCTATAAAATAAATCAACAAATTAATAATTTTCATCTGTAAACAATTCAAAAACAATTCTTTACAACTGAAATATCTATTAAAATTAGAGAAAACTTTAAAGCGTTTTAACTTCGAAAGTAGTGATTTCCAATCAACAAATGAAAGATCATCACAATCTTGACATTTGAAATGCACTTTCATTCTCAATATGATTTCCAATTCCGAAGATATCGTTGCGTAAAGAAAGGATTAATTTTTGATCATTTATTATCTCCATCCTTGTTTATTTAAACTCGCTTGCATTTTACTAACCTATTTCAAATTTTAGATTGACGACAGATGCGATTCCAGGAAGGTGCACGCATTTCTAGGAAAAAATAAATCACTAGATCGCTGATGACCCAATAATCTCTCTGCATCGTCTCAATCGCTATGGACATTTCAATTTCTTATATCTCAACAACCGATTGAGATATCGAGATGAAACAAAAAAAGACTTGAATGGCACGGTTTCCTCTATTTTCTCAGTAAGTTTTATGATCAAATTTTCAATCACTTTTCACGTAATTTTCATATGAAAATTTTCATTCATCTATGCATTGTTCAATAGGAATAGGATATCGTTAATGGATCATCGAGGGTGTGTCGGACATTTGCAAGAAGGACGACAAATGGCCGTGCGCGATGGATACGCGTGAGGACGCGATTAATCGATGTTAAGTGCGTTATAATGATATCGCCGTCAGGCAAATTCGAGCCTCGTAAAATAGCTTGTTGGAGATTCGTGGATTCTCCACGCGTATTCTGCCGAGGTCTCGACCAATAATTCAATGACGATTGATCCGTGCGTGCCATCGATGCCGTCAGAAAATCTAATACGCCAGTCAATCTTTCGCCTTCGGAGATTGATGAACCGGGATTTATCTTTGTTCTCTGAATTTCCGAATATATTATCTCCAAGCCTATTTACGCAATTATTCAGTAATAAAATTATCGACAAAAATAATAATAATTCGAGGTTTAAAACGCGTTTCAAAATATTCTAAAATCGAAATTCTCCTGACTATTTCATATGATAATGAGTTATTAATGGATATGCATTACATGCAAAATATCAAATATTCAATATTCTTTTAATTCCTTTTAATTATATCTTCTCAATCAATAATATTTTTTGTAATAAGAAAAGTTTTTTTTTAAAAATACAAAATCAAATGTGTTTAATTGGAATACTTTGCACGTATAACGAGAACATTGTATTTACACGTGATTGAACACGACGATTTCAAAAAAAAAAGAAGAGATAAAGAGAATGTTGTTAACGCGTGTTCTACACGAGCGTTACGATAATTTAGCTGAGTCTCTTTCGTCATCATGATAATCAAACAGGAGTGAACATGTCCCACTAATTAAATTGCCAACACGCGTAAGATGCACTTGGATATCGGTCATCGATTATCCGCGTACCGCGCAATTAATCTCGCACCATTATTAATTCCTTCGTAGCCAATGATCACCCTCCCCTCTTCTATGACACCTTGCATAACTTAATCTGACATGAATTCTATTTTTTAAAGGACCTTAAGAGGATCGGCTGGTAACCAGTATAATTTTTTCATATTTTAAGAAGAGTAAAATTGAATAAAGAAAAGATTCTTCGATGCTTTTCTTGGTACATACAAGAGATTCTGAATACATACTTGATGTTCTATGTTCTACAAAATAGCAGTCTTCTTTTGTGACAGGTTTTTAGTATTTTTCTTTATCAATTTCTTTAATCTCTAGTACATAATATCCTTTATAACAAAGCAATTTTTTTATACTACTTTATAACAAGATCCTTTTAGAAATTTTCTTCTAACATTTAAATATTTATATTTTTATATTTTCAGATTTTCCCTGAAAAAGTCTCGACATTTTCTCGCTCCTCTTTTGCTTCAAGCTCTCCTTTCTTTTTTTTTCTTTCCTCCCCTTCAATCTTCATCTTCCTCTCCCTTTAACCCCTTTTCTCGCCGCTTAAATGCAAGCATCGCGCGGCACGAGTCAAACAGACGCGTTTCACGCGTAATTTAACCCATGGCTCTGCGTGAAAACGAACACACAACCGTGTGTTTCCACGCCCTTTGTGCCCCCTCTTCTGCTCTGGACGTCGACGCGACTTTGACTCCACGGAGGCGGACACGTAGACATCCCCTTATCCCCTTTGGAGCCAACAAAGCCTCGAGATCCGTATGACTTGGGCCTGGATAATATACACGTATCCGAGGTCCTGATGGCTGCAGTCACGCTTCTCGAATAAAATATCATCCCGTCGAGACCGTTACTTTTCCACCTTTTCTCCTTGTGTCCTTCTACCATGTTTTATTTATAAAGACTGCGAGGATTTTTCTCGAGGATCGGGAAAACGCCGAATGGAACGAGACTTAAGCTTGATTTGCTGGGAATCGGGGGAATCTGGAACTGTGGAATTTTACGCTCGTGGATTTTTCCGTGGTAATGGAAGAATGATGGAGGAGCTTGTGTCCTAACCTCAAAATTTATAGTTTCGAAATTGGGAAAAATCGAAGTAATATCTGCTTATATTTGATATTTTGAGTCTTTTTTTTTTTTTAAATTAAAAGTAAAAGATATTTTGAAGAATGAATCAATATAAATGTATATTTTGTTTCAGAAATTCATTTTTCAATTTGAAAATAATAAGTTCAAATATATCGAACTATTATGATGATCAAAGGAAATAGAAGAAAGATGCAAACAATGGAACATACAGACGTATAAATTGCCGAAAGAAAGAAATCTTTTATTTTCTTCCTTTATTTCTCTTATATCGGGAAATTCTTTCCCTCGTGAAAAATTCACGAAATCGGCTGGAAATTTCAATCGACTGTTTCTCAATTCTTTAAGAAAAGCTTCGACAAAGAAAACATCTAAATTTATTGGAACAGGAACCGCTTAGAATCAAAATGAAACGGAATATTCGATTATCAAAAATCTCTGAAGAAAAGTAATCAGATATATTTCTCTACGAAGTTGATCTAAGTAAAAATTTCGCAAGAATTTCGAACGAATGTTCGACGAATGTATCGTTTCTATTAGGCAGATATAATTCATCTTCATTCAAGAGCTCCTTCCTTGATTCCAACGAGGTATCCGGGACAAATGTTTGCCATCAATCAAAGTGTATGTAACGATTAATCCATCACGTATATCATCGCACTGCGAGAATTGTCGGGAAGATTATAAGAGATTTCTATATCGTGGGACACACGCTCGAGACACAACTTGCGAAGATCAAATTACGCCATCATTCACGTATATCTCACGTTGTTTCTCGCGATGTCTCGCGATAAAATTGGAAAATTAGTCAATCTCGAAGAAGATTAAAAAGTTAAAAAAAAGATTGAGGAAATTTATTTTTGTATTTCTTAAAAATTTGATGTAGATGATTACAAATATTAAAAATTGCATTAAGAATATTAAAAAAGCGAGATAAAAATATTGAATAAAGCAGCTAGTGTTGCTCAAGCTACAGTCTTCAATATCTATAATTTCTTAGCAAGAAAATCGAAGATGAGTTACAGCAATTTTTAGGAAAATTTTTGACAAATAATTGGAAATAAATCGACGATATCTCTCGAGATAAAAATTTACTGTGTACGAACCAAAGAAGGAGATAGAGAAGGACGGAAGTTTGATCATGTCGCTTAATTAAAAATTAAGATCGTGTCACGAGTGAAAGGATATTCCTTTCGGAATACTTGGCGCGAGTTGCGAACTTTTTACGACTCATAAAAATGAAACTAAGTTTTATATCGAGGTGAAGGCGTGTCTTGGCCAACCTTCGTGACAAAAAAGAACACTTGAACATTCGTGGAAAAAAAAAATCGCAAATTCAAAGAAAAGAATAAGGATATCGTTATTTCATACTCGTTAAAATTAATTTCTCAAAACGATATTACTTACATGATGATTTCACAGAAAACAGATTCATTCGATATCATACCAAAAATGTATTGATAAATGCAAAAAATGCAATTGTAAAATAACGAAAAATCTAACGAAATTCAAAATATGTTACTTGCAAAAGAAAATTGAGAATTCAACTTGCTGTATGCTTCAAGAATAGAAAATCTTGGCAACAAAACATTAAACACGCCCAAAACGTTCAAACATCATATTTGATACGATGTATCAGCTGTTCCAATACTCGTATTACGTATTTCAAGAAGATTTTCCTCTTTAAAAAAGTAGAGCCACTTGAACCTTCTTTCCGCACAAAGTAACTCGTTTCGAGTTGTTGGCAAATTGAAATCGATCGAATCCTCCCCCTTTTCTCCCGGTATTCCTTTTTACACCACACTCTGATTCAATTTCGAGAACAGATGCAATCGCTTAGAAGAAGGGATGGGACTAGGGGATGGGGCTAAGAAACGGAGCAAAGAGTGGAAACTATTTTTCCGGGTGAACAACGAGCAGAGGTTCGACGCTCTCTGGTGTGTCAACTATTAACGCTCGATTAGAAACGTACCCTTCGTAAAATTATCCTTTCCGGCCTTGACTTTGGCGCACCGCCTCCGGACGAATGGCTTGGCTCTGGTGGATACTTCTCGCCCATTCTTTCTCGCATCCAGATACTACTTTTACTTCGTTCAAAGGTGCGTCACAAATCTTGGAAAAGAATCGTGAGAATCTGGTAATTCTATCTGTGGTTGGAAGTGAAAATGAGATGGAGAATATAATAGATTTTGTTATTTTAGATTTTCATCGTTGGAAAATTATTGAAATAGAAAGTTAAGTGATATCAGAATTATCATTTGGATACTGATGATATAAAGGAAAAAAGAAACTGATTTGGAACTGATAATTAGAAAGTGGATTCATGGATTAGCTTCAATAATCTTAATCTTTAGATCTAATGGATGATTTTGATCGAATTGGCCGAGTTAGAGGACGTGATTTTCGCTTTTAAATAGTATTCACAGGTAATCCCTGAGATCTTTAAATTCCAAATGTTTATCACACGTTTCAGTAAATTCGTTTTTTTTTTTCGTAGATTGATTGAAATGCTAAAGTGCTTATAAGAAGAAGAAATAACGAATCATCGTACTCAAAAGTGAAAAAGTAGAATATAACATAAAATATTTAAGTGAGAAAAGTTTTAAAACAGGATCATAGTAATTTCAACTAAAAATTGGAATAATTAGTTTTATTATATTCCATATTCATGAAGAAGAATCTATAGAAGGATTAAAACATGAAGATCATCGTTAAAGAAACGAATCTAATTTCTCATAAATCTATCACAAAAACCTCGTCAACAATTCATCCAAATTATTCTTCTTTCAAGTAAGAAAACCATTCCAATAATCAAACGCACTTTTCCATCAAAGCAAAGGCCACATGTCCATTGACCAATATCGAAATCTATCCCTAAATTCAACTAGGTTTCCAGGCCAGGCGTAATTCCGGCCTTCGGTATAATGAGAGTGGCCGTAATTTCGGAGGGTAAGCCGGCTTTCCATTTGCCAGGAACTCACTCTCTACCCACAATCTCCTTCGACCATGGTATCTCGCTGTCCGTTACGATTCAAAGAAAGGAACAGTGGATGGAACCGAACGCGAATGATATCCAGAGACTATCGAATGACCTTAATCCAATTTCGATTGGACCTTCAACTAAGGTCCACGAAATCGGCTGCTGTCTCGCGCAAGTGAATGAAATTTGAGATAATGTGGCTCTGCCTATAATGAAACATGATTGCAATTTTATCCCCTAGCTTTTCTATCTTCTAGTAAGTATATTCTATCCTTCTAACAATATATTAACAGGAATATTATACAGGAGTGGTATAGTATTGTAGTAGATCTCCATGCTTATTAAAAGAATCCTACAAATATATATTAATATATAAATATATTAACACTACTAGATAAATGTATGAATATATATTGATAATATGTAAAAATTGAAAAAAAAAACGAGTTGATCAAGCGAGATTTGAATCCGTATTTTTCAAATAATTCATAAGATAAACTTTATCCCTTATGATGCCTCTTAGCTTTCTTGCTCTTATTCGTTTTTATTTATAATTGGCATGGAGATTTCGATATTATAATACTATATGTTTTTAATATACAGTGTATCTACTTTTTTAGGTAAGGTATTTAGTATTATAATAAAAAACATATAGAATTGGGCACACAAAAATATTCTTTGAGACATATTTATTAAATTATAATCAAACTTAATAAAAAAAGTAGAATATTAATGTACAAATATCTAGAAGAATGCATACAATATGCAAAAAGGGCATAAATCATATACAAAACAAGCTATAAGATTATAATAATTAGAGGAACGGATCTTCATTTCAATTTCAGTTCAACTTTTTTCAATTCATGAAAATTTGAATTCACATAAATATCCGCAGTCCAGACGCTTCAATTTAAGTAATAAATATGTCGCTCACGTTTTCGAATATCGTTTTCCAATTCACCAAGAGCGGACAACTCCATGGACAGCTGCCCAGGATCCCTAAATCTTTAAAATGGTTCCAGGAACATCATCCTTCGCCTTCCTCCTCCGACATTACCATACTGGAACACACGCAAAAATTCTGACCTCGAGGCAGAAGAGGAACGCGTCAGACGTGAGAAACATCTCTCGAGGCCCCCTCGGGTGCTGGCACAAGAAGATATTATCGATAAAGGGAGTCTTTGGTGGCGCGTTTCCAATGTAAAAGCGGGCCGGGTCCGCTCGTGTTCGCGCATATAAACCTCGTGTACGTGTCGTCACAATATACACGATGGATCCATCGTCTCCTCACGTGTTCCTTTCCTAAGCAACAACCCCCTTAACCTACTTATCCGACAAGGGTGGATATGACTCGAGCCGATTTCAACAAAATTTGGCAAAGTGGTATTTCTCTAACATGATTGTAATTGGTAATTTAGATGATAAAACGTATATCGTTCACAAATATTTGAACACTTTACAGAATTGTTGTCAGTCTTAGAATCGATGCAATTATATGAAAAATAGTTGTACAACAATCTTTATGGGATTATTTTAAAAGTTGAAATCTTCTACTTTCACATTCGTAAATTAAATTTCTTTGAAAATTACTTTATTTACAAAAAGTTGAAAAAATTCAAAAGAACTCCTGATGGTTAAAAAAATTTTGCAGGTAATTAAAATTATAGATTTAAAAATTAAAGAATTCTCTTTACTTAATTTTAAGAAACCATTTGCAACATTTTATTAATCCAATAAAATAGAAAATTGGTGTCGCTCTGTAAAATGTTTCTTCAATGATCAATTTTATCAAATATTTAACTTCAAAAATAATAATTAGCAGCAAGATTAATCGTCGATCAATTCTCTCTATCTTCATGGATAAGTTCAACTGGATGATTAGCATAGATGTTTGAACAATCGTTGAACTTAGTTCAATAAAACGGGATTTAGGTATGGCCATCTTTGCGAACAGCGTTAAATGAAGCGATACCATTTAACGCCGCGTTTGCTACAGTACTGGGACAATTTTGGGTTAAATGATGGCCCGATGCGGCCGTCTAAATGTCCACTGCAATTTCTACTAATATCGTTCCGCTTGCGCTATTCGTAGCTGTGGTTTTATCAAGAAATATCAATCAGAAATCAAACGTTTCAATAAAATAAATAATACTGCATTTTAACCACAATCGTGCTTATTGGTTAGCTGCGATTCCTAAAAGAATTCGCTATACTTCATAGTAAATATTTTGTTTCGAATAATAATTATGAATAATTATTTTTTTGGAAAATATTTTTAAAATTAAACTTACAGGAAAATAACTTTTTATATAGAAAAGTTCAACAATTTTGTGAGATTGATTAATAATATTAGATTAATAATAGTTGAGAGTACAAGAGCTAAGTTGCCTGTTCAAATATATTCAAAATACATATTTATCCTCGATAAAATAGAATAACAGTCGGTGCTCTGAAACATTCGTATGATTATAATTAATAGAAAAAGAGAATTTTTTAAAGTAAGAGATGTAATATTTAGAATAAAATCATATATTATTATAAGAATAAAAATCGCACAAGAAATGATAAATAAATATCGTCTCGAGTTATAACATATAACTTATAATTTCAATCTCAATTTTTCGATGATTATTAAATAAAAAAAAAAATAAAAAATATGATTATATCATATGCCTTAATATTAGAACAATATACAAATCCAAAGTAACCAAAGAAATTGCATAAAGGTATATTTCCTTTAAGGTAAAGATAAATCCAGGGAGAGAGAAATTTTCCCGATCTCGTTTCGTTTTCCTGTACGTTGCCACCTAACACAGTTCAAACAAAGATACAATTGTCGAAGACCCACAGCCTTCTCACTCCACATACCACATCCTTCTTTACGGGCGTCTTTTCTACCTTCTGGCATTTTTCTTCCATCTCTTTTGTGGTCTAACAGATCTCTAATTGAAAAATACCTCTAGTCCCTTTGACTCTATCCTGTAGCCTTTCATTCGCGCCGAATGTGGTCACGAAACGACTCTCGAAGAAAGTATGCACGTAATATCCCGCCGCATTGGGATAAGGTTATGCGCGCGCAGCGGGGGTGGAGAGTGGGGAGAACAGGCTCGTAAACTCGAAGCCGTGTTGCTTGGCCTAATTAGGAGCCGTTGTATGCCTCAAAGCGACGATAGTGGGGAATGGAGGATGCACAAAGCCGACTAGGATGCACCTCGACAAAATGTCCCTAGGAGAAATTTCTCATTACGAGTCTGAAATCGCCTTCAACGCACATTTGTTATCGTACACGATCCCTCCTTTTTTTCTTTAACCTTTGTCCTATTTCGAATGGACTTCGTTAAAGTCACGATCAACACCTGGTTACTTTTCGATTATTATCTGCTATTGTAATAGATTTGTTTTTCGATTTATTTAGATTCTTTATAGAAGATACTTTGAAATCGTATAACTCAAGAAATATTAGAAATAATAAGAGAAATTTTTCTTAAAAATTTCTAGGAATTTCTAATACATTTGCAGTAATAATTCTAGTTGTGACTATATATATACAGTTTTTAAGCCGTATCGATTAAAAAAAAAATATATTCCAATGTACCAACAATGCGATCCAACATCTCGAATAAATTCCTCGGTAAAAAATTTAGAATAAAATCCCTAGTAAATATAACTTCTATTCACAAATCCCAGGCATCACAATAACAATACACCTATATTTTTACGTTTAGAGAAACTCGTTCTTTCATATCTCGTGCACAATATCTCATATACGCGAAATGTTCCATTATTATTTTCTTACATAATATTCGTATGGAAGATATTAAAGCACCGATATTCTATGCTTCTTTTATTGCACGACGTGATATTTGCGATTTGCATGGTATCTTTAAAATCCCTATACAAACATATCGAACAAAAAGACGCCAGAAAGTATCGTTTCCTATACAAATAACTCTCTCGATTTTCGAGATATAAAAGAAGATAGTAATTCAACATAGTGACATTATTACGGAGGCAAGAATGGAAACATTATCCTTGACCGCCATAAAAATCTGTAATATCCTCATCTCCTTACTGATTATATCGCCGAATATATATTCAAGCTGTCATTCGTAAATTAAAAGCGTAATACCAATTTAAGAAGTTCGATAATGCAGAAACGAGAGTTCCATGGAAACGGTAAGCCGATACCATATTGGAAAAGTCAATACTCAAGAAAAAGTATCTGAATTGTTCGATATCATTGAGACGGCTGCTCGACGAGAATAAATTACGTTGGTTGGTATTCCTTATCAAAAACCACTAAATCCTAACTAACTTCACTCGTGATATTTTCCAATCGTTTACATACGAGAACAATGATGCCAGGTTTGTAGATAAAGCGTTCACCTAACTAACGTTGCATCCGATTATTTTCAAGTTCCTCTTGAATTATTATCACGGGCACTCGATTTTTCTATTCTTATCCAAGTAAATTGGAAACATCGACTCTTCGTTCAAGGATTCAAAGAATTTTAATTTTACAATTGTTTTCTTTATTTGTTCTGGATTAAGTCTGATTTAATATTTATATATATATATTTTATTTTTGATTTGTTTTATTAATATTGAAATATTATATCAGAGTGTGACTTAAGAATTTTAGGAAAACTAGTGCTATTTTTCTCCATCTCTTTGGAATTTCTGTTATTCCATATTTTTAACCAACATTTGTAAAATAAGAGCAAAATTCTCAATTAAATAAACAAAAAATAAAATTATATGTAATAGAAGAACAAATTTTAATTAAAGCAGTAAAAATTGCATGTTTTGGAACAGCGTTAAGCAAATGACATCGCAATCTTCCAAAACTCTGGCGCATTATTTGAACGATCTAATTAAATAAAAACCGTGGAAAGACGATAGTAGAAAGTTCAATGTTTGGTAGATGTTAATTTCGCAAGAAACGAAAATTAGCCATTTCCTTTCCTAAATGTTTAATTTTATTCGAGTTAAACTTCTTTCGTATATGCTTAAATGCACTTTTTGTCTCATCGACTTTCTTCAGGATTTTTGGAAAATAAAATTTAATTAACCTTTAGAAGACTGGAAAGAATAGATCTAAATGTCAAGATAATGGAAAACAATTTATATATAAAAAGGCTCAATTGAATCTTTAATTTATTTTTAAAGTTATAGGCTATTTAAATTTGTATTACGAACACTTATATGTTAGCAACCAATGATATATATATATATATATATATATATATATATATATATATATATATATATATGATTAAATAAACAAAATGTAGCCAATTATTTTTTATAAATATATGAAAATCATAAAATAATTATATTTATTTCACATTTGGCAGATATTTAAATATATGGAAGAATATTACTTAATTTCATAATTTAGTGAAAAAATATAAAGTATATCAAAAATGATATTAAAAAGAAACAAATGAAATTTAAACTTAATGATTAAAATAAAATAACAAACAAATAAAAAAGTATAAATTGTACACTAGAAATAGGAATACCAGAAAAACGAATGCAATTTATTATTCACAGTTTTTAGTAAAAGTTTTATTAAAAGTAAAATATATCTTTTAGCAAGAATATATACATACTAAGTACACGTACAAGTTTTTGTAAATCTATTATTTACGATACTCTCATTTATGACATTCCATTTATTATATCCTTTGAAAGCTTAATAGTAATTCTCGAACAAATTTAATTCGAACTCGTAAAAATAATAAATAAATAAAACGTTTCATTGGGAAGAAAAGGTAGAAAAAGTTGAACAGGAGTTAGGCGAGGGAAGAAAAATGGATTTGCAGCTGCGAATCGTGGGATGGCTGATAGGGAAAGCGGGTTACACCACTTTTTACGGGGCTTTTCCATTTGCGGTGGTCGCGGTTGCGGGATCAGACCCCCCAGTGGGAACGTTGTATCGTCCGGTTAACTTCCCCTGAGCCAATTGGATATTCGAATACGGCCTGGTATTTACGATCCCCTAAAATCGAACCATGGCGTTATCACGAATCGCCTCGAGCTTTTAGGAGAGAATGGTATATAGTGATTGAAGATCTTGAGTAAGATTGTGCTGTGATTTGTTACTTGGTAGATATATAGGGTGTTGATATATTCGTGGAACTTTGGCTACTTTTGGGCTCAATTCTAGACGTCAAAGCGTATGTAATTTTTGTGTTTTGACATTTAGGATTAACATTCTAATAGAATATATTTTTTTAAAAGAATTTTAGTTTTTAATCCTTCAAATCTGTAGACTTGATTTTCCAAATTTATTTTGGCTTTTAGAATTTTTTAGAATTAATTTTTTAAAAGATTTGTTTTAGACTCTAAAAATGATCTTCTGAAATCCTGCAAATATATTAACATTTTATATAACTTGATAAGAAAAAAGTTCAAAATTATTAACCATAATTCTAAATCAAGTGGTTTTTTTTAAAACAAAATTGGTTAATTTGAAAATTGATTGATTATTTTAAAATCATTGTTTTTATGAATTTTTTTTTTCAATCATTTCTTCTGAATTTATTACTCAATGAAAAAGTTAACTGTATCATGTATAAGATTTGGCTTGGAACTAACTTTTGAAACTTGAAAGAGTTTCCTTTACTTAACCTTAACTACCACTTGGAGCGAACGAAGTGATCTTGAGTGGTCAATTGATTTCAGACATGGGCTCTTTATCCCAATTACACTTTCCGCAAGGCATTCCGAGAATTTTACTTCCTGAATTTTATTTTCTTTGATAAAGGTATATTATTCATTCATTACAATTTTGTGTTGTTCTTATGATTAATTTTTAAAGATAACTTGCACTACTTTGTCATTTTCTCAAATTTAAATTAATATAATTTTTCAACAACCTAAAACTAAGAAAAAAACAATTAAAATTAATAAATTGTGAATGTGAATTACTAATATCTGATGTAACCAAATATTTTTATAATTAACTTTATATTTTATTTTTCAAAAAAGAAAAGAATAAACTTGGATTTGGTCAGAAAATTGAAATGGTAATGCAAATTCGAAAAAGAAAAAAGTAGCAGAATTAAAATTTCATGAATTGAAAGTCTGACCTTTCAGAAAACAAGTATACCAAACGCGAAACAAAATAACGTATGTTTCTTAAGAAAAGAAATTACTCCAGGAATATGGAAACATTTGGTGTACACAGTATCCTAGAATGAGATTTGGTTTGTTGACAATTGAGAGAGAAAGAAAGACATAAATAGAGAGAGAGAGAGAGAGAGAGAGAGAGAGAGAGAGAGAGAGTGGAAAAAAGCAAGCAACTTTGACGCAAACAACTTTTTACCGGAATATCAAGGCGAAGAAGTAGTTCAAGATGAAAGCAAATGGAACAACCGCGGCCTCGCGGTTTCATATGAAACTTCTAGAGCAGCCAACTTTTCTCTGATCAATGGAAAAGAAAAGAAAAAATGATATATATCGTTTGAAGGATATGTATCATTAAATTAGAACAAGATTTCCTCTCGTTTCCGATAAATGGATGTATCTACATGTTTAAGTAAGAGGATATTTCGATCTGGAAAAGAAAAATTGTTTATTTAACGCAATTTATCTTTTAAATTTATTTGTGAATTAATAAAAGAATTATCAAAAATGATGAAATAAATAATGATATATTAATAAACAAATATAATAACATAACTTCAATCTTCATTTGATATACTTACAATTAGGATGGTATTTTTTTCACATAATTAAAACATCGAGATAAATAATAATATCGGGAACAATAATATCAAAATCTAAACAACAATAAATATAGTAACCTAACCTAAATTTTATTTCGATAAAAATATGTTACCAAGAATATCAAGCATCATTCATGCAAACAAAATATTTTGATTCATCCAATCTAAGACTTTTGTATAGCGTTATAGAAGATATCTGTTCCAGGAAGTTCCAGAAGCGAATAAGGAACGCCTATCACGCGGCATCAGCGTCGTCGAACTCGGATATTCAATAAGGAAGCCGTCGTGATTCGTAATGCCCCTCTCCTCGGCTGAACGTGTCGCGAATAACGTGCAGATGAAATATCCTCACAAGTTCTCTTCTAAATATGAATGTAAAGCCGAATGTAACTCGGAGTATCTCTCTCAGACGTCTTAAAAACTGAGAATCGAGTGAATACGACGGGTTTCCGTGGTATTCAGAATTTCATCTCGTTTCTCGCGAAATATCGTATCGAAAGGGATTCCTTTCATTTCAGAGGGAGTTGTAAATTTTCATGTACTAAAGAAAAGATGAATATTCTCTGGATAAAAGGAGGAATGTTTCGTTAATATTCTTTATCACAGTGAAAAGAGTGGAACGTTTCATGGACGATTAATTAATTTTCACTAATACCAATTAAAACGTGTATATCAAAGATATAAATGAAATACCTTTTCTCCAACGAAACAGTCTTTCTTGAGAACTGACTTTCTCCATTTATGTAAGGTAATGAACGATTCGAGGAAATGGAAGTACAACGAAGAAAATAATTTGATTACCTTGAATATCTCGTTTGGTTTTGGTTTAAAAAATTTGAAAGGAATCAAAATGATAATCTGATAAAATATATCGTTCTTTAAATTGAGGAAATTTCTATTAAATTTTAATCACTGTAATATCATTATAAATTATACTATATCTGCCAATTTAATATATTTCTTGCGCCTCGACATCCGTATTTCTACGCCAGAGACATCCTCTTCCTCGTTGCACGCGGAAGAGGAAACTGGAAAGTAAGCCTTCATCAGAGCCAAGGTTAATAAATAAACAGACGATGGAACGCGCAAAAAGAATGCACGATCAAAGATGATCGTCTGCAATCGGTATTCAGACATATTTGTGGAACTTCCGTCCTTTAATTCCGTTCTTAACTTCATCCTTAAATTATACGAATATTACTTTGTTCTCTCGATCAACGATTTTTCGAAGGCGATGTAATACTTCAAACTGGTAGAAAAACAATTGAATAAATTAAAAATTCTTTTCTCTTTTAATCTTTGTAATATATATCTTATTTATTGAAGCTACATCGATCACGATTGTATATATTGTTGCCAAATTCATGTTGCATACAACGTTGGAAAAGAAGATCTCATTTTTTGCAGTTATCGACATAACAGAAAATCGAAAGCCTACTAAGTAGAGAATATAGACGGCTGATTAATAATTTTATCGTTGTAGTGATATAAGATTATAAAATTGTATGTAAATTATTTTTCTGCAAGAAATGCAACAAATGACGGATTCAAATTTTTCAAGTGTTATGTTATTGAATAAGTGATAGATTTAGAATACAGTTGTGATAGATTTAGAATACAGTTGTGATAGGTTAGGTTGCTAACTAGCAATATTTAATGATTATCAATAAGAAATGAAAATGAAAAAGAAAAATAGGAATCTAATCATATGAAAATAATATGCAATCTTGTCTCATAGGATTCATTTATTTACATGTTTCAACTAATGATCGAACAGTAATCGAAAATAACAAATTTTCTTTTATGCGAAGAAAAATCTAGAAGAGAAAAATCAAAAAAAGATATAGTATAATCAATGATTTGGAATAATCAGTTTAATGAATAGATTATCTCTGAAGAGAAATAAAAAGAGAAAGATTGATTATGTTCATTGTGAAATTTGATGAAATGCTAGGTTAAAATTGAACGAGGCCAAAATAAAATCTTGTAAAAGGATTCGTCCAACTTTTCGCGGTCAATTGCGAGGAATTAGGGTGAACGAGTGGTGATATAGATATATGAGAGGAAATTTGAGCGGATTAGAGGAAATTAGGGGATCAAGAAGGAGAGAGGAAATTATATAGGCATGGTGAAGGATCTCGTGATCAATGCGAGTACAAAAGACGAGATATTCGGGGAATATTAAATTTGCCTGGTAAGAAGGTTGACATATTATACATTATGCTAGTAGAAGTGAAGCTTGATAAATTGTTGTTGAGAAACTCATCATTTATTATACTTTCAGCTATCTCTGTTCAGTAAAATAAATCTAATAATATAGAGAATGAAGCATATCAGGATTAAATAAATTTCTATTAAATAAATTTATTATTTCATGATACAATCTCTCTTTGGATCTATTATGTTTTGTATATTTATCTAATAATATTTAAATCATATACAGTAGTAGTAAGAATAACTATGATTTACGGTGTAAGTAATCTCTATCAATCATTTTTTTTAATACATTATGAAACTTATTAATATCTTTATTTTAACTTTTAGATTTTTTTTTAATTGGTCATCTTTTCTTGTATTCAACAAAATACAAAAACTTGATGTTCAAATTTCAACATGAAATTCCATTCCAAGTTTGAGATGTTATTCAACTTTTACCATAAAATGAATCTTTTATATTAAATTTCATTTAAATCTATTCACATTTCAATTCACGTTCAAACTCATCACTAGACAATTAGAATCTTGCCTTTTAGTTTATTCAATAATATCTGCATTTACGAACCTGCGAGATTAGTCGCGAAATTCCAAAAGGACCATCGGCAACCAAAGAGTTTCATCTCGCGTTCCTTCATGCCTGAGGCTCGCTCAAACGATCCTCTGGGTCTGGCTCGTGCTGATTCCCGAAATCAGGCATCGGTTGGACGCTCCTCCGTAATCCAAACGGCATTCACGTAACCACAATTTCCTCTGAAAATAGCAGACCGATTCCGCCTCTCTCTTCCCTTGCAAGATGTAATCCAAACCGTGGATTTTAGTTGGTGGATGCGTCAGAAATCTCGCGAAGCACGATAACACCGCATTTCTGTTCACTTAAGCGAATCATTTCTGCTTAGAGGAAGGCCAACGTTTCATCTTCAAGCAAGCGAAAATCGTGATCGATGTCTTCGAGATGAATTCATTTAATTGGATTAATTCGAATCTGGTGAGATGAAATTTTTTTTTTTTTCTTTTAAAAAGCCAATTGAAATGTTCAATTTTGTGTAAGATAATCGTGGTTTCGAGGCCCAGATTTGATTAAAAATAAGTTGTTTATTGGAAAGAAGATGAAATTAAGGAAGGATGATAAGAAAAACGTGAAATTTGAACAATAAAGTATAATTTGTTAAGAAAATTATATTAAAATATTAAAAATATATTACATTTTTTAATAAATAAAAATAACGTGGCATAATTTCTTAAAGAAACTTCAATAAAAATTTGAATTACTTTCCTACTTTTTATTTGAGTGAAAAATAATACGTTGTAGTAGGTATTAAAAAAAAAAAATAAGAGATACAATTATAACTTCCAAATATTAAATCAAAGAACCGTACTGCGAATTCCAAATTCACAATTCTTCGATTTTCTATCTTCTCTTCACTTTAAAAGATCTATCTCATAAACCAAGTATATATTTTCTCTTAACGATTTCAATCCACAGGATGAAGAAGTCTCAGAAGTCTCATTGTGATAAAGCTACCAGCAGCTTGAGATGCCAGATACTTGAAAACCAAGTTAAAGATTCAAATGTGAGTTGCGCTCAGTCAATTGGTAGATCGCAATAATCGGAATCGGCATTAGGATTCGACGGGCTAATAGCTCGGCTGCCGAGATACGAGCTGCAATACGGTTTATTGGCACAAGGGCGAAGCAGCACCGTTCATATCGAGTTTCTGCAACACCGGCGACGATATTTGTAGTCGAGTCAGCTGCGCCTCTCGAATAACTCCTGTCCCATGTGTTCCGCGCGCGAACACGCGCGCCAGCTATGCACGATGACCAACGTGCAATCATTTTAATAGAACTGATACGCGTGATCGATGATCAAGATATGACGAGTGTCATGGGAATCGAGTTTCGATTGGAACATTAAATATTGATGTGTCCAATATTTTGAGAGGAAGAAAATAAGGTAATTAAAATCCAAAAAAAGAAAAGCGAAGTGAGATCATTATGATGAGAGTTGAAAATGGATTTTTTTAAAATTTAACAATTGTAAGAAAATATTAATAAAAAAGATAAACTTAAAATAATCAAAATTATACCAAGCTAGACATTGAAAAAAATTTTTTTTTTCTTTTTCAGTATTTAAAGATTTCTTCAAAGCCCTCGTCAACGCAAATACAATTCAACTTATTATAATTCATCGTCTCTAAATTAATTTTCTCTAAAATTTAACTTCACTTTCGATTTCCAATCGAAATCAAGAATTCGTTATCTCAGCAAACTATTTCTTTTGTCATTCTCTTTGTCGACATCTGTTCAAGAAAATCTCGTATCTTGGAACGTGTTTTTCGCCTAACCACAGGTAGATTAGATATCGGTTCGTACGAGGCTGTTGAACTGCAACTCGCGTTCTCCACTGTCTCTACTGTATTATGCAAATGCACGTAGCAACGTTGCAGCCAGGCAAGTGGTTAATAATACATCTGTGAGTAATAGGCCACGCTAGTTTCCGTTTACCTGGTTGGCCAAGATTAAGGGCTTTGAGTCGAGGACACGCTCGATAGATTCGGGGGCTTTCTTCGAGAGGAAGTCGCCGAGAGGGCCGCCCCTTCGCGTTGCCAGTTTGATTATGGATCATGATTGAAATCGAATCGAGATTGCGACTACAAATTTACAAGTTCACACCGGGTAATTTGGATAACGAGGCTCAAGTTGAATTGGATTCATATCACGGAGGAATTTGAAGTTGTTAAGTTCGCTGTTTTTGTACGAATCAATTTTCTTTAGGAAAAAGTTAAAAGTAAGAAAAATTAAATCTGCGGCAAGGTGTTTACGATTCTTAAAAGAGTTTATTGTTCAAAGATTTTATGGGAGAATTTATACTTGAAATTTAATGCTCCTTACTAACGAGTGATTCTAATAATGTTTCCTTTTATTACTTCCGCGCGCTATTTTTAAGCATGCGCTCAGATCTTGGATAGTAAACCACTTCCTCCGGCCCATATCTCTACTCCAATAACCGTAAATTTTGATTTTCTTTACGTGACAGATACTTCACTAGACTATTCTCTCACGTGGAAAATCATCCGTTTTGCAAGTTTGTCGCGTCCACGAGATCCAAATAATAAAATCTCTTGAAAACACCAACTTAAACCATAATTTTTCTTGTATTTAAAAAATTGACATCAAAACAGTTAAGAAAATTCAACGAAATGGAATCTATTCTGGTTACAATTGAATAATAAAACTCAAAAATAATCTTCGAAATTTCCTTTATCAACTATTATTTTTTAGGTGGCTCGAGAGTTAAAAAAAATTCAGGAAAATATTCCATAGAGAGGGAAAAGTAAATAAGAAACTGCTCGGAATACGTCAAACAAAATACAGCATCCCAGTGGCATGATATAAAATTTCCAACGTGGCCAGGATTGATGATCCGGCAATATGTCTCTCGTGAAACACGAGGCACCGTGTTCCACGAGCTACGTTTCCAGAGTAAGTGGTCGAGATGAAAGCTGGGCAAAGGCGTCAGGTGCGATCAACCGTTTTCAATAAGTTATACCCGACCGTCCACTCCCCATCGATCCTCGAGATCACCGTGTCAGCACGAGGATTTTTGCGTGCTGGATTTTGCCACGATATATCTTGTACCTGTGTAAGTTTCGAATTTTAACGCTAGAATTACGAATCTATAATATCTAATATATGGTAATATATCTAGGTATATATTGTAGATAAGATATAGATAATTAAGATTAAAATAAAATTAAGTGTCAATATATTTGTAGAAAATTCTCTTTGAAGGATCTATTTCAGAGATTAAAAAAAGAAATAAGAAAAGAGACTTATTTATTAAGTTATAAGTATATATTTAACTTTTATGTTTGTATTAGAATTGACTCTCCAAAAGTGTCTTCTAAATACATTAACATATGTAATTTTATATTTCTGTCTTGTTAAAAACCAATATTGATTTTATTGAAAGTATTTACACAATTTCAATAATTGCAAAAAGACAAAATCTGAAATCAATTTGATTCGATTCGATTGGTTTGATAATTCTGGTGTTAAATATAAAGTTCATATAGATCTATATCAAATTTCTAATTTTAAGAATTTTTTTTGATAATTTTATGATTTTAGGTTTGGATTGGATTTAATATTGGAAATGCTTCTGAGAATTTTGTCGATGCCTTTGATGTTAAATCAGTGTGAAATTATTAAGAATTTTTTATAGCTTTGATATTGGGGAATTTCTGAAAAGTGAAAATTTTCTAAAAATTGGAAGATTCGATTTAATTTTGGAATGTACTCGAACATTTCGGAAAATATTTTCAATAATTCTAAAAATTGAGGTTTGAAATTTATATTATTTCTTATCAATAGTCTCTGAAAATCGAATCGATTGACAATCCTCTGGAATTATTTTTGAATCTATTAGAAATTTATTTTTAGGTTTTTTCTATCTATGGAAAAATTTCTTTAATTTTTATTCCGCTAATCTTATCAAAATCTATGACTAGCCATGCGTGAACAAATGTCGTAAACATAGAAAACACTGTTGGTACGCGTTAGCCGATTCTATCATCAACAGCGATGAATCAATATTTCATATCGATAACTGTAACGATACTTTGTGGATGGCCTTACTGTAAAATTCGAAAGCAATTTAATAGCAATTAAAACAAACAAGGAATGAACGGTTGAATAATTTAACGAGTGATAAAACGTTTGTTAAGGCCAATTATCGATGTATATTAACACATACCGATAATCGTGCAACAAATCAATGAATAGATTAACAGGAAGCCATTGACAACAAAGTTCTTTTCTTTTGACAAACAATGATCTCACTTTGCTATCGCTCGAAGAAATTCAATAGATGACTTCACCTAAACGATAATATTGTAATATGAAGCATAAGTAGAAACAATGATAATTGATAGATTGTTTAGAAGTTACGAATGTTTAGAAGTTAGTACTAAAATTAAAATTTAAATGATATTAAGAATTTTGAACGTATAAGAACTATTTGAGCAATTTGACTGATTAGATATAGATAAAAACAATATAAAGTATGACAATGGATACAGCTTAAAAATTATTGAAGTCAAAGTTAAATAATATCAAAATTCTTTATATATAAGTAATTTGATTAATTGAATATTAATACAATAATACAAGTTATATTTTTTGAAAACTTGATAAATCAATATGTTGATAGAAGCTACAACAATCTTTGAGATATTAAAAAAGAGTATAACTCAAAAGAAAGTTGAGAGACCCTGATCTCTCAACTCTGATCCAAGAGTAAAGTCAGTAGAGTCAATTTCGAAACAATATCTTTTGTTTCGAAGAAATCTGGCATCAAGCACGAAGACAAACCTAAATTTCACCATTGCTAACTCGAACAAACGGCAACATACGTTAATATACTGAGGACACAAAGCGATATCAAAGTCCGAAAGCCGAGAACATTGCTGTACCACAAAGTAGAATCTTCTGACTTGTCAACTACAGATTGAGGTTAGGTTTACCTTTGAAGAATTTATACCAAAAATAGATTCAACTTAAAAAAGGAATTAAAAAACGAAACATCGAATGGATATTTCGATTCAAAAGTTGGGATTATTGATCGATCCTGGAATAAATTTTAAAGAATTCAAAGTATTCATAATCCATTTTTCAAAGAAAAATTTTCATTGTCTAAGAGATTGCAAAAATTTTTATTCAACTATTTTTAAATTTTCTGTGTAATAATTTTCTTTTATGAAAGAATCCTCATATATTTTTGAACACTTGTACATTAATTTTCGATCATAATAACAAAATTTTATACAAAGAGTAAAGAATATGGAAGACAGAAAATAATAATGCACGGTCGAAACTTTTGAACAGTACTGTACGTACATTCCCGGTTGACTTCTAAAGGACTGGCATACAATCGCTGGAAGTGGATACTGTATTCAACCAGACGGCTGTCATCCAGCTGTACCCTGGCGATTAGGTAATATCCCCAAGCGATTGCAAACTGATCGGTTTACTGTTAGACATTAAACAAAATAGATATATTCTAGATCTGGGTGTGTTAGATACAAATACTGAAAGCACTATAATGCGAAAGTCGATCAATAGTCATTAAGCTGTATCTCGACACCTGTTCAATGACATTTTGAAAATCTTTTATTCATCGTGTTTTTTTTTCAAATCCAAATTAAAATATGAAGAATTTCTGAATATAACTTTATATATACTTGAATTTAATATGACTTGAATTTAAAAATTGCGATCTGAAGAATATCTAGGATTTTTGGGAATCACTATGAAATTCGAAACTCACTTTTAAAAATCCTTTAAAAAATTATTACTATGAAATAATTTTTACTATTTTCAATCCTAATCAAATTTAAAATTGAAATTCAAAACTTTTGTTGCAGCTCCAAACACAAGAATTATTCTCCATCATTTTTATGAAGTGAAAAATCAAAATCCCTAAGGAATTTCTAGATAAATCTTTCCAAACAAACAACTTACGATCTTTGAATCACACAACTTTTGAAGGTTACTGTACATACATATAGATATGCAAAATTTAAAGCTCAAGAGTTATACGGTTCCACGATTCCACCCACGTCAAGGATCATTTCCAAGTATCACCCTCCATCGCCCACGCAGCAAACTAAAATCCCTAAACGAGAAGTTGTACGAATCTTCCTAAACCGGAAGTGACAACCACCGTCCAAACGTTCCATCACGTTGCACTGAAACGAGTGGTTAGTTAACCTTGACGATGAGACCTTTGATTACAGTCAAACACTGCTGCCTACGTGTTCATTACAAGATTCGATTTCACAATGTTAAGATCAGTACTAACAACGAAGCATTTCGATACAAATTTTTATCCTAATTCCGAAATTTTCGAAGAGATTTCGATTTTATGATTTTTCCGCTACTCTTACAATTTTCCTTACTTAATTTCGTAATATCAATACAACAAAATTTCAAGATATAAAAAATTAAAGACTATTAGAGAATTAATATTCTCAATCATATCTCGTTTATATTTTCACTTTTTATTCATACGTTATTTACACATATCATATACTACTATATGTTACCAAAATATTTCTGCTGAATGCAAAAAAAGGAATAAAAGAGACCAGAAAAAAATATTTCCTTTCTCAAGATAATGCACTTTTCCAAAATAAGAAGAATGAATAAATTACACGGAAATTACGTGGAAATTAAGAAGAAACTCTGGGCCTCGAGAACGCGATTTCCTCTCGATTTTTCACCGTTTGGCCGGCAAAACGTAACACACGTTCACGCGTCGATGGCCAGGTGTGCCGTGGCTCGCGGAGCTTCACCGACTGAGAAGGCTACGATGTGTTCCCTTCCTTCGTGAATCGCATGGCCCCTTCCTTCGAACGCCTTTCTACGCCTTCATTTTCCACCGCGCCTTTTCTTCTTGCAGAGGGAGGCTGTGCTAACTGTAGCGGTGCTCAAGGACTGGCGGAGATCCGTGAATCGTAACGGATCGAAGGTCTTGGCCGGAATTTATTTTTTCGTTCGATTTTACGTGAAGCATGTGAGTAGATAACATAAGTTTTACGATTTCTTTCTTTCTTTCTTTTTTTCTTTGTAATGTTGTGATAGGAAAAAGAATTATAGAATTGTTACGATGTTCTTTCAATATAAAATCTGTTATAGATATAAATGTCCATTTTAAATAGATTAGACAATATTATTAATTTTCTCTTTTATTTATTACAGCTCCTGTTATTCTGATTTTTATTTATAATATATTATTGAAGCTGATTTTTTCCTTTCAACGATTATTCCTTTAATTACAATTGACAATTGATCGATACTGGACCATAAATAAATTAATCATCAGTAATAAAAACTATTACTAATATTACAACGATTAAATTACAACTCAATTACATACTATATCTTCTATAAGGATAAGAATGGATGCAAACATATTTAAAAATTTGCAATTCTATGCAATTCAAAAGGTAAATATAAAATATATATTTGCATAGGCATGCTCGACGTTTATTCGAGGAATATGCATAGTTTAAGGAGCGGCGTACGGCAACGAACGAGCCATTTTGGGGGGTCAAAGTTATTCACGCCGGTGTGTAGCTGCGGCCAAACAGCGGTGGAGCTAAGAAGTAACGGCGGTGGAGGTTTACGGCCGATGCCAGATTCGTGGTAAATCTTTGATGACTTTGCGGCGAACGGTGCTTCCACGGCCAACCTATATTTGCCTTTCGTAATTCACGGAAGCGCGTAATATCTTGCATTATCGCGTTAATTAGTCACCCTTTAACCCCCCCTATACATTAATTTAGGGTATACATTTTATACCCTAGGAAACGCGAAATGTAAATTGTGAAACGTTCCGTTAATAATAATGGAAATTTGAAGATGGTAATTTTGAATTTTATCGATAATGTTCCATAATTTTTTTTTTTTCTAGGCAACTGAATATAATGCATATATAAAATAATAAGTATATAGTATATAGTGGAATATACAATATTGAATGTTTTTCCAGAAAAGCTAAGATAAAAATAATTATAATGCAAAGGATCGATATAAGATATATGTGGAATATGTGATATTTTGAATACATCAGAATATGTATTGGATAACATTTGCACTTCTAATATAATAGACCTTTACTGATTGACACATTTAAATATTCTTCTTCTTAATATTATTAAAATAAAGCAAGTTTATATCAAATAATCAATAATTTTAACATCAATGCCCGTCAAAGATTGAAAACATAAAAGAAGAGGTTCAAAAGAAACGTGAAAATCAACTTTATACTCGATCACAAAACATATTTTCCTTGGAGCAAAAATACCAAGAATCTCTTTCTCTCTTTCCAGGAAAGTGTATTCAAGTATTCTCGAGGAATCTCGTATGATTTACGATAAGAGAGAGAGAGAGAGAGAGAGAGAGAGAGAGAGAGAGAGAGGGGAGAGGGAGAGGGAGAATTGCCTACGAAACGACGAGGAAAATTATTTTCGTATCCGTCCCACTTTCGAGAACCAGTCAACGATTTACACTTCTGATACGTCGATTCCGTGGCCCTTGTGCGACAATGTACAACATCCCTCCATTCCTTAAAAATGGAAGCAACGAAAATGCATTCCGCCTCGGCGGAATGCGCGCACGTCGCATAGGAAACGGAGACACCGATTTCTCCTTTATTTCTGCTTCGTGGTGATATGTCACGACAGAAATATCCCTTGTTCGTGAGCTTTGATATTCGTAGGTGGACGTATATGTATGTATGTATCGAGTATCGAGATCTTTTTCTTTGTCAAGTAGTCGTGCATGTCTTTTTTGAAGATCTTGAATTTGGTTTGGTTAGATGTGTATACAATTTCGAGTATATAAGATCTCTTTCTTTGGTAAGTACGTAGTACGAGACTTTGTTGAAAATCTCGTGTCTTTTGTTGAAAATCTTGGATTTGATTAGATTAAATATGTATCATTTTTTTTTTTCTTTTATGTTTGTCATTAAGATTTTAGGTTAGGTGAATTTCTTACGGATTTTTTTTTCAGTTTCAGGAATTAATGTGAATATTAACCGGACACTAATTCTTATGATTACTGATACATTATTTATCCCCCTGTGAATTCGAGAACAGAATAGGCCTAATTCTTGTGCGTCATAAAAGGCGAGTAAGGGAAGCCATCAATGTGTAATACTTGACAAATTTATGGAGTATGCAATTATGGTATGAATATTAATAATTTTATGCAAAAATTATAAAAAGAACAGGAATTATAAAATATATAAATGAGATTTATAAATGAATAAATAAACTCATCGGTATTTCATATCTATTTCTAACGACGCTCGGCTAAAAATTCAAACTGTTTCTCGATATTCTGAGAACGTGTGCATTCGGTCCTTCGATAAATCATTTCGATTTTTAGAATTCGGTCATCAAACACATCTCAACCTGTCAGGATAAATTTCCATACATCGTCGATCCATAATTCTCCCACCTATTCCATTTTCGTCGTTTCTCGCGACATAGAAACAGAAAGGCCGCTTCATCATCGAGATTGAATTTTTATGTCGCGCGAATATCTCTGATACTGCGTTTGTCGATTCACGCGCCATTTTTTTTCGTAGTTGGTCCGTCATTATTCGATAATGCACTCTCGAACGATAGATCGATATCTGTCAGGAATAAATAAGTTCGATATGAATCTAGATGATGGAATTGTGTTGGATGTGCTATTGTTTGAGAATTTTATCGATTTTTCATTAGTTTGTGGTCGGCTACGGTTAAAACAAGGATAGAATAGCATTGAGCTGCCTTTCTGAACTTTTGTCATTTTTCTTGTGACGCGTGAAACTTTCAAATTTTTAAATTTTTCTTAAAAATTAGGAAGAAATTTCATTCAAAGAAAAAAATTTGTACGAGATCAAACAATTTATTTTTAATTCAATTTACAGGTGTATCTGATAGACAAAGAATTAATAAATAATTCAAAGTGTGGAAGAAGGAAAGGATTTATCGATATCCCCGGCAATTGTGTCAGAATTCGACGATACACACGCGTTGGCAACAAAATGGCGACAAGCCGAGCTGATTTTATTCACGACCTTTGTCGCGGAAGTACTTTAGATGCGGGTGGTGGGCCACAGAGGAAAAATAGCGGAAAGTTTTCCATTTTAGATGGGCCACCGATAAAGGAAAGAGAGGCACGTATAATGGGACGTGTGTTCTCTACGATTCCGCCTCGAGAACGATCTGCTTTTGCACCTCTATCTATAATTCATCCTCAAAGATTATCCTCATACATTCAGAATTATTCCATTATTTTTTTCCATTTATTTCAATTTTCTTTCTACTATAATAAATGCAACAGAGAAAAGAATTAGGCATAAATAATATATGATTTATATTTATATTATATTATATTTATAATATAGAGATAGTTAAAGAAGATTAGAATACAAATTTCTGTATAACTGGGAGCAATGTTTCGATTATTATTGGCTTATTTGTGGGACGAACAGTGGAGTAATTAGAATGGTTGATTAAATCTTTAATGGATTCGATTGTTATTTGACTGAGAAATTCATTGAAATATAGGCAATATATACCAATAGCTATCTAATATAGTCACAATTGTGTATAGTTCATTCTCTTTGTAGGAAGCAATGTTGTATATATCTTCAAAAGGAGGAAAGCAGAATTAAATCATTAACATAATATTAGCTGTAAAACACTTTGCACTCAGTTTCTGGCTTTCGTTATTATGAAGACACGTTTCAAAAGATAAATTCTAGTGTTTAAACTACAATGGTGGATAAACTAAATCACCAAGCTATTTTAATGATAAGTTTGACCTCCATAACTGGATACTATTCTGCATGCATTAATTCATAATCTGTAATTTTATCGGGAGCAAATAATACGATAAAAAAAAAGGTAAGTTCTAAAATTTTTGAAAGCTTTCACTTAACACGTTATTTTTGCAGATATCATCCCTTGTTTATCGTTCAACTTTTATAAATAAAGTTTTTTCGTGTCTCCAAAAATAGCAGAGGCAATTAAGGTAAGCAAAGCTGTTATTTCACCCTTTGTACGTATATATACGCCTTTCCTAAAATCTCTTTTTGGCGGATTATCGTCGAGCACTGTACTATGCGCACAAACTGTGTTATACTGAGAGAAGTTTCCTGTATAAATGCGTCGCTGGAAATTCGCCTCGTTAATAGACACACATTCGCAGAAATGTGTTGTATCATTAAAGTAATTGTCTTATATTGCTAATCCTATTATCACCGTACTACTCCCAATGTGTGCGAAGATATTTCCAAATTGCCACAATCATCATTATATTGCTTGAAGATTTTCGCAAAAATGAATTCTAAAATCTCGATTACAAATTTTTTCCATTAAAATATCATTGAAGAAGATAGAGATATGTACGAAACGCTTTATCATCCTCAATGTATTAACATTCTTCTCTCAGCGATAGAATCTAACCTCAAAACAACACAAGCAACTGAAATTTAAAAATGCATTTCATTAATTCAAAAACAAAAATTGCTAAATCTTCATTAAAGAATGATCAAAAAACAGTGCAAAATATAATTTAAAATTGAATTGACAAAATATCTCTAAAAATCTAATTTTAAAAGCCACAAAATCTTAAAGGACTCTTTTCAAGATTCAACATATATTTACAAAGCATTTTTTCTCGATTGATATTTTTATTGACAGATATTCGTTCTTTCAATACGATAATCTTATCGTGCTCAGTTTTGTTTCACCTCTCGTGCGTTTCCACATAAAACGTCCCACGTTCGAGAGTCCACAGTCTTCGAAGAATTATTTACGAGGATGCAGTGAACGAGAACGTAATAAACATCGAAGCCGATTACGGAATAAAAGTCGAAGGCGTGCCAATGGATGACATTTCCTAATCGAAACAATGGGACTGTTTCATGGAAGATTGTACCTAGGAGATTAGCGGAAAGAGGGTGTCAATGGAGTTGGTCAATTGAGTAGAACGTTTCCTGGGATGATTTTCCGTGAGAATTATGGGCACAGTTTCCATGGAAATTTATAATTAATTTTTGTGAGAAAATTGGATATTTTAGAATATTATAATCGTAATTTTGAATCAATTTTTTTTTTTAATAACTTTTAATATTCTAGGATTGAACTGTATTATAATCTTAATGGTGGGATCAATTTTCACAAGAATTTTCAATATTTTATAGTATTAAAATATCCATCTATTCAATATTCACACAAAACCAAATAATATTCCAATACCCATACAATCTTTCCATTTTTATTTAAATTTCCAAATTTAATTTATTTAAATTTACGATAAATGCATCCATCCATCCATCCATCCATTTATCCATCTATATAATACTTCTCTAAAAATCTCAATTTCCCTATGTTTTAGTTACAAAATCTTTTTACCGACCATCGGTAACCGATCAACAAGAAAGATATCTCCACCATTAAAGAGTTGAAGACATGAATCGTGACTCTCGTAACTCTTTGAGCACAAGTTTTTCACGATCGTGAAACGAAAGCAAATATCGTATATATTTACGATCGTAGCACGAGAGAAGAAAGAGATATATGTACATTTTATACAACAGATTGGCATATTGATATTCCGGAACGATGCAGATCTACGTGAACGAATTGGGAGCTGATTGTTGATTCTTTTCCTTATGCGTATTTCACTATATTTCTTCGTCAACGATTTACGATTGAACGAAGATGCTAATGTTCTGTTTGAATATCTATTCAAATGTGTCTTTTTCTAATTGACATTCCTTTATGGAGAAAGGATTTATATGCAATCATGAGAATATATAAATAAAGTGAGTAATAAAAAATATATTAAGAAAAAATCCTAATAATTAATAATTGTAAATAATTGTAAATAATTTTTTGTTTCAGTCGAAGTAAGTGAGTTGTTGTTTAAAGAATTCTGTTTAAATATCTATTCAAATAATATTTTTTTCCTAATTGATGTTCTTTATGGGGAAAGAATTTCATACAATCACGAGAATACATAAATAAGGTGAGTAATAAAAAATACATTAAACAGAAGACAAATTAAAATCATAAAGTAATATAGATATTACTAAGAATTAAATTTCTTAAAATTGTAAAGTAACGAATTAAATTTCGTTTCAATTAAAGCTAATAAGTTATCGTTTAAAAAATTGATTTGCTGTATAAAAGAAAATGGATTATCTTCTATCATTTTTTTTTCTCCTATTATAAAAAGTTTCATGTGTATTCCTTTCTTCTCTAAACAAGCTTGATATACATATACATTCATAATATACTTTACATAATTTTTCAATGAGAAATTGACAATTATTATTGCTTTTCTATTAATGGTATGCCATGATTCTCAGCTCGTTAAAATCGGCAATTAAAATCCAAATTGTCGAAAATGGAAGAAGCGAAAAGAAGCTTGATTTTTCTCGAATCGAAGGAAAGCAAAACCTGGACCAATTCGACGATCCTCCAATTTTTAAGAGTCAAGGGATAAATTACTTTCCTTTCCTCGTCAAATTGCCACGATCATTTCGGATTACAGCGATTAATCGACGTTGGCGCGTATCCGCGGCTCGATGCAGTCGCGAAAGCCTGATCGTCGTTTCCTGAAAACGCTGCCTAATGCTCACGATTAATCACCGATAATGGAGCGAACCAACTAATTGCTCGCAGCGCCACCCTCTATTTCTCTTTGCATTCGATCGTTAGTGCACGTAAAAAGAGAAAGAAATTAGTCGAATCTCACCTTCGAGTTCGATGAGTCTGAGATTATCGAATCGTGTTCATTACTTTTCTTCATAATTAGATCCAAGATTCCCTTGTACTATGTAATTTTCTCTATTTTTTTTTTTTTTTTGTTCTTCGATCATGTTGAAAAGATTGTTCATGATCAAATAAGAATTTGGAGGTTAATATATATTGTGCTATCAAACGTAACATAACAAGATTGGAGTTGGAACACGTTGATTATTGTTACAGAAGATAAATTGAATTTGTGAAGACGTGTACAAGTCTCGAAACAAAAATTCTGAAAAATTGGAGTTTATAAATGGAAATAATGGAAATAAATCGGTTAAGTGGGCAGAAAGTTAACTACTGTTATTCCTTTCGAAACTAATAGGATAATACATAACAAGTAACTTTTGCAAGTATAATAGGATGTTAAAATTTTCTTAACGTGATACAAAGCATATTGGGCCATTATTTAATTATAAATAAAATTATAATGGAATAACACATATATCTAATAGCATCATATCTAGTTACAGTCTAGATTGTACTTGTATATCTTGTTCATAAAAAATCAGAAGAAAAATTAAAAAATTTTAGGCCAAAAATTATTTATTTTTGAATTGCTCACAATCTATCTCTAGTTTTATTTTAAAGATATTTTACAATGAATTTATAAAGAAAAATGACATTTAAAAAGTCGATTCACAATGGATTAGAAAAAGTCCTTTTCAAAAATATTTGAAGTTCGATCAGCACACTATCAAAATTCTGATCTTAATGAGCAATTAACAATTTCGTTAAGCACAGTTGCACAACTAATTCCAACAACGTAACAAGCTCACTCGATGTCCCTTAATACCTCCAATTCATCGTTCGAATGGCGAATTGCCAAGAGATGCTGTTCCACCAACATCTCCGATCTTCCGGATCGTTATATCACGCTCGAAGCTTATTTTCGCTATTTCATTTGAAATAAAAAGTGTGTGGAGAATAATTACGTTGGAACGAAATCATAAGATCACGATGGTGAATTTTTGAAACGAGGAAAATTCAATGGAATCATTGTGTCGAGAAAATATTTGAGGATGCTTTCTAATTAAAAGCTTCGACTTCATAGTTCTCTCTTCTTTATTGATCAAATATTTGCGAATGGAACGTTGGCGTCTGATAACTTCTGACTAATAACTTGCTTAATCGTGACGAAAATCGAACGAAATAGAATTTCAAGTGGATTATAAATTAAAAAATTTTATTAATCCTTACTTACACTCGATATTTAAAAATTTATCTTCTGTTGGAAAATTTTTTAAATTCGAAATAAGAAGATTAATTGCACTGTTCATATATTTGATTAATTTTAAAATAAAAAGATATTATAATTAGAGAAGAATCATTCCTGTATCCGATTACTGAAGTTGAAAAAATTGCAACGAATGAACGTGATCAGTTTGAATTTTGAAAGTGTCAATTATATAACAACTTAATAAATGAAACATGTTCTTTGCTTACCAAATTCCAAGGCAATTAAGTTGTTATTGATGAGTACTCACCTGGAACAAAAAAAGAAAGACAAATATAAATCAAATGAATTGAAAACAAAAATTCTCAATAAATATTTCAAATTGACTGAATAAAAACATGCATGATTAATTTCGAATAAAAATTAAAATTCAACATGAAAATTTAAAACATCAAAATCACATTACGATTTCAACGACGCGCAGCCATCATAGATGGCATTCTCGGCAATTCGTTATTCTATCCTCCATATAGAAAACATCTCGTCTCTCTATTTTCAAAATGCATTAAAATTCCACGGTATTTTCCATCTTCTAAATAAGATTTAAAAAAAAAAAAACTCGTAATAATTTTTAATTGAAAAACTTTGTAGAGGCGATGAAAATAATATTTTAACATCGCACCAAAAAGGATGATACAAATTTCAATTTTCACATATGTTTCAGCCTTTTAACCAAGGAGGGCGATACTATCGCGACTGCATGCACGATACACGATATTTGCAATTTCTGATAATCCAATGGCACGTGAAATATCGTATGGATGGAAAAAAAATGGAATCAGGAGTCGGTGAATTTGCATGCTATCGGGGAGAGGGAATGGAGGTAAAAGGCAATGTTAAAAATACAGAATTCTTGTGCCGTGGGGACATTCAGTTCACGAATTCTTTTTTTTTTTTTTATTCGTACTTCCGTTGGATGTTGCTGCTGTTTGTGCAGCTGGAAAACAGAACCTTCTCGACTGGGTGGTACTAAAAAAAGAAAGGGGACAGGAGGAAATATGGTTAAATATTGGGAATACGTTTATCTTCGAATGCGATTAAAAGTTTGATGAATGCTCTACACAGAAGGGAGAGATTAAAGGGCGAATTCTGTGATGTGTGTGTATATGTATATATATATATCTAATCCTGTGATGGACGTGAATAGTGCACTCGTGAAAAGGAAAAAAGGATTGCTTGTCGATTAAATCGATGCTGTTTTATCGTGGAATTTATGTTTTTTTTTTTTTCTTTTTTTCATTTGACTGGTAATAGAAATTGTTCTAGAATTAAAATATGAATATAGAATTGGATGAATTAAGAAATATCTTTAAAATTTTGGATCTTTGGAATATGGGATGAAGAGGAAATTGAATAAATTATTAATTCCAATTTTCTGAATATATTTAAACAAAAAAGAATTTATTTCAAAAAAAAAAAACCTTCGATTATTGTAATATTATCGATACAATTTTTTACAATTGATTGTAATAAAACTATCAAAATTTTAATAATAAATTTTATAAATCGTGATTGTGAAGAAATTGAAAAGTATTTAATAAATTGTCGTTCTACGAATCAAAAGTATTCTGGAACATGGAAGAAGGATTCAAAGAAAATGAACAATTCCGCCCACGATTCCATTTTAAAAAAATAGAACTTGCACATGACTGTCGAAGAATTAAAGTACTCTTTAAACAACCAGCCAGTAACAAGAATAAAATAAGAGTCGAACAGCAGCATCATTCGTTCTACAATTAAACATTCTCGCACAATATTTCTCCATCGTGGAAAACTGTCGAGCCCTCTTCAAACTTTTAATTTCCCCTGTCAACCATTATCAAACATCGACGAATTATTCAAATTATAAGGTGTACACTTTCGCACATACACTGTTTAGCAAATATCCTACAAAAACTGATTCGTGATCGAACCGTGCAAGCGAAAAAAAAAAAAAAAGCAAAACAATAAAAACATTGTTAAAAGAAAAGAAAAAGAAAAACGAAAAATAGAATTCCATTATGGACGTGTTTGCTAATGGAATTTCCGTCCTGAATAAATTTCACTACGAGCAGGTAGGGATACGCTGGATACAGTTTGGTCGACTAACAACGGCGCCATTTTGTCCGCATGTATTAAAAAATATTCCTCTCGTTAAAATAAAGAGCAATATTTTACAGCCCCTTTTTTTTTTTTGTTTCAGTCGTACCACGTCTTTCCGCTTAACGTGGCGCTTTAATGGATTTTTTTAGGGGACTTCCGGTATTAAACGAACGTCGTTAATGGCTTCATATTCGGTTTTTTTCTTCTTTCGAAGAACGGAAGAAAAAGTTTAATATTGTAAAGTTACGTTGCACCGAAGTTTTGTGGATTCGGCAAATTGGTTTGATAAATCGTGTTGGTGGTGGGTATCGAGTTTTCTTTTCTTTTTTTTTTTTTTTAGAACGCCAATGTCCTAAATTTATAATTGTGACCCATTACGACGTTTTCTTCTTCGTTTCACAAATCGATTTCGCTGTCGCTCTGATTCTTTCGAGGAAATGGAATATTTATCAAGATGTCTGCTGGATATAATTAAGAAGTGTTATTAATGTTATCATGAGTAAATAAAGTTAACGTAAGTCGCTTACATATTTACATTTATATTTTTAAATTCTCGATATATATTTGAACTTAATTTCAGTGCATGCTGAATAAGTATCATAGAATCGAAACCATCCAAGCACATAGTTCTAGAAATTGGTAAAAATAATTAATTCGAATCAAATGGACAGAAAGTTAGCCGACCATTATTGTATATTTCGATGAAAAATATCGAAACTTTGAATTTTTACAAGAGGAAACGATACATCGAATTAATAAAAAGTCAAAAAAAGAACAATTTTTTTCAAAACATAAAATCAAATGAAAAACACCTCGGGGAAAAAATATCGAAACCTTTCCTTTAAATTTTTCAAAAGGAGAAACAATATCGAATTGAAAAATGAAAAAAAAAAATAAATAAATAAATAAAAAAAGAGAGAACGATTCTTTTGAATTGCATCACAACAAATAAAAAAAAATACGTTGAAAACGAGACATCGAGACGCCTCCATTCCCCGCAGAATGAAGCGGCAGAGATAAAAAGAGAGGGCGGATTGTGCGGAAAGAAAAGTTTGAGAAAGAGTAGGCCGGGTACTTAACATCCGACGACTTGAAAACGCGCGTTTATCTATCCAGCCTTTGGTCGGCGGCGAGAGGTTCCTTTTATCGCTAGGCGCGACCGGAAGTGGTGACATCGAGGGGGCAAAGAAGGCGGAAATGCATAGAGACGCCAGGGGTAAGACGGCGCACACGGGGTGGTTGGCCAACTAAAGAGCCTGGAGTATCAAGTTTTAACGAGGTGTGTTCGGAGACTTTACGACTGCGAGGTACTCGGCAGACATAAAGAGCCGTGCACGACGAAAGCGCGTTTTTCCATTCCACCGAGAAAAATTGGTAGAGAGGAAAAGGTTTGAAGAAGTGTGTCGGTCAATGGGTTACCGACCGAGTCACCGGTTAAATGGGCTAATGAGTAAGCAAATGACCGAGAAAGTAAGATGTTGATATTGAAGACAAGTCGCTTCAAGAATATGGTAATTAAGCACGAGTGGATGATACGAATTATGTATTGGTGAGCCAGTGAAGGAGAATTTTTATGAATAATTATTGTCGGAGGTTAATAAAATGATTGAGTTAATGAACTAGTTGAGTTGATAAGTTAGAGAGTGATTAAGTGAATGAATTAGTAACGTATTAATGATCTAATTATTAAGTGAGAAAAGTAATAGGTTTTGAGTTAGTTATTGAATGGATAAGCTAACAAATGAATTGATCTGATAAATAGAAATTGAATTGATAGGTTACTAAATGAGTGAATACATTGTTAAGCTATTAAATACACAAATCAATAAGTAACCTAGTTATTAAATTAACAAGTGAATAAATGGGTGAATTACTGATATGATAAAGCACTAGATTAATAAATGGACGATATAACAAATCACTTACACAATCCAACAGATTAAGTTTGCAAGTGAGTGAATAAATTAATGCACCAAGTAAAATCACATAAAATATGTAATCAGTATTCCGTTTCACAAATGAATAAGTAAACAATTTGATCATAAATAAATAATCGTTCAATACATATTATTGAATCCGATATAACGAAGAAATGGAAATAAAATAAAAATGACTACAGCAGCGCCACTCTCGTCACGAAAATGAAGAGTGAAATTGTTGCGGCCGATCGAGAGCGAAGCGATTCGTTTCGATTGGCGTCGTTGTTGTGCAGTAACAAAATAATTGCGGGATTCTGTGAGTGCCGCGCCTCTTGTCCCAAGATTTGTATAAAAATCGTTCGTTCCAGTGACGAGCACCACCGTGATTCCAATAGAGAGACAGTGTTCCAAAAGAGAAAAAGAGACTGTGTGATGTTTAACCATCGATTGCATTGCCTCTTTTTATTCTCTACTCGAGTTCTATAGACGCCACTGGCTTCTCTTGGGATTTTATTCGAATAATTCAGCACTCGTGGTCAATATGGAACGTGAAACTAATTAACGTAACGAACGAGATAGATAATCCGCACATCGCGTGTATTACGATAATCATCCAGGATAAATTTTTCTTGCATGTATTTGTGAACAAGTTTTGCACATTGGTAACGATAAATAATAGGCTAGGAAAATATGATTTCAAAAAGACTTCAATAAGAGTAAATAATGAAAATTCTCGATATTCTCGATTTCAATCTGTATAATCTTTTTTTATAACCTCCAAAAGTATTGATGGCTTCGGTTAACCTAAGTATCCTAGTGAATTCTAATATTCAATACTTTAGGCTTATTCAAAAAATTTAAAAGTATATTAGAATAAGCAGATAATTTTATTAAAAATTTTTCAATGTTTAAACAATTTAACATAAAAAAGAAAGTAGAGTCGTAAAAATTAATCAATTATTAAATTTTGTTTTTCGATATTGTGTGATCATTAAAGAAAATTTTATAAATTAAACATCAGAATTCCAACTGAGATCCAATAGAGACCTTTTCTTTATGGATTTGTTAAAATTTAACACTCTACTCTACTAAAAATCTGCAATATATCGTATAATTTTTTTTTTGTACATTCTTCGAAAAATAATCTTTCAAATATTCTCGTGCATTTATGAGGCGATTAAAAATCATTCCACGCGATCGTTTCGAGTGAAATTAATAGTAATAATTGCCAGATGGGACGAGATGGACACGGATGAATAAAAGATGAAATTAAAGCGGACGAACAAGCTGGTGGGCAAATTTCGACTGGAAAATTTTACCCTTTTCTATCCCTCTCTATTTATTAGCACACGGTTCAACGATATCTTCGAGTGGTCATAAATCTTCGAGTAGTTGCCTGTTACCAAGATAATGAAGGAAATGAGAGGAATTTTCAGCGAACGAGAAACGATATATACCGCGGAACTTGTTTGCATTTTTCGTGGAAACCATGTAAAAAAAAAGGAAAAAAGAAAAAAGAAAAAAGTGGTAACAATCGAAATGCAATTATTGTTAGTATCGATGTATATATATATATATATATATATAGCTACAGGAATTGAACTTTTTTTTATTTAAAATAAAAATAACGAATATAAAGAAGGAATAATTATTTCAAATAAAATAAAAAAGGTTAATTATTTTCAAATAATAATAAAAAATAAAAGATAACGAATAATAAATTTCTTGCAGATTTTGATCTAAAAATATCGATATATAATGATTATTTAAGGATTTCTTTGAGTACGATTATTATAAGGTATATAAAAAATCTTAAATTATTTTAAATTTTCTCAATTTTTATTCTAAAATTTGTTGAAAATTTTTTTTAGAAAAGGAAATTAAGAAAGAAGAGTGGAATGATGGATGAAAATTACGTGGAATATTTTCCACATGAACTCCACATAAGTATCATAATATTCCATCGCATAACTCTTTTAATTCGAAGATAAAGGGTATCCTCGAGGACGTGAAACGCAAAATTCACCATGAAAAAATTGTTATTCCTGGGAATTGAAGCGGACGCTTCTCGAACAAAATCTCGAGCACGATTCCACACACTTTTATTTCTTCCCTTGGAAAAACGTACAGGATTAAGCTTTTTCCTTCGAAAATGGTTACTCATGAAGGAAGCTGTTTTACATTTAAATCAAACCAGCCTGTCTCGAAATCAATTCGAGGCTGTGGTGTTTTACAATTTAAATATCCCGCCAGGAGAAATAAAAAAAGGGCTTATCAAGCGTCACGTCTACCACAGTTTAACTCACTTTTGCTCGAGATCACGTGAATTGAGCTTATCGCGATTATCTTTTCTTTGGAAAATTGGTCATTTATTGTGTAAGTGAATATAACATGTTTAGAACATTTTCTTTGATTTTTCATTTAAGATTTTTAATTATTTTTAACTATTAAAGATAATGATTACATTTTTTCTTTTGTTTCAGGTAAGAAAATTAAGAGATTTATTTTGAATAAAGATACTGATTTTTAGTACAGTGATTATATTTTCTTGAAAAACCAGTTACTTATGTTACTTCAGTATAGGAATATTTTTGAATTGCTGTAATTTTGGAAAAAAATATCGTATCGACAGTCAATCAAAATTTATTTTAAGAAGCAAAACATGTAATTTCACATGTCTCAATTGAAGTTTCTCTGATAATTCCTTTATAAAAAATGGAATAGAGAATCGACAATAGTTTCTTTTCTTAAAAATTTTATAAATTCATATGATTCTACGATTAATAAGTAATTTGTGCAATTTGCATTTTGCAATGAATTTTTAAAAACAAAGCTTCTACTTTATAATGAACCCTTAAAAGTTGACATACGATTTTTTTTTATTGCTGTATCACGTCTTGAAAGTGAACTTTCAAGAATGAAAAAAAAATCGTATAATAATTTTTGATAGCTCAATATAAAGAGAAGATTTTCTTTTCTTTAAAAGATCATTGTAAAATAAAGTACGTGGAAAATTTATTAGAGTCTCTAAAGTAAATTGAACTTGTGAATTTTTTAAGAAAAGACACAATCTTCAATTTTTCGTCTCATTTTTCAATATGAAAGAAATATCTGGGAAAAATTTAACTAAAATATGTCAAAGTAGAGTTTTTATTTTTTAAAATAAAAAAAAGCTTTGATTGATTATTATAAGATATTTATTTCTAAAGTTATAACAGTTTAAAGATTGACAATTGTTGAATTGCTGTAACTTTAGAATGAAATATCTTATACCAATCATTCTCAGCTTATTCCAAGAGCAAAACTTCTATTTTCAGATATTTAATTAAATTTTTTCTCAGATCTTTTTTACATTAAAAAACAAAGTAGAAAATCGAAGATAATTTCTTTTTTTTAATAATTTTACACTTTCGATCAATTCTACAAACGTTAATTAATTTTTTTCGCAATTAGTTTTATAATGATTTTTTAGAGCAAAGTTTCTACTTTATAATGAGCCCTTAAAAGTTGACCTGCGATTTTTTTTCGTTGCTGTATCACGTCTTGAATGAAAAGTGAGCTTGAAGAGTGAAAAAAAAAATGGTATAATAACTTTTGAGGGCTCATTATAAAGAAGAAACTTCTCTCCAAAAGCTTATTGCAAAATAAAATTCGTAGAAAGTTTATTAAGCTTGTTAGAATCGACTGAAGTTACAAAATTTAGAAAAAAAATCTAACTTTCTTTTTTATTCTATTTTTCGATATAAGAATAAACTTATGAGGGAAAATTTAATTCAGGCGTATGAAAATAAACGTTTCAAACCTTTAAAGTAAGCCTTGGCTAAGCCTTTTATACAACATTTTTTTCCAAAGTTATAGCAGTTCAAAGATGGACAATTTTTTGGTTAAAATTTAATAAATAAATATGTGTATTTTATATTTTCTGTATTTTTATATATTATATACAAATTTTTAATACATTTTGTCTTTTACAGCAGTTCCTGAAGAATAACAGCTTGAAAAAATTGAGTATAGAAAGGGTAAGTATAAAATAGGTAGGTATAATAAATTCCATAAATAGAATTAAGTAAAATGATTAAAAAAAATGAATTTGTTACTGCAAATGTAACATTTTAAAGAAGTAATTATAAAAAAAAGGTAAGTATAAAGCAGGTAAGTACATCAGGTAAGTAAATTTTTATAATAATAACGTGAAAAACGTAAAAATTGAAAAATATGCTTTAATACAAGTCCTGATTGTTCGTTCCTTTGGTCTATAATTCTAAGAATATGACGTCATTTCTAAGAACTTCGAAAATTTCAAGAATTTGACGTCACTTCCAAGAAGTGTCGAAATTCTGGGAAAAATTCTTCGAACGACCTCCTATCATATTATGTTTTCCTAATACAAAGTCGACAAATTGGTCGAAACTTTCGCTCGTCCAAGAATTTCGATAATTCTAAGAATATGACGTCATTTCTAAGAACTTCGAAAATTCCAAGAATTTGACGTCACTTCCAAGAAGTGTCGAAATTCTGGGAAAAATTCTTCGAACGACCTCCTATCATATTATGTTTTCCTAATACAAAGTCGACAAATTGGTCGAAACTTTCGCTCGTCCAAGAATTTCGATAATTCTAAGAATACGACGTCATTTCTAAGAACTTCGAAAATTCCAAGAATTTGACGTCACTTCCAAGAAGTGTCGAAATTCTGGGAAAAATTCTTCGAACGACCTCCTATCATATTATGTTTTCCTAATACAAAGTCGACAAATTGGTCGAAACTTTCGCTCGTCCAAGAATTTCGATAATTCTAAGAATATGACGTCATTTCTAAGAACTTCGAAAATTCCAAGAATTTGACGTCACTTCCAAGAAGTGTCGAAATTCTGGGAAAAATTCTTCGAACGACCTCCTATCATATTATGTTCTCCTAATACAAAGTCGACAAATTGGCCGAAACTTTCGCTCGTCCAAGAATTTCGATAATTCTAAGAATATGACGTCATTTCTAAGAACTTCGAAAATTCCAAGAATTTGACGTCACTTCCAAGAAGTGCCGAAATTCTGGGAAAAATTCTTCGAACGACCTCCTATCAAGTTATGTTCTCCTGATACAAAGTCGAGTTTTCGACAAAAATTTTTTTTCTTGAACCTTTTCCAGGAATTTGACGTCATTTCCAAGAATTTTAGAAATTCCAAGAATTTGACGTCATTTCCAAGAATTTTAGAAATTCCAAGAATTTGACGTCATTTCCAAGAACTGTCGAAACTTTGCGAACATTTCGACTTTTAAAACTGATTTGCGCGAAATTTAAAAATTTTTTTTTTTGCAATTTAATATACTTACCTTTCATACTTACCTTTTTACATACTTACCTTTTACATACTTACCTTTTTAAGCGCCATACATCCGGAAAAACATTTTTTCAACATTTTACTTAAAACTAAGTATTAAAATTTGATATACTTACCTATTTTATACTTACCTTTTAAAATTCAGTCCTTTATATCGTCATTTTTATAAAGAACTATTAAAATGTATAAAAAATATCTCGTATTTATCTTTTATGCCACTTTCTTTTTAACCTGATTATTAAAATCAGAATTCACGAAGATAATAAACGAGATAAGAGTCACTTCGTTTTAAGTTTCATCCAATTTTCCACTCTTTGTCTGAAATATAATACAAACGATGATAAAAAATACATTTCCTAAAGATACAAAGAATAAAATTTCAATAAATTATAATAATATCTCTAATCTAAATTAACTTACCACTCATAACTGTTAACTAATTCCAATTAGCTACTCGAATCGTATTAAATCCAATGCAATTTAACCATTTTCACAAAAATTCACAGTCACTGAAGGACTAAAAAAAAAAAAAGTTCTCCAACTCTTCGAATCTTGCACAATTCAACGAATCTTGGAAAACATCCGGTGGAAGAAAGTTCGATCCGCGAAAATCCATCCAGCTGCATATTCGAGCAATCGATTTAGAAAGCGTATCCGATGTTAAAAGTGGAAAAGTTTGGGGGATACGAACGCAGCTAGATGTCACCAGAAATATTCGGCTCGCCCCTCTTAGAGCCGAAAAATCGTAGGTAAGCCAAGGAAATTTCCAGTGAACTGAGGCCAAATTCTCGCGGAAACTTTTCGTTTCAGATTAGATATTTGCTTCGAATCGAATCGTTTTTCACCCAAAAACTGTCCTCCTCCGCCATCTTGTTTCGATCGAGTTTCGTAATGGAATCTCGGATGCTGATTGGACGGAAGCAAGGAATCGGATTGGTGGATTCCGTAACGGTATAGAGTAGAATAATCTTTGTTATGTGAATGTTTTATTACGCGAATCATGTATTTTATATCATAATATGCAAATGTATGTAAGTATGTTCGTCTCCTTGGGAAATTTATTTGTTAAATCTCATCTAGTGGAAATATTTCATTACACTTCCACTTGTAGAAATATTGATCCAAGAATTTAATTTGTTTAACGTGAAACGTATGTATTTAACATTGCTAGTAATAAAATTTGTTGTACAAAAAAAGTGAATTTGTGTATCATTTGCAGCTACAGAAACAAGAGTTTGATGATTTTAGTAAGTTTAGTACCAAAAGTAATACCACACGTATCGAAGAAATTTAACTTATAATTTAGCTTTTTTAAAACAAATTTTGGGATTGAAATATTAACTTCTTCTATTTTATTACGAGAAAATTTTCTTAATTCACTCTACTTCCGTTATTCTATAGAAACAGGAATAATTAAAGTAAAAGTAATTCTTCCAATCTGAATCGCAACGATAATAATTCTAAAACAAATAGTTTTTAAAATTTAATATCAAAATTACAATATCTTTTAATTCCTTTTTTTTTTCCTCCCTAGTTAAAAACGAACAGGAAACATTATAATCGCGATTTTACTTTAATTTCATATTGGAATCGAACTTGAAGCCCGTTTCAGTATTCTATTTGCAACAGTCTGTTTATTACATCGCGTTTCGATGTTTGTTTGCGTATTTACATTAAACGAAATTCCCCCCGTGGAACCGTAATCCCCAGGGTGAAATGCTATTTCAGAATCAATTTGGGGAGAGGGAATGTGGAGCGTAAGAATTAAAAATCAACCTGATGCCGATGATTCTTAATACAATCTACGAACAAACACAACATCTATCGGTAAGGTAGAATGGTAGGAAGAGAGGAAGTGAAGAAAATCGATTAAATTTGAGATCAAAGAGGGAGAGGGGGGAGGAAGAGGTGAAAATCCGGATGGGAGAAAAGGGAAAAAATTCGAGGGGGGGACGCTTTGATCGTTCGTGGTTAAATTACAAATTACGAAAAATAGAAAGAGGAGGGGGGAGGGGAGGGGATATCGATTAAATTTAAAATTAAAAAAGGAGAGAAAAAGAAAAATTCGAATCGAGGAAGAGGTTGAAAAAAAGATTTCGTACGTATCTTTCTCTGTTACAAGTAAAATTATAAAAAAAAAAAAAAAAAAAAAAAAATAGGGAAAAATTAAATAAACTTGATTATAATATAATCGAGTGAAAAAACGTGAAATTACAAAAGGAAAAAGAAAAAATCAGGGAAGAACACTTTGAATTTTCACGATTCAAACTCGATTCTCTCGTTAAAATACAAATTACAAAAGCGAGAAGAAGAGAAAAAAAAACGATTAAATCCGAAAGATTAAAAAGAAGAAAAAAATCGGAGATAGAAGAAAAATTCGAATCGAGGAGGAATCGTCATCGTGGAAAGACGAAAATCCTTGAAAAATTTTCACTGAATTAAATTACAAAAAAGGGGGAGGGGGGGGGGGAAGTATCCAAGTGTCAAACTTAAAATAAAAGAAATGGAAAGAAAAAAAACGAGAATTAAGAGAAAAATTTAAATTGAGCAAGAATCGTGGTACGAGAAAAAAGAAAAGAGGAAAGAGGAAAGAGGAAAGAGGAAAGAGGAAAAAGGGGAAAGAGGTATAGCTATTTTGAATGTCCACAGGGGGCTATTTCGGTTCTTCGGTCAAATTACATCCATCCAGGCGGTGATATTCGAAAGGAGAAATGGTGCAACGTGACTGAAAGGGCGAACAACCGGGGTAAAAAACAAAGCCGCGCATTATACACAGGCGGTACACGACGAATATTCGTTACGAAGTAATGAAAGCCGTTGTTCGAATGCCGGCTGCCGGAAAATCGCTGCTCTGAAACGGGAAAAACGCCGTCCGACCGAGAAAATGCGGAAAACAGCCAACGTGACTTGTCGAATTCCGATGAATTTTACATCAACGATGCAACTTTTTTTCCTTCCCCATCTCCTTTTTTTTCGTTTTACTTCAACGAGGATCAAACGTGACTTCGTTATTACGCGTATCAAAAAAACGTTGTAAGCGATACGTTTTATTTCTCTCTGTGGACTCGTTAAACGTAACGACGGTGTCGTACGCGATATCGAAAAAGCGTTGTCGAATATATTATATTCGATAATATATTATTTTATAAAAGAAAATATCGAGAATTAAAGACTGAATTTTCACTGTAAGAATTCTTTCGAGATAAATGTTCATTCTATTCGAAAACACTTCTGCATTTGAGGTTAGAATTTGACCACTGACAAGTATATCCATTCTTCCATATATTGGATGGTTCTCAATTGGCAAGTATTATTGTCACCAATTCTTCTTCTCTCCTTTCTTTCTATTTTCGAATTCAAAAGGTAAAATTTAATTTTCTCTCGATATCCAGAACACCGATTCTAACAACTACATTCCAACGTGCAATGCAGTTGGTGCCCGCCATACGTTTCTTCCTCCATCTGTCGGCCGTGGCTTCTTAAACGACAGTCAAGAGGAATATATTCCTTGCTCTCGTTTCGCGATTACGAGTTCGTTAGTAGGAGAGGTCTACCCTCGAAAGTTACATAACTTGGGGACTCGACTTTATGCAACATCAATTACGGAAATGAACTCGGTCGCCGCGGTACTCGAGCGCGAAATCGTGGAAAGGATTCGTCGATTCGTTGCGTCGAATGAGCATTAGGAGGCCTCCCATGGCTTGTTATCTTGTTTTATTTATTTATTTATTTCCCTCTTTACATCCAATCTTTTCCCTGTTTTTTTTTTTTTTTTTTTAACCTTAAATAACTCGTCGTTTACTCGTCGGAGAGTTTATTTCATTTTATTAATTTTTATCGACTGAGAATATACCGTTTATCAGTTATTCTTATTTAATTATTTTAGTTATTTTATTCAACATATTAATCGTTTTATCATATTATTCGTTATTTTGTTGGGATAACATTCGTCGTCTATTCGAATTGCAGATTTTTTTTATCGACCGAGTATCATTTTTATAGGTTATTCCGTAACGAGGGTTATCTTTTTCTTTTTCTTCATGATTTTTGGCTACTCGTGCAGAATCTGACCACGCAAGATTAGCTTAATGAGATTCCTAAATGCAACGTAGCAGAAGAGTCGTTAATTGCCGTAATTACTCTTGTCGATGGAGATAATTAGCAGTGCACTTGGATTTAACGAATCCAATCGACGCGTCGATTTCACTTTCCTCCGAATTGTACGATACCCTTTTTTGAAATTCGATAACCGATTATTAAGAAGAATAAAATTAATAAAATATTAATTTCTTAATATTTGACTATTATTATCAATTATTAATTGTTATCCTTGTGACGAAGATAATTAACTCTTGAATTTTATTTTACATTGATTTCACTTTACATCGGAATTTCTCAACAATCGTATGATATTCTACTCTTCTTTTTGGAACGATACCTTTCTGCTCTCGTATTAACTCCACGACAATACAAATTTTAATCCATTAAAATTGAAAAATGAAGAAAAATAAAAAAATTCTTTTTTTTTTTTTTTTAGCACCTTATCTTGGCCAAACTCACGTTGCATAACCTATAACGATCGCCTGATATTACGAACATAACGGGCCGACAAACCCAAAGGAAGCGAAGTTCCAAACCAATTGGAGGACGAGTTCCAACTCGAAAATAAATTTTCTTCGTGTCGTGTCGCGTTCCAGTTGGAAATGGAAAAGTTTCCATCTTAAACAAGCGATCGAAGCGAATGGATGGGGTGCAATGTGCAATCTGCACGCGATCGAAGATAATCGTAGGGGATGGAAACGGAGGGGAGAGAGGGCGGTTTATGACCGCGTTGTGGCCAAAAAATGGTGCTATTACCCTCCCTCGTCCAAGGAATTCTCGTTTAATGGTAGTAAAAATTTGAAATTTTAGCAGTGGGATGCTCGATTTTCGTCCAAACTTCCTTTTACCCGGATTCATCCGGATAAATGCGATATTACGTGAAAAGTTTGGTACGATGATCTGGCTGGCTCTCGCAGATACGATCACTTTTAAAGTATTTACGATACTTGGCTCACTTTGGATCCTCCTTCCGTGCAAGAAATCATATTTCATATTATTAAAAGATAGATTTCTTGTAAACGAATAATAAACAATAAAATTATTCTCTTGAATTGCTACACTTCTTGAAATCTCAAGGATCCAATTTCAGGAAGAAAACATCTTTCGAGGAAAATATTATTCTGCATTTGATATTAATGAGTAAATTCGATAGTTACGAGTAAAGTTGCTTCAATAATTCACTGTTCGAAACATAATAATAATCCAAATAATTGCAATGTCAAACGGTCGAGATTATACCACGATCGATAATATCCCACGAATAAATGTAATTCGACCATTTTAATTATTTTTGACCAATATTACTTTTTCAATTTTTAATTAATCCCCAACTCTATTTACAGACTCTTCGTCTACGGAATAAATTATTTAGAAAAACTCAGGAATCATCAGAAGCTTAAAACGTGCATTGCAATATTGCAAAAGCGCTTCAAACCGTGGCGTTCCTTCGTTTCAATGGTTCAACCGTCGTAGACGTTTTCTATAATAACGATTAAGCGAATGCTGCTCAACGAGCTACTCAACCGATAAAGACTTAACCCAGGTTGGGTCTATGTTAATCCATAGGTTGGTCAAGTCGATACCGACTGCGACCACCGGTGTAATTAAATAATCAGCCGAGCCGGATAACAGTTTCCACGCAAACAGCTATCGCAATGCTACAATTAATCCAACATTTGGCGTTATCGTTTGCGGCCACCGTGCGCGCACGCCGCAAACACACACAAATCCACACCGACACGATCGCCCGCCACGCCAGAACGCTAATATTAAATCGGAACCAGAAGCCGAATTATGCACGAACAAACAGGTTCTTTATCATCCGTTAATAACTTTTTTCCGTCCACCGATCCTTCGCCTGTCGCAAAATTAAATCTTCTTGAGGGAGGGGGGAGGGGGGGGGAAGGAAAAAAAGAAAAGCAAGAAAATCGTCAAGAAATTCCATCCGTCGCGAAAGAAATCGTAGAAAACCGATTCGAAAAAACGTGTTTGCTGATGAAACTCGACCCTTGACCTCGATTCACCCACGAGTCCTTGAACCGCAAAAGCGATACCTGAATATTCGAATACCGTGGAAGCCGCTTTGATCTCCGCGTTTCGAGGAACGGAACATGGAGAGAGAGAGAGAGAGAGAGAGAGAGAGAGAGAGAGAGAAAAAGGTGTTTCGCGCGTGCTTATACCGACTTACGAAACGAGACAGGGACAATGATAAATGATAAATTTCCTTCGAAAGAAATTTTTTTTTTTTTTTTTTTTGAGCGAGCAAGCGCCTCACCTATTTCACAATGACAAGGAACTATTAATCGTCAAATTGGATTGCCCGCCTGGATTCAATCAACGAGGAGGAATAACGCGACCGAACCTCTCTCGTCACGAAAGAAGCACCAAGGATTGATTAGCGCGTATATATCGCATCGAAATTTAAATCGAATTAAAAGTAAAATCGTCGCTTCTAAGCGCGCGAGAACATCTCCCCTCCCAGAAGAAGAGAAGGGGAAGGAAGGAAGGAGAGGGGGGGGGGGTGTTCGAGTAAATAGTAAAGGCGGATAAAACGTTCCAGAAAAAGTTGTTGAGAAAGATGTCAAGGTACTTGTGAACGCGGAAAACGGTGGCGAAATGTCACGCGGGGGAACTGGGTCACGGTGCACGCACAAAAGCGGGCGAAAACCTCCTAATAACGCGTTTACAGCCTGGAAAAACGGTCGACACAATGGAGAAACGCGCTCTCGCCGCCGCCACCCCTCTCCACTCTCCTCCCCCCCCTCCAAATCCTCTCCCGGGACTGGCGTCGAAACAACGGATATACCGGTCGAGAAGGAGGAGGAGGAGGAAGAGGGGGAGGATCGATCCGGAAAGAAAACGATATCGCCGTCCTTCGACTCGAATGTCCCCCGCCCGTCCCATTGCGCCGAATCGATTCGAGTTTCAACTTCAAGGTGAATTTATATTTAATATTTCGTTACATTTTGTCGAGATCGTTTAAGAAATTTAAGCAGAAATTTCAACGATCGGGCAAATTTACCCTCAATTCGACGATTCAAGATATTTTTTCCAATCTATCGAGAGAAACCCGCGATTCCATTGTGAAAGAAGGAAAAAACTCGATCTTCGTGGACTATATCTGTTCGTATATAATAATTACAGTTATACAATTTATCTCTCTCGAAACCATTCCCCCCAAACTTTTGTCTAAAACTTTTTGCAAAGTACTGAACACAGTTTTGAAATTACTTTAGTTTCCAGTAGTTTCCAAAAAAAAAAACCTGTGCTCGGTGGTGTTGTCAATGCAAATTGGTATTGTCTATGACGCGCCACCTCCCTCGTTCTGAAATAAGTAATAAAGGAAACGAGGCCAAGCGCGTTTGCGACGTAATTCTCCGGATCTGTACATTTGGGAGAGGACGATGTTGGAACGTGGTCCGGAAATCCGGTAATACGCAAATCTTTATAAGTATATAAGTCCACCAACTGTCACGATTCGTTATACCCCGGGTTCACCGGTCTTCCCCCATCTTAATCGCATTTTCCTCGCGGATCTTGGCGGATGTATAAGCTTTAACTTATTTGCAGAAGACTCTCGAGGGCTCTCGCATCTTAACGGCATCTAAAATCGTGAGAAATTAACGTGAGAATATTTCGAAACTTGGAAGCGAAGGCGCAACTTGCTGTGTTTGGCTTTTGTTTAATGATCAGTATAGATTATGTGCATTCTTGATATTAGAGGGGTAGATTTTGTTGGAAGAAGATTTTGATGAAAGTATTTTTTGATCATATCACGAAGATACAAAGTTCTGATATATTCATTAGAAATGAAATTTTGAAATTTTACATTGTAATTTTATGATACACTTATTATTTCTTTCATTATTTATATTATTATTTTTTGTGTTTTTTATTGTTTTAAAATTAATATTCACCGTTTTTTTTTTAATGGGGCAGCAGCGGCTCTGAAAAAAACGGTCACCCATCCTTTAAGCGAACATCAATAAATGCATTGCACATGGAAAGCGCATTGATGTTAACGCATGCTTTATACTACTTATGCACTCGACTCGCATAGTCTTCGATAAGATATATAAATCATTAATGAAAATACAAATCGATAAAATTTTAAGAAGCAGAGATTTGAACTTTTATTTAAAATCTCGTGAATTATCTTATTAAAAATAATTTCACGATAATTATTTTCTCACCAAAATTCTTTTCATTACTGTATCAAAGTAACATTTTTCTTCGTTCTTTGGCCAAAGATTTCTCTCAATTAAAAAGAAAAGTTTCTTCGAGTCGATTCGAACAATTAAGAGTTTGGAAACGAGTTAACACTCCTGTTTGATCAATCGGGCACAATTTTGTTGGCATCCTGGCCAATCTTATCTTTTATATCAGAATTACTTTATCAGAATTTACTCGATTCTGTATCATGGCCACGGGAACAGTCAATGATTTAAACAATTAAAACTTCCTCGATTCGTGTCACAGATCACAACTTAACCACCACCCAATAATTCCTATCTTCATAACTACGAACTCAAGTATCTGAAATTAATAACAAATTTTCCTAAACCCAAATTCTCGATGAAAAATCGAAAAGAAATAAAAAATAAACCAATAAACCATGAAATTACTATAATAAAAGAGAAAGAAATCTTACCTACTTCGTCGATTCAACGTTCACGTTAGATTCCTAAATTTTCGAGCTAAAAATAAGCCAAGCGATTTTCCCATGGTTCAAGCGGCAAGATCGGGAGCAACGTTTCGCAAGCAAATAAGGGAGCGCGCATACGAAGGGGAACGGTTCTGCTGTGTAACCTGGCAGCCTATTAAGCTGACCTTTTTCTTGTGAACGACTGCACAGTTACGCCGGTAGGACCTCTTCAAGACCAGGTTTTCAGACCAGGAGAGGGGAAGGAAAACTACTCAAAGACGTCTGAAATGAGAGACGGTACTCTGAAAATGATAGAGGCAAACACGGCGCGCAGCGCGCGATTTAAGTGGAAACACCTTGGCTCTCGTGTCGTCGATGAAACTTTCAAAATTCTTCGTTCTCTGAAGCTAAAGACCCTCGTCGTACCAGTTCCTCTGGATCCTCTCTCTCTCTCTCTCGCACTCGAACCGAGTAAAATTGTCAAGACGGTTGAAGGCGTTCTAAATAATATCTGCAAGATATTTGCGGACGTTCCATGCAAAAAGGAATTTCGTTTGCCGGATGTTTGATAGTGGGACGAGGGCCTCTTTTGTGATTCTGTTTTCACGAGCAACTGTCTTACGAGTTCTTGCAATTTTGGATTAACGCACGTTCCTTCTAACGTAGTGTTTTCGTAGTTCGTTCTTCGAGTTACCAACTCTCGAGACGTACGTCTCTGTATGGATTCAGAGGATCATCATCGATACTAACGCCACGCGTGGGCGTAAATAGTAATTATTTTCACACTATTTTGAGGTTTGTGACTCTTCCATTCTAGTTATTCTATATAATTATGTCTAAGAAATCTACGAATGTAATTTGCAGATTTCTCATACGTTGTTATTGTTACAATGAAATTTAAAAAATTTTTCCATATCATTTCATTTCATTTCTACATTGTACTTGAACTTTCATTCCATTTTCCAGTGATCAAAATCGACACGGCATTAATGACGAATATATATTGTTCACTTGGCAAACCAAATATATATTTGAAAGATCTAAAAAAAAAAAAAAATTTGATTCCTTTTTGTCAACAAATTTCTTCTTTATGGATTAAGCAAGCACATTAATGGACGATTGCACCGATCATTTCTCGCGTAAAAAAGAAGAAATGGAAGTCGAAATTACACGTTCGAATTAACGGAAACGTTTAACGACGCGTGTCGTCGAGAAGGAATGGCGATTCATCTGGCAAGGACGAGTTCCCTAAGAAAAGGGAGGAGAGGAGGATGTCGCGAGCAAGCGTCGAGGGTCATTATAATTTCGTCAGTTTCTGCACGCGTTGCTTTTGCTAGGCTGTCGCGCGTCTCGTCGTTCAAACGAACTCGTTAATTCCATCCTCGCCATTAATATAACGGAACTGTGTCAGAGGCTGATGCCGTTGGATTAAAAGGATTAGATAAAGAGAGAGAGAGAGAGAGAGAGAGAGAGAGAGAGAGAGAGAGAGAGAGAGAGTGAGACAGAAAAAAGAAATGGGAAAAGAAAAATTGAAGATAGAAAACTCGACTTCTGGAAAGAGAGGACGATCTCTTCTCTGGGGTAAGAGTAATCAGTTCAGAAATCAAAAGTTTCGAGCGGATGCTTTCCTCTTGAGAAAAAGAAGAAGAGGGAAAAAAAAAGAAAAAAGAAAAAGGAAAGAGAAAGAAGATGAAGGGAGTTGCGGTGAAGATCCTTAAATCCTCGTTATGGGAGTTTGAAGCACGCGTTACTCGAAGATTGCTTATCCTCCGTTGAATGGCCCGAGAGATTCGATGTCTGTCTCCTTTATTCCCTGCGAATTCGAATTTGTATTTCATCTGGCCTCCTCGAGACGAAGATTATCAGGTAATGTTAGCAATTTAAGGTTTTTGCTTAAAGAAGATCTTCCTAAAAATATTATAGATATTGTAATAATTTTATCGCTTTATTCTCGCATCTTATTAATTTTATACAATACGTTTAAAATTTCAATCGATTCTTATCCAAATATTTTTCCATTCAAAAAAATATGCTTAATTGATTTTTGAAAAACGATTCTTCGTAATTTTCTTAATATTATCTTTTTTGTTAAGAGATATCCACGAAAATGCGGATCTGAAAATCGGTTGATTCGATTATATTAAATAATTTAGAAAATCTAGAAGATCAATCGCGAAACGTGGAAATATATATGGATGGTAGTAGTACTTTCGAGAAATACAAGACGAATCAGAGGATGATGATACGAATTTTAACGAGGTTAATACTATCAAAAGATATCGAGTTATACGCGAGCTGGACAAATTCCATTTAATCATCTCGCATTCTCGTGATTCCGCGGCCACGGACTCGTGAATTACGAACGAACTCTCGACGGTTGCACGGATTCAGGGGGCCATCGACACTGGCGCCACGCGTGGGCGTAAATAGTAACTAATAGATACGCCTCGACAAAGAGAATTAAAACTTTTCTCGGCCAACCAGGATGGAGATATAGAACGTCTGGCAACAGCGCGTCTTGAAAAAAAGGAGATCCTCGCAATTAACTCGAATATCACATTATAAATATTTGACTAAGAGGATTGTTAATTGAAGAAGAAAATCCATCGAGACAGAGAGTTGAACTCTTTTAATATCTCTTCCTTTTTTCTTTTTTTTTAGATCCTCTTTGTCTGTTTTTTTTTCTTTTTTAAAGATTACACGAGGTCCAGAACGATTTCAACGCTCGTCCAACGGAAGGGAAGCCTGAGAGAGGAAAGAGGATCAATAGTAAAACACGATATTCGAGTTTCTCGAGGATTAACCTGGTCACGCAGTTGCACTTGCCTCGATGGTTCTTCCTTTGATCGTTTCGAGTCTTTTTTAAAGGTTGTGCAGACATCTCAAACGTTGCACGGCTCGTTGGAGAAGAACGTCCCGCGTAACAGAGCAATTTGACGATAAGTTTGCTCTGTTTAATTATAGAAATTGCTCGTTTAAACGACCGTTTCGCGTGCTCGATCGAGTAAATATCCTCGAGGAACTGCGATCTTCGAATCTTTGCCCTTTCTCCTCTCCTCGAGAACGATTAACGAATAATAAAAATACGATACCTTTTTTTTTTTTTCTCGAGTATCTAGAAACGATAACGAACAAGTTAACAACTATTATATAAAAATTCTTCTCACGTATTTATTAAATTATAAATATATATTTTCCTTCTTCCAAAGAAATTTATGCGTGCGATAATTGTATTAAAATTTTCGAAATTACTTTCAGCGAACCCTATCGAGTGTTGTTATACGAAGCCAGGTCCGGCGCATTGTCTCCTCCCAACAGGCCAGGCATGCATTTATGTATGCAATACTCCGAGACTTGGGGCGCCTCGACGCCCTAATACGCCGTTATAATTTATAGCAGGCAGCCCCACGCTTTCCGATACATCATCATCCTGCAATATCGATCGGCCGTACAATGAATAACCATGGTTCTTCCTCGAAATTAATAAAGACTTTCATTATTATTGTTGATCGATGGAACTCTTTGTTGGCGAAACGATGAAAACTCGAAGTTTTGACAAGTATCGAACGAAAGTGAAACGAATAAATTAGGGATCTTGGAAGGAGAAAGGAAGAGAGGAAAGAAAGGAATATAAAAAGTGAAATTTTTCACTTGTGAATTTGATTCACAGAAATGAGAAAAATATCACCAATTTTTCATCGATGATAATGAAAATGAAATGAAAGTCATTTGATTATTTTATAAAAAATTTTCGATCCAAAATTTCGTGGCACAATTCTAAACGAAAAAAATCGAATAATCGAAATCTAATAAGGAAACTTCGTACGTTATTGGGGGAGGGGAGGGAAAAAATTGTCAGGATCGACGAATTTAATTTCCTGGGCCGAGATCTGCTCATCGTGGTATCCGATGTTCGGCAAAAACGCGAATTATCCCCGGCCATTATTCCCGTAATCCGTTAATCCGTAAATCGAAACACTCGCTCCTTCGATCTGAATTTCAATAGGTGGTTGGATATCGACGAAAACACGAATAAAACAGGCGACCTCCTATATAAATATCCGGAGGGGAGAGAAGGATAATTCATCGAAATAAAATTTACGGGTTACAAGGATTTACGGCTTCTACGTCCCCGTATCCATTGTAAAATGACCACGGTCGATGTTTCATGTTCGAAAAGATTACAATTCGACGATGGATTTTAACGTTTCGTGGATTTAAATCCATGTCGCGTATAAATTAAATGACGAACAATATATATATATATAGTCCGATTGTCATGATTATAGCAACGATTGCTTATAATGATTTTAACATCTTTGATTTGTTATTTCATCGTATTATTTTTGTAATTATTATTATATGTTTACAGCAGAATCAGCAGAGATCGAATAACAATATTATCAAACGTATAAAAATAAATAAAACAGTATATATTGGATGGAGTATTATCATTTTTTTAAAATTTAAATTCAATATTTAATTCGAAAGATATCCGAAAATTTTTTAAAAAATCCATCATGCCTCTCGAATCGCGTATCGATTGTATATATATATACAATTCACACCATTTCGAAACGCGCTTCTCCTCCATTAATCCTCGCGGATGCAAAGCAACGCGATTCCCACATCAAATGTAGCGTGAGTAGATAGAACCGAATAGATTCTTCCGTGGAAAGGAAGATACGGCGGAAGGAAGAGGGGGAGGAGGAGGATAGGCCGTGGCGAAGCTTCCAAGGCCGGCGATCTAGGCCATCTCTGGCCCGCTAATGGATTACCAAGGCGCTCGATAGCAATTAGGATGATATCGACGAGGGAGGCCGGCCGAAAGGAAAACTTCCGGATAATTGGCGGCCGTGGAACGAAGAAGAGAATTCCTTTCACTCCGAATTACTTTTACTCGCTGCCACGATCAAGAAATTAATTCGAGAAACTCTCGAGAAATTTTCTGCCGTATCGTGGGATATTTTATTGGATAGAACGAAGAGCGATGGGAAATAGAGTGACATAAGAATGAATGATGAATAGGAAAGTGTGTTTGGATATAGGAGGCAAGCTTGCTTGTCGCGTAATTTAGCTTAAACTCTATTAAAATTAAGAGAACTTTGAACCGTTGTAGCTCGGAGGACAGTGACTTCTGATCGATGAGTGAAAGATCGTTAGAGGGGTGAAACATTGCTCTTTCAAACGTATTTTCAATTATCCCGATATGACTTCCGGTTCCGGAGATATCGTCGTGTAAAGAAGAGATAATTTTTAATCGTTCACCTTCGAAACCCGATCAAAATTAGAAAATCTTTAAATCACTGTAACTCCAAGGATAGTGACTTCCGATCGATGAGTGAAAGATCGTTGGAAGCGTGAATCCTTGCTCTTTAAAATGCATTTTCGTTCATCCCAATAGGACTTCTGGTTCTGCAGATGTCGTAGTGTAAAGAAAAAGGTAATTTTTAATCATTTATCTATCTCCGTCTTTGCCGCTTGCAATCGTCTCATTGACAAGTGGTAGACGCGATTCCATAAAGACGTACGCATTTCTAAAAAAAAATATAAGATCGCTGACCCAATTGTAATTCTTTTCATTAGCGTCTTATTCGCTATGGATATTCGATTCTTCTCGTTAACCGATTAAGATATCGGGATGAAACAAAAAAAGGACTTCAATGACATGATATTTCTTTTTTTAAAAGTAAATTTCGATGATAAAAATTTTTAATTTCTTTTTAAAAGTTATACGCGAGAAATACAAATGAATTTGTGATTCCATGTCTTCACAATTTTTAGTATAAACAAACAACATTGTTGGATTCAAACGGAATGATCGTGCACACTCTGTTAATTTCAGATATTCTATCACGGTTATAAAAAAAAAAAAAATTGTAAAAAGAAAAAAAAACGAAGGAAGAAAAAAAAAACATTTGAAAAAGCAAGTTTCCGGATGGCTATTCGTGTACATTTCCGTCCAACCGAAAATTTCTGATCCCCCGTTGAAAAGTATATTGGGCCAATGCTGGAAAAGTGTTTTCGACAGTTTCAACTTCATTCAATGGTTCATTCGTTACACTTTTGACACTCCACCCACTCTTAATTCGATTATCGGTATATAGCCAGGCTTTGAGCTTCGACTGGAAGCCGGATATGGTGCGTACTGACCCGTCAACGTCTAGCCAATTAGACGGATACCTCTACATCGCAAACGTTCACCCGCCACTGCTTGCTTCCGCTCCCCTAGCCTAAATTGCATTTGACTAGTGCGAACTAACTTTCATCGATGTATCTGTTTCTATTGGATTTTACGAGCTGCTGATTTTTCATAAAATGAAAATTCTGCGAGTAATATTTATTTCGTTTTATCCCGGATTTATCTTTCAACGAAGCTTCTTCCTTGTCCACACTTTTCGTTTAAATCCAAAGATGTTCTCCGAAAATAAAATAGAAGTAAGTTAAAGTTAATAAAATATTTTTAAGGAATTTTTCTTTTTTTTCCGTTTAAATCTAAAATTGTTACAATAATCGTAACAATTCTCCATCAATAATTTCATTCGATAATTTCTACGAATTTGTTACAGAATTAACACAGAAGAACGATTGCAAATAATATTCCGTCTAAGTGCCCGGATTTTCATTGGAAAAATCGAGTTTCCCAACGTTTCAAAAAGTAACATGATCAATAATATCAATAAACGTCATTAAATTCAATGACGAAAATAAAATTTCGATATATTCTTTTAAGGTTTATTATTATAAGATCTTATCGAATTTTCTATTTAACGAATAGAATATCGATTTTCTGTTATCTATTCAAAGCGAGAAGTACGAAGAACAGTGGACGATTGATCGAATTTTTTTTTTTTTTTTTGCAAATGAAATTTTAGATACCTTACGTATGACGTACGATATAAAGAAATATGATTTACACCGGCGATCCATAGGCAGAGAGGATGAGATTTTTATTCAATCCTCTTTCACGATGATTAATTCGAACCGGTATAATCTTGCCTCGAAATGGCGGATGAAATTGGAAAAAATGTTGGAGAATTGTTTCATGAAAATTGAATATTTCAACGTCTAAAGCAACGTCTAATCCTCCTTTTTTTAACGCAATTTCTTATCCCGTGGATGTTAGAAAATTGCAGCTTAACCGTTAAGTTTTACGAAGGATTAAATATTAAAAAAAAAAAAAAATCTCACGTTGTAATTCACACACTTCCGTGTACACATTTCGAATATTCGATTGGATCGTACGCGAATGGAAATAAATTGCAAATTTCACGTACGCGAACAAGTTTGGAATTAATTAATCCAAAGAAAAATTAATGCTTAAATTGAATATTAATAGTTTAAATATTCCGTAATTCCGACTCTGAAAACACACCACGTCCCCAAGAAAAATCTTCAAATTCTCAACGAGTTTTCGAAAAGAATCGATTACCACTTTAAATGTAGTGTGACCGAGCTCTAACGACATTATAACCGGTGCCGTCTGTGTAAATCGAGTCTTAAATTCCAAGTGAAAATCTAGTCGTGTGTCGTGTACGTGGAACGCATGCAAATGAATCGAATGCACAAGTTTCCTAGTCGAGTTACCACCACTGAATCCCCGTTCGTTCCGTGTTCTGCTCGAAAAACGAAAGTTTCTGGTAGAAACCGGACCAGAGAGAGGAATCGTTTATCAAATACTCGAGTACCGGTACCGCGAACAGAAGTCCCAACTTTTTCCATCGGATCCCCTCCAACCATTGCGAAACTTGCTCGAAACTTCCCTGTCCAAACACTGTTCACCGATTATTTCGCATCGATCTATGCTAATATCATCGAGAGAGACGAAGAGGAATTTGAGATTTTTCGAAATTATATATCATATATATTTAACTAAAACATTTGCCTATCCGTTGTATAATATTTCAACTTGCATTGCACGTCGATCAAAGAATTCTATCGATTTCCACTAAGTTTCCACTTATCGACAACCACCATTGTCGCTCACTTTGACGTTAGGCCAAACTATCGAGATGGTGACAAGAAGCGAGGGTACGGGTTCAAGTTCCGTACGAAACTTTTCAATCGAATACTTTGCGGAAGAAGACCGCTCGAGGCGCTTCGATAGCCGTAGACCGAACTACAACAGCCTCTGTCGAATCAATTAGCGACTCTCCCCACCACTTCGATTTACAGTCACGCTTACCCTTCTAGTTACTCTCTATTTCCACCGCTTCGATTCGTAGTCTACGATTCCTAGTTACTTTTTCTTCACATTGCTCAAATTTATAATGCATCAGAAATATTGGCCATTCGACCCATACTATATGGATTGTAAATTATCGAAACCATTTTTTCTGCTACACTTTTCTAATTCTGAAAATCCATTATTAGCATTCCATTTTTCGATCGAATGATTCGATAGTGGAAGATAAAAAAGAGGGCTGGTAAGTAGCATATTAGTGATTGGTTCGTAAAATTATCCCCACTATATACCGACTTTATATCGTAGTGAGAGTCACTAGCATTTCATTTTTTCGATCATTTCGATGGAAAGAGAAAGAATTAACCGGTTGAAAAACTAGTTACTTTTCCTCCACCCGTCGCCTCTTAATTTACATTCAAGTAGTCCCCCTCAACTTGTTTCTCTGTAAAACAGAGAGGAAGAAAGAAATTACGGCGGATTTTGAATAAAAATACACACTTTCTCGCTACTTCAAAAACCTAGAAAACTTAGGAGGAAACTTTTTTTTCTCGTCTCGAATCGGAGAAAACTGGATTTCACAAAAGGGGAATACGGTGGGACGAAACAAAGGCGAGGAAGGAAAAAAAAAAAAGAAAAAATTGAGAGGAGTGTCGCCATTTATCATTCTTCGACTCGGTCACGAGTTAAAGCCATCCAACCTCGTGGTAAAACGTCGTGGAAAGCAACTTCTTATTTTCCTCCGTTTCTTTTCCAACTTCTGAATTCCAGAAAAATACTTAAAAGGGTATACTTCGCATAACGGGATGTGCTTTCGAGGCGTGGAAGATTACGTGGAAGTACGAGGTAAAGTACGAGGCAAAGTGCGCGAGGCAATAAAATTTTTACTTTGTCGTTTGGAAAAAACCAGAGCTTCTTCTCTGGATCTGCAGCGGCATAATCTGAAACGTAGTCTTAGACAAGTCGCTTTTCAACTTCCCTCTTACGTTCGCAATGATAATCTTTCCTGCTAATTAAAAATTGAAAAGCAGGAAAACGATCCGGATCGAACAACTCTTTTCTTTAGTTAATAAAAATTTCTTCAAACTCTTGTTGAAAGTTGAAAGAAATTTTCTATAATATACATAACCTATATATTAATTTGTGATTTCAATCTCAATCTTCTTTACCATCGAACGAAAATTTTCTGTGAATTCTCTGTCTCCTCTCTTGACAATGTATGAATATTTAACAATGCGTGTCCACGTTAATTCACGAATATAAATTTAATTTTTCTTTCATTGCGTTAATAAAAATATTACGCGATATCTCTCACAACAATGTAATAAAATATTATTCCACTGGAATGAAATTACAAAAGAAATATTATAACAATTGGAAAAAAGATCAAGAACAGATAATGATACAAACATTCATGATCGAAAATTCGACTCGTTTCCACAAGGAAAGAAGAAGGCGAACGATTTTACTAATCGAATAATCCAGCAATTTCCGCTCCCATCTCGCTTTCGATTCGAATCTCTCACATTTACTCGTCGAATCCATTTTTGAACGTGCTCGAGCGTGCAAACAGTTTCCACAACTCGTGGTATACAGCTGTTCCGTTTCCAAGGAATATCTCATCCGATTATAATTATTTTCCTCGAGTTCCATCCTCCGAACAAGCGTCGTCGCGCAACTGCGGTCGTGTCTTAGAAGTTGGCCAGTTTGTAGCATTAACACTTTGCCGGATCTAATGAAATTAGCAGTCGAGTATTAGCTCGGCTCGTTGCGAAACTTCAGATTCAAGAACTTCCACCTTGTGAAAATTCGAGACATCCGTTTCCTCTTCTGAATGTATGTATATATAGTCCGTTCTTTTCAAATTTTAAATTAAATTCCATTTCCACAGTTGTCGTTGATAAAGAAAGTTGTAAGTTCAAATAATAGACGTTCTACTGTACCTACTGTACGCTTCGAATTTTAGGTTAATCGATCGATAAAAAATTGTCTCAAATTGTGTGTTTAATAATATACGCTATATTACTGACGAAAGTATGAGAAAACACGTGATAATAGAGATAAATGGCTTTGTTTAACTATCGCGAGAATATATCGTGTCGAACTCGTAAGAAGTTTCGAAGAAAATATTTAAAAACGCGAAATTCACGCGATACCGTTCCTCTGTCGATAAAAAAGGGTAAAACGCTCGACGTGTCAAAGGCATGTTCGTTTCTATATTCTTTTTACTTCCCTGTCTCGCATGGTGGCTCTCTGCTTCTTTGAAACGTACGATCTTCGCCAAGTGACACACGAATAGAACGTGTGTATCGAATTGAAACACGTACTTCCTAACCTCTGAACTTTCTTATTTCCTTCATTTCTTTTTACCCTGAGGCGAGGTTTGTCTAATTCGTTTATCGATCGCCTCGTGATCGCGCGCGTAACATATTCTCTTTTATTTTTTTTCTCTATTACGAGATTATTACAAGGGAAAAATAAGGGAGACTCGTCATACTATGACCTTTTCGAAGATAAAACAAATTGCACACTGTCGAGAACTTAATACTACGTTGTGCAATACTGGCACAAAATTTATCCAAGAAAATCTCATTTCTGGATGTTGGTAATTCAGCCAAATCCAAGCTTTGCCTATTTCTTTCCTTAAAAAAAGGATATTTGAATCAGAGAATGTATTTAGAAAAATCACTCGACATTAAAATATTGGATTGTTGTAATACGATGATGCAACACTAGCGTCACGTGACCATTAACTGATACTTATTATTTTATTTATTTATCCTTTTGTACATTTCTTCAATTATTTCTACTTTTTATTCTTCAAATATGTAGATTATTATAGAAAATAATTTGCGTCACTAATTATTTCAATAATAATACTTCTGTAAATATATTTTTTAAAAAAAATTGACTATCGAAGAAAAGAAAATCCAATCGATACAATTTTTATGAAACGATAATCCGATTATTTCTTCTTGATCACACCTTATCATTTCAGATTTTGGAAAAGGATCCGAAAGATCGAGGATAACATTTTAATTAATCCCACGATGTTTGGCACCACAAATGTTAAAATCGAACCAGGAGTTTTCCGTTTAATCTGGCGGCTCGGACTTTCACCCGTATTCCGATATTACCGAGTCCATCTCGAGTTAAATATTAGCGTTAATTCCAAGACAAATTTCGCGGCGGTCATAAACATCCGCTAGCTAGGTAATACAGGATTCCATTAGAATTCCCTTTAATGGCTTCTAAATTCCAATCATCTCTCTCCGGAATCGACGGTTGTCTGGCTCGTGGTGTCGAATTAAATTCCGTCCCGAGTTCGATCCGATATTAAACCGAAAATAATTCGATCATTTTATTTTTCACTAACTGGTATATATATAGTAATCGAATGATCGAATCGAAAGAATATCTTACATAACGAATATCACGCTTCGAACTACACACGTATATCGTTCCTTTCGTAAAACATCGGATCAAGACTTTCGACTTGTGTATCGTCGCGAAACACGTTTCGAAATATTCCCTTTAAGAGAGATATATCCTTCGTCCAACCGCTGTATTTATAAACAAGGCTTACATCGCTCGTTCGTACACATACACATTCTCCTCACAACGGCAATCGATCCAAAGAGAGAAAAAACATTCCTCCCAAACACGCACACAAGTCGTTTAGATAATCTCTCGCGCTCCCCTCACACTTCTTGGCTACAAACAACCGTCAAACTTGTTGGAAAGAAAAAGAAAAGGAAGAATAACATTTCCAAATGATAAAAATTGATCGATTACGAACCGATGGTGGAGCGTGCCTGCGAGTGAACGATGGGATTGTTGTTGGCCTCCGAGTTGGTCGTCTGCGGTCGATCGGTTATGGCGGCAGTGGTGGTGGCGGCTATGGTGCTTCCGGCGGCCGAGGTGAAGCTCGGCACCGAGGACGTGGAGGACGGGTTGGTTGCGTTCAACGGCTTCGAGGACCAGGAGCTGCAAGTGTCGCAACCCTCGGCGGAACGTGTCGACAACCGGCAACAGGACCACCGTTTTCCACTCCAAAGCCCGGCGTGGTAACGGCCGCTCAGCCCCGGATTCTCGCTGCACACTGAAACAAAGCGGGGTCGTGAATCGGTTATAAATCGGTCTCGATTTTCATTTCGATGTTTTTTTTTTTTTTTTTTTTTTTTTTTTTGTTTAAGAGTCGTGGGAGAAAAAAATGAAGAAGAATGAAATTGAATAGAGATAAATTTTTCCTTGTAAATGATCGCAAATGATTCGTTTCGGTGTAAAAATTTTCGATTTCACGTTACGACGAAAATTTCTCTTGCATTCGTTGTTTCGTTCGACGACAAATAGATGAAAGATTATAAACGCGATCGCAAAATATTTCTCATCCATTTTTTTCTCCTTATTTATTTACACGTAACTCGATGAAGGTATTAATATAATACCGTATTCAAGGGAATATCGTTAATTGGAGATACACGGGTATGATTTAAACGTGAGCTTGATTTCTAGTTTCGACCTAGAAGTGGTATAGCCAAGAGTTTTTCAACTTTTCAAATTATTCTCTCATCGTGAATAAAAACGTGATACACTGGTCAATAGGGATAAAGAGAAAGAAAAAAAAAAAAAAAAAAAAAACATAACAATCGTACTCCTCCAATGATGTGAAAAAAAAATTCATTTCCATCATTTCGATTTATTATTCAACAAACAAACCTCTCCCCTCTCCTCCAATATTTATTTAAACAAACGATCCGTCATTATCTCTTCGCAGACACACTTTTTATTCTTCTTTTCTCATGTCCAATTATTCATTTAACAAATTATTCGCTCGTGAATTTTCAAAAAATCATTTGTTTCCCCCCTCCCCCTCTCCTTCCCTCACATCCTACGAAGACAAAGAATCCGCAAAATCAAATTTCCGGCCGAAAACTTTCCCCTTCCTCCTCGCCTTCCACGTTTCTAAAACTCGAGAGAGAGAGAGAGAGGGGGGGGAGGAGGAGACGAGATAAATAACGGAGAGATTCCTTCCCTTGGAAATTCATTCTTATTACCTCGAGAGAGACCAGAGCATCGTTTGTTGCTTGTTTCGACAAACAAGGAGGGAGGAGGGAGAGAGGCAAAGAATTCTTTGGTTGGAGGAGGTGGTGAGGGATTCTTACAAGTTAAAATTAATTAATCCGAGTGGCTCGTTAAAACGGAAAGAAATCGTAATAATTCGTCGAGGAGGAGGAGGAGGAGGATTCGTTTCCTTGGAGGATCGTTCGGGGGAGGCAATTTCTTTGTCGAGTCTCGCGAATAAATAGGATTGTTGGGGGAAAATTTCGTTTGCATTCAGATCGGATCGAATTAATTTTTCTTCGTTTTGATTTTCATTCATTCTCATGGAATTTTTGTTACAGTAATTGTTCCTTCTACCGTGGATTTTAGTAATTTTGTAAAAAAAAAAAAAAAAAAAAAAACAATGTAAATTCTTAGGTGTTTAAATTTCACCTCGACGATCGAGCGATCATCGGTTTCGAGAAAAGAAAATTAAGGGTGACTTTTTGCGGAAGGTTCGGTGGTTGAAGAGAAACTTCTTACACGATAAAAGAAAAATGCACGAAACATTCGACAATTAATTTAATTATTTTCCAAAATTGAAATATCACACAATCTATGCAGAATATACTTAGTTTAATACCATTTTTTTAAAAAGATATTTTTGGACAAAATTAGAGTGAAATTAGTGAAAGTCCTTGGGCAATCTTCACGATTACACGTAAAATGAATTTCGATGTTTCCATAACACATACTTTCCGCCTAATGAAACGCGAATTCCCTTTTTTCCATAAGCAGAGGATAATACAAATGGAATTTTTCTTTTTCCCCTCGTGTTCATTAAACAGTTTCGGAATCGTAGCTGAAAGCGGCTTAAACTTGAGCGTGCATTTTTTAACTCGGGAAAAAAAAGAAAGAGAGAGAAAAAAAGGAATAGAATTACAGGGGGAGGGGGAGAAATCAGCTTACCATTCGATGGTTTAACGAAGTAAGTTGTTGGTAAGCGTCGAAACGAGAAGAAAAAAAAAAAAAAAGAATCGATCGTGAAAACATTCGTCAATTTCTCGAAACCTCTAACTGCAAGCCGGAAATTGGGCAAAAACTTTTTTTCGAAACATTTTTCGATAATAAAACTAATTTCACCCGTATCCCGAAAAATTGCCTCGAATATGAAATCCAGATATTTTCCACCAAACTCTGGATGACCGATAAAAAAAAAAAAAAAAAAGGAAAAAAAAATGGAAGAGAGCATTGGTTTCACATTGTTGCATCTCTTGGTCGAACGATAAAAAAAAAAAAAAAAAAAAAAAAATAACGATGACACCAGGGTGCATCGAGGGTTAATCTTTTCGTTCGACAGTGGAACAAAGGGAGGAAAAAAAGAGATTGATGCTTCGATCTTTCCCTCCCCCTCCCTCCCTACCCCTCTTTCGACGGAAACACACGTACGATCTCGCGAGATTAACGCGCTTAGGCGATTAACATTTGGAGGAATTTAACGAAGCTTTAACTTAAATTTTAAATTAGCTTAGAATTTGAATTATCGAATTTGAAAAGAAACGAAATTCAAAAGAATAATTGCAATCCTCGTCTCACGGTTTTAACACGGATTCACTCGTGACGACAATTATTTCCAACTTTTTAAAAACTATAAATTTCCTAATAGCTCATTATTGAAGCAAAAGAAACGAAAAGAACAATTCAAAAATGATTGCAGTCTCGATATATATATATATATATATATATATATATATATATATATATATATATATTGTCCAAGAATTTAAATATCGAATATAAATGGATTATCCGTGTTAAAGCTATCCGTATATATATTATTAATTACAATTCATCGAAGAATAATCACATCACGAGCGCTGGACGAAGTCGAATTTTCAAATTGCATCGAAACCTCCATTCATTCCTCGAATAAGAAAGCCACGTCTCTCCTTCCCTTAAAATTACCTTTCGAAACGAGTGGACCGAGGCCAACATCCGGTACGGTCAAAGGCGGGCCCCGGAAGTCGCGTGTTTGCGAGGCATCGTCGCCATCCAATCATTATTAACGAAGGAGTATTCTGCATGCATATGCATTGCTCGAAAAGGGGGGGGGGGAGGAAGAGGGGGGAGGGGGAGAGGGGGAGGGAGAGGGGGGAGGGGGAGAGGGAGAGGGGAGGGAGGGAGGGAGGGAGGGAGGGAGGGAGGGAGGGAGGGAGGGAGGGAGGGAGAGGAGAGGAGAGGAGAGGGAGAGAGAGAGAGAGAGAGAGAGAGAGAGAGAGAGAGAGAGAGAGAGAGAGAGAGAGAGAGAGAGAGAGAGAGAGAGAGAGAGAGAGAGAGAGAGAGAGAGAGAGAGAGAGAGAGAGAGAGAGAGAGAGAATAGTTTAAAGGTTGGCTGCGATCGATAGGAAAAAGCCTGGAGCAATTTGTCGGCGGAGACAATATCGATGAGGGACTATTGTACACGACAGCCTGGAGCCTAGTAGAAAGTGCAAAGTAGTCTAGTTCTGCTTATTCCCTCCTTTGTCCTACCCCACCCCCTCTAATTATCCCCGTTGCCGTCTGGCTCGCTCTCTCTTTTTCCCTTTCTTTCTTTCCTTCCTTCCTTTCCCTTCGTGCCGGCCGAAATTTCCACGGAAATCTCGCAATTAATCGCCTCATTAGCATCAGCCGAATTTTCGTGGGAATACGTTGGATGTCTGAAAAAATTCCTCACTTCTTTACTTTCTTTTCCTTCCTCGTGGAAGAGAGTTTTAGTTTTCATTTATGTATTATGTTACACCGATTTCAAGCGATTTCATCGATCCTGTCCTCTAACTTGAAAAATTGTAATTATTATTATTGTTTCGAACCTTGATTTCGAACTTTATCCTTTTGAATCAATTTTTCAATCGATCGATCTCGATACTTTCCAAATTCTTGGACGAGAATTAAAATAATGGATATATATATTTTTTTCCTCCCAATCTTTGAAGGAAAGCAGTGTAATCGGAGGATGCACACGAAACGAATAGTTTCTCTCTAGAATCCCCAAACTGTGTCCAATCGAACGTATACGGACAAATTGACGAATAAATTGAAGCGCACGAGTGACAAGACGATCTGCACTCCATCTTCTTTCTTTCTGCTATTTTCAAAAATCGAGTTATTTATTTCAGAAACTCTATACGAATTTTATTTTTATTTCGCGACAAATATATATGTATATAGAGAGAGAGAGAGAGAAAGACAGAGGGAGGCGTTGTATTTGGTTTCTATATTCCGCGAGAGAGAAACATATAGAAAAAAAGGAAAACAGACAACTAAGTTGCGTAAACCGAGCAACGAATCGAACGATGCTGCTGCGCTCGACACAAGGAATTTCGAAATCCATTGCTCGTTTTTTTTTTTTTCTTCTTTGAAACGATTCTGTTTAATCTTCGGAAAAACGACGAGAAACGATGCTCTATAACGAAAGTACGAACGGAGAGAAAAATGTAGATATAAATGGGGAAATAATCCAAATATGATCCATTATTCGAAAATCGAGCAATTTTTTATATTCATTCCGATCCAAAAATTGATGGAAAAAAAAAAAAAAAGTTGGATGAAGAGAAATGGATCGAGATTCGAAACTTGGAGACGACGAACGCTTTTGGCGCGAATTTTGAACGGGGGAGGATGGCTCGATGCCGATCCTTCTCGCGTGTTACGCGAATTGATTTCGAAACCCGCAGGAGCTGTCTGGACATCGATGTTCAAAGATGACGAATTTCAAGAAAACTCTTTAAAATTTTCCAAAAAAAAAAAAAAAAAAAACTTACCTCGAATGAAGAAAACTTCGATAACAATAATAATAATCGCAAAACAATCGTTAAAGTTTCTACCACTCAACTTTCTAGTTTTCTCGAACCAGAATTAAATCTCTGGTCGCATGAGATATAATATCATCGAAAGCGAGGCAAGATTTTGACAATTTTAAAAATTCTTAATCTTTCAATTCTCCCTATGCAACCTGAGAGAGAGGAAAGATACGTTTGAGCGGACAATTTTTTCCCAACAAAGATCTCGTCTCGAGAAAAGAGTGTATATATATATATATCGGCTCGAAGAATAAGTCGTGAAGCGAATACGTCTTCGAAGTTGATGAATAGAGCGGCGTGTATCATGGACGAAAGCTGAAAACTTTCCGCTTTGCGGCGTAACTTTAACCTTCTCACCCTTTCTCGAGAGGGCTATTTCTTGTGAATCGTGCGCAAAAACGATCGATCGATCGATCTTTTCTCTCGACTTTGAATAAAATTGCGCGATTCTCGAAATAGGAATCCAGGATATGTTTCAAAAATTATTATATACGAATGTGTATAACGAAGTTTTCCTCATTCGGCATTGTTTGGCGCCAATTAACGTTAAGTTCGATAAAAAGAGTCGAATTGAAAAAAAAAAAAAATATATTCTTCACTATAAAGTTTTATCAAAATCGGTGCACAACGCCTCACGCACTCTCTTTGTGAGGGAGCCAGGCTTTATTTTCGATGGCACCGCTGTAACGAATTCGAACTCACCGATCACTATATCCACCGTGCAAAGTCTCGTGATAAGTTGAAAAAAAAAAAAAAAAAAATAAACAAAAATAGGTGCACGAAAAATTGTGAACGCGTTATTATCAATTTTTCTTCGTGGTTTTTTTCTTTTTCGATCCACTTCCGCGAAAAATAACGTGGTTAATTGTTCGCAAAAAAAAAAAATTCGTGGAGATAATCTTAAGTGTGACGATTGATCGAGCATCGAGTGTTGTACACGTTTTGTGTAATTTGGTGCAAACAGAACGGCCGAACAAAATTAGAAATCGATCTGTCGAGGGATTCGAAATATTGCGCTTCAAGATCGACGCTTCGTCGACAATTCAATTTCTGAATATTCCAGGCCAATAACTTTCGATTCGTTCCTGATGGAAATTTGTTTGAGAATCGTGGAGGGCAGGCTGGAATTATCGAAAACCATCTGATGATACATCTGGGGAAGCTAGATTCTAATAGGTTGCAACCTTTGGCGCGAGGGAAAATTCAATCGATCACTGTCAACGCTGTTACCGGTAGCACGCCCACAATTATTCTCCTCCGCTGGAAATATCTGGTAGGCCCTGCACAGCACGCTTAGTTAGGCGTCCATCTATCCGGGAGAATTATAAAATTATTGGAAATCTGGATGGAGATCGAATGAAATCGGGATTAAATCGTGGAGAAGTTTGCGATCAGAATTCTCGTTTTTTTGAATTTTCCCATTCTCCAAGTGCGTACAATTTACATCAAAGATTCGAGATGACTTTGTCTCATAACTTCTGAATTTAACTGGAGTTAAAAAAGCTTTGACTCGATGGTAACAGCTCTCGATAATTGTTAATAGAATTATTGCGAATTATGTAGAAAATATTAATTTTTCGAAAAGGCTTTTGATTTCCATTTGGAAAAATTTTCAAGATTAATTCTTGCGATTAATAAGTTAAACTTCTTCGAGATCGAAGAATTGAAATTTTATTCACTTGATCGAATTTTTCGATCGAAAGAGGACGGCCCATCTCTAAAAATTAACTTCAAAAAACTTGGCAAACGTCACGAGGATTATTTACTGCGATCCGCTTCACGGAAATATTGCTAATTTCCACTACCCGCATTGCAACGAAACGAGTCGAAATATTTGTTATTCATAATTTTTCTTTTTTTTTTTTTTTTTTTTTTTCGTCGTCGGTCACATGTCGCTGGCCACGGTTATACCCGCAAAAAAATTTATTCCACGCCGTTTCCCGATCAATTTTCTTGTTTCGCACGCGCGCCACTTCGTCGAATTAATTCTTCGAATGTAAATGATAAATTCAATAACATCGGATAGAATTTTGCGAAAAAAATTCAAAAGAAGTTTCACTTTAAATGATTTCCTCGTTTATTAATTATTCCTCAGAATTAATTCATCAAAGAAACAAAGAAATCGATAACTAAATAATATTGTTCCTCGAAATTTTACAATTATTTCAATACATTCCTTACATTTTTTTTTCTTTTTTTACGCTCTATTAGAGCAGCATGCGAAAAAATACTAGTCTATAAAGTAAAATAACCTGAAACCACTAACCGTTACCACAAATTCACTCTAAAATATTATTGCTCTATAAATTATTCAATTATTCCACAAGCTCGAGAAATATTAACAGAGAATACGGAGAAGACGAGAACGAAGCGAGGCGCGTCTAACGCGAGTTAATCTTATCTAAATGGCGGCGATTAAAAGAAGAAAAATGGCCGCCGAGCATCGTTCATATAGAACATATAGCCAATTTAATATCAAACTTCCACCGTGAACAGATCGAATTGAATGGTTTAATAAACCGCGTCACGAGCGGACCGGTAAAACGTTAAAAAGGATAGAATCAAAAGATGGGAAAGGGAATTTCTTCCCCCCAGGTGTTGTGTCTCTTTTTCCACGGAGGAAGAAGAGATAAAGGAGAGCAATTTAAAGGTGCCTTTAATGGACGCTGGTTTAAAGAACAGTGGCCTCGAGAAACTGGCTAGTAAACGAAACTATTTCGAGATTTACGGCTCGAAATGAATTACAATGCTTAACGACGTTCCTACGAGACTTATTAAGAAAAACTGAGCATTCCTCCCTCTCTCTCTCTCTCTCTCTTTTTTCTTCTAGAAAAAACGCGCGCTTATTATCAAGACACAACGAGCGTAGAAAGAAAAACTGAGACAATTTACAGTTTTTTCTATATATACGTATGCATATTTCTAAATGTCTCCTTACATCGCTTACGAATCCGTGACTCGAATGGAGAACTCCTCTAACGAGCTAGAGGCAGTCAAGGCTAATTGCAGTAGCTGTAGCCAGATTAAAATACACTAACGACGATTCAACTAGCCCGGATGAAAAAGACACGGTTATTTTCGTGGAAACAAGCGAGTGGCATTGCACGGAAAAAGAGGAGGAGAATTTCTGTGTCACCGGCTAAGTGAGGTAACGAGCTCGATAATTGAAAAGTTAGAAGTGGAATAAGTGACACGCGTGTTTTCCTCCCCTCTCCCGTTAATCTTGGCGCTTTTGTATCGCGACTTTTCGACTCGTGAGTTTTAATAATTTCGATCGTGTCCTTGAAGGTGAATCGCAAGAAATTAAACGCTTAAAAAAAAAAAAAAAAAAAAAAAATTAACAAAGAAACAAATCCATTTGGGAGAAAATTTAATTTAATTTAAACGCCAAGAGGGGAAAAATGAAATTGAAAAAAAAAAAAAAAATTGTACTGCAATTACAGAGATTTTAAAAATCATAAAACGAAATAAGTACTAAACTTCAATTACTCTAATAAATAAGCATCGCAAATATCCAATATCAAATTATATATATACATATTAAGAAAAACGGGGAAGAAACGAAGGAAAATACAATTATAGGAGCGTAAAAGAAAGAAGATAAAAAGAAGAGACTCACCGGCACGGATGGCACGTATCCACTCGGTGCGATCCTGCTCGCGGGCTGCCAGAAGGTAGAGCGTGTACTCTTGCCCGGCCTCCCGATATCCCACCTGGAACGGCAGCCCAGGTGGTATACCACCCCCGCCTCCGCCTGTTCCCGCCTCGCTGCCTGCCACGTCGCTGCCGACGCCGCCGACGCCGCCGGCGTTACTCCCGAGGCTCGCCGTTTCAACCACGTGGACGCTCTCGACCGCGATTCTACCTCGCTCCTTGCGCCGCTACGGACAGAGAGGACATAACAGCGTAACAACATCTCTCCTCGTTATCGTTCAGAGAGGGGAGAGAGGGAGGGAGGGAAGGTAAGAAAGAAAGAAAAAAGACGCGTGCCAGCGGCAGGAAGCGCACCGATCATCCTCTTTGTGGAAGTGAACGTTTATTTTCTTTCCCTTCAGAGCAAGAGTTCTTTCTTCTTTTTCGAAATTTGGTGGAGGCTTGGAGGCTTTCTTGCTTCTTGAATTTTTCAATTTTGAATAGATAAACGTGAAACGAAAGAAAGTAGAAGTTTTATCGGGCGAATAATTAAGGAGAATGTTTTTGGATAATAGATTTTTTTAGATTTCGAAATTTTATTGGGATTATTGATTTTAAGTTTTCCAATATTTTATATCTCGATATTTTTCATTTCGATAATTAACGTTAAATATATATCTGGTTGACGTTCGATATACATTGTATGTCAATTTCGAATTAAATTTTATCGTGGTGTGGGAAGGAGAGATGTGTGTTTACATGGTCGAGGATATAGATGGTGCGCGGTTCGGAAAATGGAGCATACGATATTAGGTTATGAAGGATAATGGAGGTTCCATCGCATTTTTTGGTTTCTAAGAGTGGAAAAAGCGTACCTGTTGATGCAATTTTACGGTAGAACGTTGATTCGTACGGTTTTAAAAGTTTTACGACGATTTATAAGATAATAACACGGGCGTACAAGTTTTTATTTTGTATCGTCGCGACGAAGAGTCGAAGTGTGACTGAGAGACGCTCGAGCGGATTAACCCCACTTTGTTCGTTCTAAGTAAATTACGATTGAGGTCGCGTTAGTATTGAATTCAGTCGTTAGTTGGCTTTCCCTTCCGTAACACGGAAGAAATTAAAGAGGAGAAAATATATTACGGTTACATTATCGAATATAATTATTTTATTTTTAGCAAGAAAATGTTTTTTATTTGTTGATACATATTATTGACCAATTTCTTGTAATTTTATTATTAATTTGAAATTAGTATGACGAATATCGATAATTTAATTTAATTCTTTATGTTTTTGATGGAAAAATTTTTTACGATAACAAAAATGATATATTTATATCATTTGCTATTTTTACTGTGTCTTTTAAATGTTTGAATCTTATATATAATAAGTGATTGCTGGACTATAAAAAAAAAGTTTATAGAAAAATGAAGAAAAATATTCAAAACAAGCTACATATTATAATTCTTAAATCAAGTGAATCAAGTTTTTATTTCAATTTCAAATTTCCATTTATATTCATACAAACTTTAATTTGTATAAATATTCGTTGTGAAATTGATTTTAAAGTTTTAATTTCAAACTTTCGATCATCCATATCGTAATTTTACGTAAAACACCACGCAATACTTAACACGCAGTATTTATATGCAACTATTTACATTTTTACTCTAACACGACAGTCAATTTGCATTCCACCTATCAGGAATCGTTTGTCTGACAATGTCATTCTACATTCTCCTTCCTTTTTTTCCAATTCTTTTTTTTTTTTTCTCCCGATATAAACGAAACTGACAACTATTCCCCATATGCTGTCCATTTTATCAGGACAGCAGATCTTGATTGCGGGATTCTATCTCCTGGTAACGTAGAAACCGTCACCTATTTGGAAACCATAAATACTGCTTACAGACTCGGCCCAATAACGGTTCTGGTTAATAATTTAGAATAAAGTTTTCCCATTGCATTTCAACGATTTCTAGTTTATGCTAGATTCGATAACATCGAAATAAAAATGGCTATAACTTGACAATGTGAAGAAAAAAGTATTTCGTGAAATTGATAAATTAATTTTCCCAAAATTTCTCTAAAAGTTAGCATCTCTAATATAAATAAAAATATATAATTATAATAGATTAATATTAAATTATCACATCGAATTTGAAATAAAAAAAAAATATATGTAACATAAGTTATTCTAACAAAACTATATCCCTAGTAAAATAATAGTAAACTTTATTATATTACACTGACATTATTATTTATATCAAACAAGTGGACACCATGAAAGATTAAGATAATAATTTCTCGAGAAGATTGAATCAGTTTCATCGTGAATTGGAATCAATGTCGATACGTCGGACATTAGCCGAAAAAGAAGATTCGAAAAAAAAGGAATGGCGATTTCGAAGAGACGGAACAATTCTCTTCAAGGTTCCATCAATCTCGTTATCGAGACTCTCTTATCTTCCTCCCTATTCCAATTCGAATTTCTTTCCGCTGCGAGCGATGAAATCGCAGAACTCGTACAACTTCACCGCTCTTTCATTTCACGTTCCCTCTATTAATTCTTCTTCGTCCCTTCTAAGTAAGTGCTTTTCTCCGTTCACCATTCTTTTTCTCATTCTCTCTATTCCCCTTGTAGGAACGATTCGAATCCTTTGACTTTTCTGCATTTCTCCTTTTATTTATATAAACACGTTTCAATTTTCCCTGGAAATAACATATCATGTTGATTTATTTCAGATCTTTGAAGAAGTTATTTGGATGACGATCAAAAGTGACTTAAAATATATACGATGTAACAATATGTGTTTATAACCACATTGTATAATGTGGTTATGAAAGTAAGAAGAAATATAAGTTCCACTTAAGAATATTTTTTTGGACAATAGCTTGAGACTGAAAGTTGCCATTGAATTGCACAGTTACTCTCGAAATCCATTTGGAAAAAATATTGCCGAGAGTAATTCTTGAAAAGTTTTCATAGACCCCCTCAACATAGACCTCGTCGATGTGTAAAAGTCTTGCAAAGTTCGTGACATCTGGTGCAATCCTGGTGCAAACTTGAAAAGATATAAATCTGTCGAATTTTCTAATATTAAAGTTCAATTTCGAAGAATTCGAAATTTTATGAATCAGATAACACAAATTTTCAACTTTATGGATGCAACCACCCCCCTCGAGACTAAGTATTACATCCTTAGCAGAAGTGGAAATGTCAATGTCGAATCCCAACAGTCTTGCCACGATTGATCTTGAACTTCGATATCGATAGGATTTTTAACGATCCAATCCTCCTACCTGTTATTTCTTTATCATAAAATTGAATCACAATTTTAATTACAACTTTTTCAAATTTTTCTATCAAATTCAATAAAAATTTAAAATTTATTTCAACAATATAGCTTAACACAGATAAAAAATTATTTATTTCAATAATACTAGATTGTTGGCTCAGTTGACAAATGACATAACCTAACCTAATTTAACCTCTCTAATTTACTTACATCTAATCTAATCTGATATTTTGATAAAAAAAAAAAAGTAAAAGTAATATTAAAAAAAATAGTATATATACCAGAAAAACAAATGCAATTCAGAATTCTTCAATTCACTTATACTAAAATATTTTGTTAAAGATAAATGATGTTTCACGTGAGTCGAAATGTATGTCGAAAATTATCCTATATGAAAAGTCTGCTGTGGCCGACATTCCCCGATAAATTAGACCGAAAAATTTTTTTTCGGTTATTCAAACCGTTTAACTTTTGCAACTAAAAATATAACAAATCGCATCACGATATTATATCACTTAAACGTGTCACCATAGTTGGCCATGCTCGAATTCGCGCAAGGATCGTATATCACTGGACTCGGTTGGCAAAAAAGATAGGTTTTTACATACAGATGGCGTTTTTATCGCGCCAAGTTGCGAAGAAATAACGAAACTCTCGCTTCGAAACAACGTTGGAGGGATAACTCCTGTAAGAATCGACGCGATCCTGTTTTAATCCCGGCTCGCGTTTCATAGAACATTAAATCGTGGTTAAAAACAAGTCGTGGTTTCTTGATCGAAAAACTTTGATAACACTTCCGGCGCTGGAACAATTTTTACGCGCGCCTTATATACTTTTCGAAAGGTTATTTTCTTTTTCTCTCTCTCTCTCTCTCTCTCTCTCTCTCTCTCTCTCATGAAAGAAAATACAGAGTCGAGCGAAGAATATCTTCGCGTTGTTTAATAAAGTTTAGAAAAATATTACGAATTTTTGAAAGTTTGAATTATCGTCGAAGAGGGATGAAATTTTTATTTTTTAATGAAAATTGTTTTGCAAGTACAAGAGAATAAAATTGCTAATAAAATTAATAATAAAATCGTGGGAAGGAAATTTTTTAATAGAAAATCGTATTTTCGCGCGAGGTATTGAAAATATCTGTGATTCTGTTCTTGGTATTGGAAAATTATTGAGAAAAATAAATGTTTAAATTTCGGAAATATGGCGAGGTTGATGCGATATTTCAATTAGTGGACGAAATCGATGAATCACGTGGCTGTTATCATGTTTATTTTATATCTCGCCAATAAACGACCTATTCTCCCCATCTGCAGTAATTTCAATCGAAAATCAGTTACCAGTTGTTCGGCGAAATTGAAAATTTCATAAATGATCGACAGGAAAGGGGCGTAATGTACGTACGATGTACACCGGCGAGCAAAATTTTCCAATCTGGAAAATTATGGAATTCCGCGAATCTACGAATCTACGAATGATTTGAAATTTGCAAAAAAAAAAAAAATCTGCAAATCCTAGAAATTTTCGCAATTTTTGAACGAATAACAATTCATTACAACGAACATCGAGAATTTTCTACGCGGATATTCATCAAAATTAGGTGGGATTAAACGAATCGAAATTCTAAATCGAACATCGTTTGTCAATCAAACTGAGCAGTGTGGAGTTGCATCGAGTGCGTCCATCGATCCCCAAGTGCTCAACGAACAAATGCGCAACGAATTCGATGGCGCGTGAGGATCTCTGATGTCAATTGGATTTTCAATATTATCATCGAGATTCTGAAATTTATTCGATATATATATATATATATTTTTTTTTTTAATAGAAATTCAACGCTTCAAGAAAAAGAAATTGTAAAATCATTCGTCGTTATTCAATAATTTCGAAAGTAATTATTAAAAAAAATATCTTCCATAAACAATTGAAGTAACAATTGTAATAATAATAATAACATTCCAAAATTGAAATTTTGCTTCAGATCCAAAAATTCATTTCAAAGTATTCATAAAATTTTCTTTAGATCCAAATAAAAATATTACCGTTTCCACTTCATCGTCCAAACCAACAAAAATTCCAAGATTATTCTAAAATCCGAGAATGGCATATTATCAAAAAACTATACTTGTACTATTATTACTTATATATCTTTTCTCTAATATAACGAAAATAACAATATCCTTGTTACAGCGTGCCTTGATTTCGCACACAGAGAAGAATCCAGAATAATCGATAAGCCCGTGGTTTTTTTGAAAATCCAGCGAGACAAATCGAGTTTCCGTGCGAGAATATTGGCATTGCACGTACGAATACACCATCTAAGGTTTTATGCAATAAAGGCACGCCTTCGATGGATGGCATCCAGTAAATGATGGTGGCGAATTCGAATTTTCCCATGTGATAAATTTCCCAACAGGTTATATTTCGAGATATTTCCAATATAGAATAATCACGTTGCGTTTAATACTAATAAACTCTTTTTTAGTGAATTCTTCACCTCCTTGGATTCAATGAATGGAACAGCTGATGAAAATTAGATATTTTCGAGTGCACGAATTTAATATAAACTCGATTTGAAATTTCATTAATTTTTATATTATTCAATGAGAAGAATGATTCTTGTGAATAACCATTGATGAAAATCAAATTATTGCAGAACTTTTTATACATAATTAAATATTAGTAAAGCAAATTAAACATATAGAGTTTTTATCAAACTCTTGGATATATTCATTTTCTTTTCAACCAACAATCGTTTCGAGGGATATCAAAGAGCGACCCTTTCAATTACGCATAAAATCTTACTGCGTTTTTTGCAATGTGGGCTCGTTGAAAAAAAAGAAAAAAAGGAATAATTCTCGAAACAACGATGGATGGAAGAATCTTTCAAGAAGGAAAAAAGGTATAAACAATCATCTATCCGTTTCCAACTTGTCACTTGTAACAGTGTTCCAGTGTTGAGGCAAAAAGATCGAGCAACGTCCATGCCCTAATAAACTTCGATAAAGCCTGAAAACAGGCCACCACTTTGGTTACTGCGGTCGGAAGTGTGTACAGGAAGTGGACGGCCACGCGAAGAAAGGCTGCATCCCAGTTGGAAAATTTTATTTACCCTTTTCGACCGGTTTCTCCCACCAGATGGTGTCTTTATTAGTCGCTAGTCAACGATGATGCACTCTTCTGGCAATGGTAATGATACTCTGCCTTAATCTCTTGGATTTGTTGAACGATAGAAATGGAAAACGAGGCAATAATCATCCCATTTTCCAAAATATACTTTAATATTTGTCGAGTGGATCGAATGGATTCTGGATTCACGAGCAATTGCTTTCAAACAATTCGATCGAAAGTCCTGATGAATCCTGGGTAAGTTGTTGTTGGACAGGAAAATAATTTTGGATTGGAACATTAATTTCGTTCTATTCTCGAATTCGTTATAACTCGTTTGCTTGTGTCGATGATAAAAAGAATATAATGTGACGTCTCGAAGAGGAAGATTCGTTCCAAAAGATGTTTTTTTTTTTTTTATCGATTAAATTTTCGTTTCAAACATACATCGTTTTACCGCGTATTTAGAACGTACAACAGCTTGTTAAATTTATGAAACGTTGCGAAAATTAATTATAACTACATGTAATTAATTCACTTTGTTAACAGTGACCGTTCCTCTAATAGATTTTTTATTCCCCTACGTTTCACGAATCCCGACGCACCGAGTTTAAATTAAATTCGATAAAATATTTTTAACGTATTACAATCTCGACTTTCTCCAAATAAAATTCCCTTAAATTTTATATTCCTATATAAGAAACGATTCTTCTAAAGAAAAACAAGCGCACGAGGAACAATTTAATTTAGCAATACTTTTTTGTATAAGCAAAAGGCAATAAAAATTGTACAAGTCTCGTGTTAAACGTAGAATCTTCTCTCGCGTTAATTAGATCGCGAATTAAGAGTGTTTTTATGAACGCAATTATAAGGAAGAGAATTAAAATCAAAATTTCGTACCATCGTTCGTAATTTGAATATTCGTTTAAATTTCCCGCTACGAGTTGGACGCGTTTCTAAAAAAAATTCACAACTTAAGAGGTGTACTACAATCGAGAAAAACCTGCCCATCTTACCTCCAACGTTGCACGAGCGTGTCCAACTGCGTTCGAAGTGAATTCACAAGCAGAAGTGACAATCGGCAAAAACTTCTCCCACGTGGAGAGAAGTCTCTCGACCGACACCTCGACCGATCCTCCCCTCTCAACGGAACTTTCCAGAGAACGTCTTCGTGCGTGTCGATAATCCCTCAATCGATCAATCGAAGAAGAACGGATCGATTCCCCTTTCAACTCCTGACAATATCTCGAATATATATATATATATCCTCCTCGACCAGAGAAAACGAAACACACTTCTCTCTTCTGGATCGTCGATCGATAATTTCTCGAAGAAAGGTAAGAAAATATACCACTGTATATCCTCCAATATCCCGCAACAAAAATATCTTCCTTCCTCTGTTATCCTTGCCTTCTCCCTCTCTCTCTCTCTCTTCGAATTCGTCGACCGCGAGCGAAACGCGAGCCAACGTTTGCCACGAACGATTACAACGAACGTAATGTATCACACCACCACCGATCGGATCGTACTATACTATATATATGTATATATATATATGTATATACTCTGAGAAAAGGCTGAAAAGGAAGGAAGGAACAAGATCGATCGTACGCGGGCGCGGAGAAGAGGAGGCGGAGAGAGAGAGCGATCCCGATGACGGCCACTGACTGAGCCGCGCGGAGCGCAGCGTCGGGGAAACTCGCGGCCGGAAGAAAGGACGAAGGGAAGGAAGGTGGCCGCGGCGCCTGCGCCGCCAATTTTACACATGGTCTCGGCACCACGCTATATGCCCCCACCCCACCCCACCCCCTCGCCCAAGCGCGAGCAGCACGGGTTGGCAGGTGGCGTGCCGGCCACGCAGGTAACTACTATCGTTATTAACCGTGACCGAGTGGAGAGAGGCAGAGGGAGAGGGGGATGGAGGGGGTGTGGTTGTTGGTTTGAACTGTTGTGCGTGGAAGGAAGGAAGGAAGGATTAGGTGGTTTCGATTTAAGGGGGTTGTGTGGAGGTTTTGAGCGAGGAGGAGAGATGAAATTTGATGAGAAAATGAATGGAAGTGAGTGAGGGGGAGGGTAGGTTAAGTATCGGTGGAAATGGATTTTGTGAAGGGCATTGGAAGAGGAGGGAAAACAAGAATAACGTTTAAAAATGAATAAATTTTGGTTTGAGAAAATCTAAGAAATAATTAAAAATGTATAAATAGGATAGGATGGAATAAAAATATAGAGATTCGCTGTATATTCGCGAAAAAAAGGAATATCCAATTTAATTAAAGTTAATAACGTTAGGAAATAAACAATCTTATTTAATTGCCTTCTATTTACGGCCCAGCTGTACGAAAGACAAATATTTAAAGAAAAAAAAATAATATCGAATAAATAAATAAAGAAAACGATAATGTAACGAAATGGATTGAATAAGAAGAAAGGAGTTTGCGTGATCCTTTGATCGCAATGGTTGGAAAAGGTTGCTTTTGCCAGTTATATCTGTAAATGGTCAGGCCAGTGCAATCGAATAGGTCGAGTGTCCAGTGGCCGATTGCGCTGATCTTTCGGTTTGTAATTTATTGCAGGGAATTGGAAACGGTTTCGTGGATGTTTGCATCCTATCGGCTTTCTGGATTACGTAAGCTTGCTTATGCGAATGCCTAGCAGCCTCGAACAGTTATTTTGTATTTCAGAATACACAAGAAACTAGAAAATCGAAACATTTAATTGTGATATCGATCAAGATACATTCGAGATGCAATAATTATATGGAATTTTTAAAACGAATTAATATTCGCGTTTATGGATATATTTCAGAGAATTATTCTCCACAGTTATTTTTTCTTATTCGATATTGACAGTGAAAGTTATCCCAGAGAATTATATTTTTAAATATATTCATATTTTAGCTCGTGGATTGAGAAGAATATACATCTTTTTTTTTTTTGAAGAACATCCAAACTAACAAAGTTTTTTACAATGAGAATTATCTTTACTAGTTAATCGACCATTAAAAAAAAGAAAAAAAAAGAGGAACGAATGAAAAATTAATACGTTTTTTTTATTTACCGATAAAAAAGAATGTTAAATTTGTTTAAAAACGTGTTAAAAAAGCTTCTTACGTTTCCGTGGATCGAACAAAAAGTAATATCGAAGGTAATTAAGGGAGGCAGAGATAATATGATGAGTCTAGCGCTATCCGCTAGTGGTGCTCGTCAAACGCGAGGTAATGTGTATGGAGCAATTGGCCCTGATTCGAGACGAATCAGCAAGCTCAGCTCTTCCCTTCATTTTCATACGCGTTCCCTTTCAAAATTCTTCCCAATAATAAAATATATTGGCAAATCGTTCCGTCGGCCAGCCATTTTGCACGAATGAAATAATCGAACGCGTATCGTTACACGCGTATCGATAATCGTTCGATTGGAAACAATAATATTGAAACGGAAGGTCGGCATTCAGAGCTGGTGATTTTCAATCATTATCAATTCTCGCGTGAATTGTAATCCCGGCCCAACTCATGATGTTCCTCGATGGTTAATTATCGATTTCGATGGCCCCTTAGTGCGCCCCACCCCGCGCCAACTTCATACTCCGCCGAATTGTTGTTGCGAATAAACGAAACGAAGGATAAAGGAATTTTGCTGACTCGTTTCATCGCGCGTTTCAATCCACTTCTCTATATTTGCTACTATATCATAACCCTTTCGTCTATTCGCTTCTCATCTTTCTTCCATATTTCTTCGATATTTAAAATTCCCCTAGAAATCAACTTAGAGTCCCCTAGAAATTCCTTTTTGCACTTTTCCTCTAATAATTTGTGTGGAAATAATTTGGAATCCCTGGACGAATTGAGAAATGAGAAAAAACCGAGCGAGGGGGGGGAAGGATCGAATTCCAAGCGACAAAATTATGAATGAATGGTGGAGAAGAATTGAAGAAAGAGAAACGAAGGATCGACGAAGAAAAAAACCGAAGAGGAGGATATAATATCTTTCGTTCCTAAAACTAATACTAAAAAATGCTAAGATCGCTAGGTTTTTTTTTTTTTTTTTTTTTCCCCTTTAGAGAAACGCGAATACCATCCAATCTAAGTCACATTCAACTTTTTCTCCAGCTGGTTTAAATGACCTTTGCCCGTCACCTCACCCCTTTCGCCGCCCCACAAACGAGTCCAAGCTTGGAGACGATCGTTTTCAACGAGCGTTAAACACCGAACTGTCGCTCGATTCTCGCCCCGTTTTTTGAATCGTCGTCGAACGAGCTCGCCGGAAATTCTATGGAGGGATGTATCTGCTCGATCTCGTCGAGGTCGATTATCGAATCAGGAATCGTGTCGTCGAATACGTTTCCTCGATTCGGCAATTACATCGATACGATTTCGTACGAGTTTTATTTTATTTCCATTCTTTTTTTTTTTGGAGGAAAGTTTGAAAGAAACGTGATTTGAAGGGAGAGACAATGGAGAAGAACTAGGCCAAAAGAAGAAGAGGTTGCAAAAGAAGGGGTTAGGTGAATCAAATTGAAAGGCAAATTATTTAAATAAATCTGGGGGATCAAATCTTCGAATCTACTTTGCTCGAATGAAAATCTAATCTCCAGTCTTTTGTTTTGTAGGGAAGAAGAAACTTAGTATTCTACTATTCTCGACGAAATTGATTGAATATTTGATATAAATTGCGGATTCGAATTGTGTACAACAAAATTCTATCTATTCTATTTTTCCAAAATTTTATCGAATCGATCAACTGACGTTTATCATCTTCTTTTTCTTTCCAATAATCGATACAAATAAATTTCCTCCCCGCACAAGAATGCACAAGAAACATATACAAAAAGAGAGAAATCAATTATACTAAACTTTCCTTCAAACTTTTCTTCTTTGATCCAAACCTCTTTTCACCCGCCCTGATCTATCGAGCTGTGTACGAGAGGAGAAATTTTACGCAGAGAAATTTTTTATGGCCAGCCTCGATTATCGGTTTATTTACAAAAAGAAAAACCACTTTTTCTGGAACCACTAATGGAACCAACTTTTCCCCCGTAATAGGGGTAGAGAGCGGTAATGGAAAGAAAAATAAAAACAGGGAGTGGATAAAATGTGACGGGGTGGAAATTGCAAAAAGAGACTCACCTCTCCATCGCCGTCGTAGTAGACGAGATAGCGCCTCGTCAAAACGAACCAACGTTGTTTGTAATTGACGGGGGTGAAACGTTTCTTGTTCTGAGAACGTTTCACCATGAACCCCTGCCTAACCACGTCCCCGCTTTTTGGCTCCACCTTCCCATCTTTCCCCGCCATACCAGATGGAGGGCCACCCTGGAAGAACAACGTCTCGATTATTATATCGTGAAAATATAATTATTATTAAACGATTTTGCGAGCCGAGTATAATTAAGATGTTAGAAATTTAACGGATGGGAGAAATTTCCTTTCTCTCCATCCTATTATATTCAACCTTTGATATTAGATCTTGTTTCTTGATCCCATGTAGAAAGGAATAATATATAAAGTTTAAAACTTTAATCTTAGAATTTTTAAGATTGAATTAATCGAGGAATTAAGGGATCGAAGTGTGATCTGCGAAGTAATGAAGATATATTGTAAAGGCATTTACTTCGTTCGAAGTAGGAACGGTAAATTCTTCGTTTCTCGTCAAACAAGCTGCACCGCTTCGCAGAAACTCAAAGTTTCTATCCGGTTAACTTAGAGGCCAATTAAGCGAGTTCCGCAATGAACTTTCAATTATCTCGATAGTTCGAATTTCAGTCAGTTCAGACAACCAGTCTGGATACTTTTCGGCTAAGTATCGATTAATTTTTTGTAGCCTAAAAAATTTAAACGAACGTAATTTAAATAATAATTCGAGACAGGTTAAAATATTCGGATCGTAATACGTTTGAAATATTGAAACACAACGTGAAACGAAAAATTTTAAAATCCTGTGAGCCAAATATAGATAAAGGTTTTACGGGATTCTAGACCTCCATTAAAGCCAGCATGACTCGACCGCGAAGAATTTCCATTCAAAATAGAGAGTCAGAGAATCAGGCTAAAATCTTCGACCACATTCTCGAACGAGACGAACTTAGGCTTTGGCTTCTCTCTCGTTGTAACGAGAAAACTTAAGAATCAGACGACCTTTCTCCATCTTTCAATCTATAAAACGAATAAAATATTTTTTTTAAAATAATTTTTTTTTTTACTTTTTTTTAATTTACATTAATAATAATAACACGATATTATTACGTTCATATTCGTGTAATTTGATATCGCAATAAAAAGTTCTCTTTGTTTCATATTCCTTCATTTATAAATATTTTTTCGAAACGTATTTCCATTTACAAATAAAAATCGATGGAAATTGTATTTGCATCGTGCTTGTATCGATAATCACAAATGATTTCTTTTGGACATATGAAGAGAGAGAGAGAGAGAGAGAGAGAAGAGAAAATGTGTTTAAAACAGAAGTGCAATCTAAATAAATAGCGTAAACAGTGGCTAAACACATACCACTGTTCGAAGCGAGAACGCATGTAACACATATTCGTGGATCGCGCACGCGCACGCGCAGAAAGTTGGATTCGCGCGTATTTGCATGTGCGTGTCAGTTCCGGTCGAGCACCTCTGAAAGGATTAGATTTTTTGTTGCTATATTTTATATCACCATTATATTATATTACAAGATAATTGATATTACTATATTATTATCTATCAACACGATTGTCGACAAATTATTTATTAACAAACTGCAATAAATTCTTTTTTAAATTGAATTTTTTATTTAGAAAGATTTAAAATTGATTTGACGTTAATCAATTTGAATAATGGAATAACATAAAATTTTAATTAAAATATATGATTTTTACATTATATTTTCTTAATGTTTTTAATATAAATATTGTATGCTGTTTTCCAAATATTCATATTAATTTATGATAAAGAAAAGAGTATAATTTCTTTTTAAAAATTATAATTGTAATGACAAACTGTAAAACTGGTTACTAAAAATGATTCGACGAAAGCACTTACTATGAACGCACGACACAAAGTACTCGACCACTCACTCAACTGCCCAGTAAATATCTACTTCCACTGAATTTCTTTTGTAACTCATGCCTCTGAAATTTTAAAGGGCCGCCTAAACCGCGACGTCTTTTGAATTTCCGCCCGTTCCATACTTTCCGTTTACTTCTTGGAAATGGAAGAGGAAAAAAAGATACGATACGCTGAACAAAATTAAAGACAAATTTATTAAACTTTGAGAGAAAAAATTCAATTGAAAAAAAATTCATTTCAAACGCATTTAAATAATAACAACATACGATTTTTGGATATAGAAAAATTATTATTTTTTTGTCATACGAAATAAAATAAAAAGATGAAGCAATTGAATTTGAATTGAAGCATTATTTAATAAATATATCAAAAGTTATAAAGAAAAAAAAACAAGTTATATAACAAGTGAAAAAATCGAGTTGTAATAAAAATATAATTATGATATATTAATCTATTTATAATATAATTCAATATAAAAATTATATATATATATATATATATATATATATACATATATATATAATTATAAATTCTGTAAACATAAAATTGTAAAAATTTAGATAAATAAAATATAATTCGATATATAAAAAAATTAAATATATTTATTAATAAGTTTGTTTATATATTTTATAATTAAAATGAATTTCTGCCATTTTTCTTTTTATTCATTTACTCCATTTTACAACGATTCTCAAATGTATGTTATTTTTTAAAAAATGATTAAAAAATAATTTTATGAACAAAACTCATTAATTTTCTAATTGTAAATTGTAAAAAATGATTCGTTTTATATCTTCATTTAAAATTTTTAATTTTCTTATTTAATTTTCTATAAATTAATAGGAATTAATCTTTTAAGAACATATTTAAAAAAACTTTATCTTATTTTTTTTTTTAGATTAGAATAATGCGTTATATGTGTTACATATGATTTTTTAAATATTAAACTGATACTACTTACATGAGCCACCCTGTATACACATTGTGCATGAACTCTGAATCAAATTCTATTCTTTGTTTTAATCATAGTTTAGGATTTTTCGAAAAACTTATATTACTTTATAAATGTTTGATTATGAGAGAAAACGATCACACAAAGGCATTCTCCTTGAAATTACGAGACATAACAGAACAGTGAGATCAACGACAACGCGATAGTTTGTGGTTATCCTGACACTCGGCTATATGAATATTTCTATGTGAAAGTTTAGTTGCAATAACATTGATATATATAAAATTTATAACAGAAAATCAACTTACCATGCACTAGAGTACTGCTACCACCTCGCAATTTCAATACTTGTCAGAAACATGACCGGTGCCCAAACAAAGAATTCACGTGGAACGAACGCATACACACACCGACAATCTGTCAAACGAAGACGTTGGAAATTCACAAGATAGCAGGAAATACCTCACTACGTTAGTAAAGCATTTATCCGAAATATCATCACACCATGAGAAGAATTTTTTAACCAAAAAACAAACAATATCCACACGTTCACTCTTTTGTTTTGCTACTTAAACAACGAAAATCCCCAATCTGAGTTCGACGTCCTGCTGGCATTAACGTATTAACTGGCCAACAGAGAATACCTGTTGACTCATTTTAAAAAAACAAAATGGCGGATTTGAAGGCTACGTTATATGTTGTTTTGTTTTAGTTGTACATTTATTTAATTTTTATCAATTCGTGCTGTAAACTTTCCAAAAAGTGCACAAATATTTTGATTAATATGATATTTGCAAAAAAAAAGTATTAATAAAAAAATATGCTGAATTGTGAAATTACATTAATGTAACCTAAAATAAAATATTAATATATTAGCGTGAAATTAGATGTTGTAGTTTAATTTTGTAATATATAAATATAATTTTTGTAATATTACTATAAGTTATTGTTTTTTGTATTATAAATATTAAATAAACGCAAAATAGATTGTGTAAAAAAAAAAAATGGCGACTACGCGCGAAATTACAGACATGCGCACTGACGTTAATATTCCAATCAGTTTGACAACAGTCAAGAAGTTCTCCTAGATGAATTTAACCTCCTACGTATTTTATTGAAAAATTCTTATTTTAAGTGAAATTGTTCCTTATTTTTTATTGAATCGATATTACACATCAAAAATGGCAGCACCAGAGGCGATACAAGTCAGTTCTCTTCCTCTACCTCCAGTTCAGTATATTAATTTGTATACAGATGAAAATGTTCGTCGAGGCAGAACACCAAGGCCACCACCGCCAATACACGATACTTATTCGATGTTTGGAAATGTATTTAACGCTGATGATACAATTATTAGACCTCTCGAAGCTCAAGGAATTAAAAGGTTATATCCTCAACATTTCGATCGACGACGAGAGTTGAAAAAATTGAACCATTCATTGCTTGTTAATTTTTTGGATCTAATAGATTTGCTCGTACAGTGTCCTGACAGTCCAAGACGTGCAGAAAAAGTATTGTAACATATTATAATACATTTTGATAAAAACAAGTAGTCAATGTTCGTATTGTTGTTTACAGGTGGAAGATCTTAGTTTATTATTTATTCATATTCATCACTTATTAAATGAATTCAGACCACATCAAGCTAGAGAAACATTAAGAGTAATGATGGAATTGCAACGTAGACAGCGTATAGAAACAGCACTTAGATTTCAGAAACATTTAGAAAAAGTATGATTTTTAATTAATATTAACATAATATGCATTTCAAATTATAATAATTTTTTTATAGGTCCAAGAAATTTTACAACACGCATTACAGATGTTACCAGACACTTCAGAATTGGATTCTAAATTAGCAATAAATACAGATGCTATGGAATCTGTTGATAATTTAGGTTCTGAACAGCAAACTCCAGATCCATGTAATCCATGTGACCGTATTATGTGCAAAACAATAGATGATATGATCTCAACGAATGGATTATATTAAAATTTCTTTTTTAAGGACATATTGTAAAAATTATTGTAATTATAATTGTAAGATATATTGTAATAATAATTCTAGAAGTGTAGTATATTTATTAAACAACAGGTACAAATCTTCTGTACAATTTATCTGTTTCTATTACATATATTAAAAAGACATAATATAATTTAAATCAATAGTTTTTATTCTTCTAATAATATTGCAATAAATTTACTAAAGTAATGTTTACATATTTGAAATCATAATAAACAAAAATAATATTTTTAAAATGTTACAATATATTAATACATACAAGTAAATTTTTATATAATTATGTAATTGACAAATTACAAAACATTTGTATTAAATATTAATTAAAACATATAAATATTCGATAATTGTAAATTTTTCACAAATAGTTTAATTAACTGTGTAATAACACTCGATATTGGGCATAAAAAATACAACATATATTATGCAATATTATTATTTATTAAATTAAATGATAATATATTCATGAATTATTATTATATTATTATTAGCATTACACAATTTTTATTCAATGGTGGATAGGAAAAGGACACAATATGTTTTTAAACTCACCTTACAAAACAGCTACCATGAATATACAAATAAAAGATAATATACAACCATGCCTCAATTCCTGAAAAGAATAAAGTTATAATCTTTCCTTATAAATTTCCTCCTTGATCTGGTAATCTGTAATCAAAAAATGATTATTTTTGCTCTGCTTTGCTATCCATTCAACAAGAATCACATACAGCATCTGCAAAATAAAAAGTATGCAATAAAAATTATATCTTTATTTCTATATAATCAAAGAAACTTTTTGAATTATATTATATTTTTCATTTATATTTAATAAAAGATTTTAATAATTTTATATTGCTTTTATATATATACTTAAATCAATTATTTTAATAAAAAAAATTATTTATTTATTTAATTGAGAAAAAAGCTAAATATTTTATAACTATATAGAAATAATAAATAAAAAATATGTATAATTGTAAATATAACTAATATAATTTAAGAAATTAAAAACAAAAGCTCTCTTTAAGTTTCTTTGATTTTATTATATTTCCAAAAGATGTTCCATTTGGCATTTCTTCAATTACTCCCAATCGTTGTTTTCCTGTTGACAAAAGAAATAAAAAATGTTATCTAGAAAGAGGAATAGGAAGAACTAGGAAATACAGGAATACATTTTGATACTATTTTAACATCTAGAGTTGTTGTGGAAGAAAGAAATTGTCTGTCTTTTGCAAATACGTGTAACACCAATGTCCATGTCATAGCACAAACCGGTCATTTTGTACAGTATGAATTTTTAAACATTCTCTATATGAAATTTTTGGTTCTGATATTTGATAATTCTTCATTTCAAATGATTCACATACTGTGTCCTTGCACCATTTTCTCGTCATTATTTTATTTGTTGTATTGCCTGTTAAAGTACCTGATTAATAGTTTCATAATAAACACTTCTTGAAGTTCATGATGTCATCTTGCTCACTTCTTCCCACGTACTTATTCACTTTTTCCAAACTCAAGTTTCTCCAAATTGTATTTTTCATTTCTTTAACAATAAAAAAATTGTCATAACACAATTAGTATATTATTTTCACACCAATCTTCTCTTCTTTAAATGTCAATATTTCATTATGACAATTGTCAGTGATTATCACTGTGTTTAGTGAATTATTGATCCTTATAATTTTGTGTTTGAAACTTGTATGTATGGTGTGTACTTAAAGCTTTCACAAGAAAACACTTTCTTTACACTAAGATTTATAGAACAAAAAAGTTGTATTTCCTTTGTCACTTTTTTTAAAAAGCACTTTCTGTAAATAATCACTTTTACATTCTTCATTTTTATATGTACATTTTACAGGCCTGATATAGTTTTTATATTATTGCAGCTTTTACCATTTCATGCTTTTTAAAAATTTAAACAATCAGAGAGTTAATAAAAATTTTTTCTCCACGTTCCACGACCTCGCGGTCTATAACCACCTCGACCACCTGACCTATTTCCTCTAAATCTACCTCGACCTATAATAAATATAATGAAAGAAAATTCTTTTTCTATTTATAATCTTAACTAATATTTTGGAAAATAATAATGTTTCTTTTTGTTAAATTACCATAATTTGATGATATGTTTGAACTGTATTTTCCACTAGGAGGAGTATATAATTCCCTTTTACTTTTATCCTCTTTACTTCGTTTATTAGAATTGCTGTCATTTCCAAATGTAATTGGTGTATGTCTCTTTTGAGCAGATGAATGCTTTTCATTCTAGAATAATGAATAATAAAAAAATTAAGATATTTAATAAAATATATTTTTAAAGAAAAATTAAAACTAATTTAATATATACCTTCTTGTCATTAGCTGTTGTTTTCCATGAAAGATGTATAACACTTTTAAAACTGGGTGGTGAGTGAAACAGATCTTTGATTAAAGTGTTAATATTATTCGTTGTTTTCAAAGCAACAACTTTTAATTGATTCTCCTCTGACTTCAATTCTTCTTCTGATTTTCCACTAATTGCCTCTCGTAATTTTTTTATGTAACCTTGAATACCACGTGCAAAATACTGTAATCTTAATCTAAATTCCTTAAGCTGTTCTGGATCTTTCATTAAAAATTCTGGTGTTTGCTTGCATAATTTATGAAAAGCATACATGAGACATTCAACATGACTAAACTGTAATTGTGGTACTTCAGTTATTTCTGTGACTGGAGGTAGTGGCATATATGTCTAAGAAATTAAAATATCATTAATATTCTCTAAATAAAATATACATTTTCAATAATATTATTACTTACAATAAGAGTATTATAAAGTTGTTGTACTTTTTCTTCTGGCTTATCAATTGTGCCACAAAATACAGCTAATTCAGCAAGAAGTTTTAATAACTCCAATTGTACATCTCTTCCATCAGGTGAAGTAATTAAAGAAAGATGTGGTAAAACTTGTATACAAATATAAGAAACAAAACGTGATGAATCTATTTGAGACTAAAAAATAAATACATTACTGTAATAATAAATACATTTCGTAAATAAATACAAAATGACTTTTAAAAATTTGATTAAATTATATTTACACTAAAGAATGGAAGTGCATGTTTAATACATTGTACAAGTCTATTCCACTGTTCAACATTAGTATGTTTGAATGGTTCAGACAATTCAGCTTGTTCAACTGTAATATCTACTAATTCTTGCTGTCCACTAATTGTTGTACCTAATCTGGTCCATGCAAGAACTTCCATAATACTGTGAAATTCATCAGCAGTAACATCCTAAATATGGAAGTATATTTATAAAAATCATATAAATTAAAAAAATTATATAATTATAGTTATAAAAAAAATCATACTTGTAACACTTTTTTGCATTCTGAAATTAAAAGATCTTCTGGCTCTTTAGTAATAATATCATGACCTATTGCTTTTAATTTTGTTGCTAAGAATTTAATGCAACGCTCACGTGTTCCATCATCACCATTAATAATCTGACTAAAAAATCCACTTATTGTACCTAAAGAAAAAAATAATGAAATGTAGTTAACATTTTATAAGTTTATAATAAATGATTATATATTAATAATACCTCTTGGATCAGTTTTCATAAGAGACATAACACTATTATGAACTACAGCTAATTCAGATGGATCTTCAGCTTGAAGTAATTGAGCTAAAATATCTGCAATTCTAGCTGTATGTTCCTTGTTATCTTTACATAACGCAGGTAAATCTTTAATTGCTTGTTTTCTGATCTAAAAATAAATTATCAAATTTTATGTTTTTTACATATACATTATGCATATATTAATAATATAAATAATAAAAAAAATATACAGCCATATCCTCATCTTCACAAAGATCTAAATGGGCATCTATAGCCTGATCAGCCAATTTTGGGAAATATTTAAAAAACCTTGCAATGAATTGTGATGCTAATCGTTTTTCTTTAGGTGATCCTTTCACTGCTGTTAGAATCTCTAAATATTCTTTCTCATGCTGTAATGTTCAAATAAAAATTTAATAATATTCACTATTTCTTTTGATTAATTATTTATGTACAATTGAATCACTTCCATAATAAAAATACCATTCAATCAATTTGAAATTAATAAAATTATTTATAAATATAAAAAATATAAGAAAGAAAATATATATTTTATGCTTATAAATACAAAAAATTATAAAAGATAGAAATGAGTAAATGTGGTTATTCAATATAACCAAGTTTGTAGACTACCTCGGCTAATTTATCTTTGGCATCAGCCAAAATGCCAAAATTTTTGTATAATTTTTCGATACTGTCCATACTCATGATAAAATTATTATCGAATTTCCACATCTAAAGACACAAAACATATAAATACGATTTTACACTCAAAAATAGGTAATCTAGCCGGCCATGCACCACGCCAAGAAACGACAAAGATGGCAGCCGTTCCATATACATATATATATAACCAAAGTATGAAAGGATGGGCATTCATGGTGGCGTTCAAGTCGAAAATTACATATGTATGCGATAAATATTATCAAAATTACTACGTTGATTAAATATTTATATAAAATTTCTTGGAAGTTTTTTCATTTTCTCAGAACATTTCCTTGAAAAAAATTTCTTGAAAAAAATTCTTGAAAGTTTTTTCATTTTCTGAAACTGAGAATGTAACAATATATTATTATGAAATTTAAAAAAAATTTCATGATATCATATTTTATGCTACAACCTAAAATACAATCAATTTACTAAAATAAAGACAATATAATTAATCTTAAATTATTAATAAAATAAAATTAAAATAGATAATTAAAGCACATATATTTTAAATCATATAAAAATTTATTATTTTCTAAGAACATTTTGTATGTATATATATATATATATATATGTATATATTTATATAGATATTATAACAAAAATATTTATAAAATATTATATCAAAATTTACAATTTTTCCGTGAGTTCAGGAACAGCCTTAAATAAGTCAGCAACTAAGCCATAATCAGCTACTTGAAAGATAGGTGCTTCTGGATCTTTGTTAATTGCAACAATTGTCTTTGAGTCTTTCATACCAGCAAGATGCTGAATTGCTCCAGAAATTCCAACAGCAATGTATAAGTTCTATATAATATAAATTAAAATATAAATAATTTTTTAATAATAATAATTACATGTAATTAGAAATCAAACTTACTGGAGCAACAATTTTTCCAGTTTGTCCTACTTGTAAATCATTAGGTACAAAACCAGCATCAACAGCAGCACGAGATGCACCAACTGCAGCATTAAGTTTATCTGCTAACGTATATAATAATTTGAAGTTCTCACCAGACTTCATTCCTCTTCCTCCAGATATAACAACCTTTGCAGATGTTAATTCTGGTCTATCAGATTTAGATAAGTCTTGTTTAATAAATTCTATCAATTGTGATTTATAATCACCAACTGGTGCAACTTCACACTTAGCATTACCTCCTTCTAAAGGTGTAGCTTCAAATGAAGTACCCCTTATTGTAACTATTTTTACATTGTCTTTGCATTTTAAAGTTTGAATTGCATTCCCTGCATAAATAGTACGGATAAATGTATCAGTTGATTTAATATCAATAATATCACTTACTGGAGACACATCTAATTTAGCTGCAATCTTAAAAAATAAAATTTATATATGAATTACAAAAAAAATATTTCATAATTGCATATAAAAGTAAAAAAAATAGATCTTTTAATTTGATACTTACTCTTGGTAATAATGCTTTACCAAAAGCAGTAGCACCAGTTAAAATATGAGTAAATTTATATTCATTTTGAATTGCAAGAATCAGAGGAGTTAATGCCTCTGGAAAAAATCCTTTAAAAGCATCACTATCTGCGACCAAAACTTTGGATACACCATTAGCTTTACTAACACTTTGTGCAACTGTATCACATTTGTTACCAGCAACTAAGACTGTTATATCTCCACCAATCTTTTTTGCTGCACTTAGAGTATTACAAGTAATAGGTAATAGTGATTCATTATTATGTTCTGCAATAACTAATGTAGATTCATAGCGTGCCAGTAAGCCATGCTAAAATATTAAATAATTTGATTAAATATTTTGTTTCCTTTGAACAAACAGTTTAAAATTTCATTTTAATTTATATTATTTTTATTATTAATGATTAAGATATATAATTTTATATAAAATTAATATTTTTTTAATTAATGATTACATTTATTTAAAAAAAAAATTTTATAAATAAAAAAAACATTGAAATATTATAGATAATAGAAGTTTATATTTTGTTGATAAAAAAAGAATTGTATATATTAATCAATTAAGAATTATAGGTTAAAACAAATAAGAATCAAGAAAATTGAATCTCTTGATACTCACTTTATTTGCAATTCGAAATGTTCTAAACCAAGTAGCGAACATTTTTTTTATAATTTTTAAAGTTTCAGTTTGATATTTAATTAAACAATAATTAAGGAAATACTTATTCAAGTTAATTTTATATCTAATAATTAAATCGTATATTAAAGTCCAAAGTTCAAACAAAAAATAATGAAAAAAATAAAAATATTATCTCTAAATCGTAATAATTTTCTATCATATAAATCGTAATAATAAAATCCAAAGTTCAACCAATCAAATAATCAAAAAATAAAAAAAATATTTCCTATTTCTTTTAACATTTTTTAATATAAATAAAATAAATAATGATTAAAAATATATATATAAATAATATAGTATTTGTTTACACATAATGTTTTTTAATTTAAATATTTTAATTATTTTATTTAAATGGATTTAATTTCATTTATTAAAATTAAAATTTCTATGATGTATTTTAGTATATTTTATAAATGTACATATTATGATAATATAAAGATATATATTTTAAGTCAATTTAAAATAATATTAATTTTGAAACTAAAATATTTTTTTTTATATTATTATTAAATGGTCGTTAAAATTAACATTAATAATTCTAGATATTTTTAATTATTTTAAATTTTAAAACTGTTAAATTATATTATTAACATTAACATTTAACATTATTAAAATTAATATTATATTTATATATTTATGATAATATTTAAAATGTTTATCTAATATATATTTTTATATAAAAATCCTATGTTTAATATTTATTACTAAATATTTAGTAGTTTTGGTAACTTTCGTATAGTGAATTTTTAATATTGGAAATCCTGTTTAATGTAATACGCAGTCAACTTGGCCATTTCATCAGTGTTATCCGAGCAAAATGGTAAGATTAAAATAAAGTTACTTAATCTAATAATTATTTTGACATCCTATAAAATATATCTATATAATTATTAGAATATTACATTTAAAATATTTAAGAAATATATGAATTTTGTTATTTATTTTAGTCGGCTCACAAAACATTTATTATCAAACGAAAACTTGCTAAGAAATTAAAACAAAACAGACCGATTCCTCAATGGGTCAGAATGCGTACTGGCAATACTATTAGGTAAACATTATTAAAATATTTGTATTTTCATTTAATCTATTATTTATTATTGTTATTGTTTTATATGTTATTGTATAATTTTATAGGTATAATGCTAAACGGCGTCATTGGAGAAGAACCAAGTTGAAGCTGTAAAATAAATTAATGTATTTGCTTCACATTTATTATAATATATTAATTATTCATTTTTAAATAAATTCTAACCGTAACATTAAATTTACATCTTATATTTATAAAAATTTATTTCTTAATTATAACAAATTTTATATCAATCAATTAATAACTTCAGAAAAAAGATGAATCATTTATTTACATATATTTATATACATATTATAAGGAATTATATATTTTGCGGCGATGCATTTGTTCCATCCATTCTTTCAATAATTCTTCACCACTTTTAGGTGCTGGTAAGTAATAATGTTTTGGTGGTTTTCCTTCTTCTAAACGTACAAAGTAATGAGTATGTCTATAATGTACTATTCCAGCTCTTGCTCTAGCATGACGTCGCATTCCTTTTATTACAGCACCTTTTGTTGCAAAAGATTCAGCTAAAAAATTAATTGAAATAATATAATATTGCTAATATATTTGAATATATTTTATAATTAATATATTAATATCAATATTAATATACTGACCAACCCATAAATTACTTTTGAATTCAATATCATGTTCTTCCACAGCTATATTTTGTGCCTCTAAGATCACTTCTTTGGCTATAGCTGCACCTTTTTTCTTTAAAAAACTCAATTGTTTAACAGCTTCATCTACAGACATACCTCTTACAAAAGAAGCAATATACCACATTTTCAATGGACTATATTTTATGTTTTTTCTTACATGACAAACATACTATAAAATATAAATATAGAAAATACTTATGTTTCAATTGATAAGATAAAATTCTTTAATTATTAATTAAAATTATATTTACACCTGGTCTTCTTTCTTCATTTGGTTTTTGTGGAGGAAAAACAACATTATTATATTTAAGGAAACTTGTTGTGTCATCATCGTCATCGGATTTAAAATAATAATATGATCTTTGTATACTAGATAAATAATTCGAATTAGTTGTTTTAAATAATCTATCTGATATAAATCGTACACACTGTTTTATATTCTGCATTTTCTATAAAGATGAAAAAATATGCATAAAAATTATGAATTAATTTATTAAAATTATTTTCTTTTATAAATATTATATGTATTTATAAAAAAATAATTAATGTAATTTATTTTTAATATAAATATTTGTAAAATAGTAAAAAATAGTAAAAGATAACCTTTTAAAATCAAAATGCATATTTATAAACAAATGCTAGTTAAATATCAATTAAAAATATTATACTTACATTTATTTTTTATAATATATAAATATTTAAAAACTATATAATCAAAAATTTCTAATTAATATTTTATTGTAATATTTTATTATAATAATAAAATATTTTCAAATATTGTCTTTAAAACATATCTATTCAAAAAACACTAGATATTATTGACAGAAATATTTTAACCTGACATACAAAATTAGAGTTTATTTATTTTATGACAAATTCTTATTCTATTTATAAAAATTAGAAATTGTTAGTTCAAAATAACTAATTTTTATTAATTATATAAAAATTAAAAAATTATTTCATTTAATTAAAAAAAAGATCAATATTAAGTTTTAAAAATCGATACTGTGTGTCTTTTTATTTACTTTTTTTTATAATTCATTTTCTGTTATTATTAATAAAATTGTTTTTTTTATAAATAAATTTCATTCGAGTAGACATTTTGATTGGTTGATTAGAGTCAAATTGTCAGATATGTCAGCAGAAATAATAATCAGTATATTATAAGCAGCACCTACCTATCGTCACTTACACGTAGTCGAATGCTCTACTTTGTATCGTGTTCATGACGCAACTTATTAAATTGCTATGGCGGAGAATTAGTGTGTGATTAAATCTATTTATTATTTTGCTCCGTCATTGCGTTAGTATAAAGTTTAATTCGGTCTTTAAAAAAAAAATCATGGATAGTAATAAAGATGAGGCGGAGCGATGTATGGAACTTGCAGAACTATATCTACGAGAAAAAAAGTACGAGGAAGCAGAAAAATTTGTACGTAAAGCATTAAAACTATATCCAATGAAAAAAGCAGAAGGTAAGTTGACAAAAATCTATTTCAACCAGTGTAGAATATTAATCAATTGCTTTTATTTTTTATTTTATTCATTCATAAAATTGTCATTACATTGAAAGGAATCTACCGTACCGTACCGTATTTCTAAATTTCAACAAGATTATGTTATGAAATTGTTATATTTATTATTTTTTTAGAAATTATTTTAATGTTTATTAAGTTTAAAAAGCAATTTCTATAGTCATACAAAAATGAAACTTCATTTACATTTATTATTATTATGTAAATTTATCATTATGTAAATTATTATTAAAAGAAAGTAGTATAAATAAATAAAAATAAAAAATTGATGATGAAAATGAAATTTATATAATTATGTGAAATATAAAATATTTTCATATTTTATGAAATATTTTAAAATATTTAAAATAATTTATTATATATTTGTAGATGTGTTAGCAAAAGTGACAATGTTATCAAAGCAAAATCAAAAGTCTGAATCTGAACCTACACTTAGGAAACGTCAAACTGCATCTAAAGAAACCACACATACTCAAGCTTCTAGTGATTATACAAAGGAACAACTTGAACACATTAAAAGGTATTTATATTAATTAAAGTTTCTGAAGTTTTAAAAACATCAATGTAAACAAAATATTTGAAATATAATAATAAAACTTATTATTTTATTCCGATTATATCATAATCTAATATTTTTCCTTATTATTAATAAACTTTAATATAATTTATTTGTTTGCAGAATCAAAAAATGTAAAGATTATTATGAAATTTTGGGTGTAAATAAAGATGCAACTGATAGTGATATTAAGAAGGCATATAAAAAATTAGCACTTCAGTTACATCCAGATAAAAATAAAGCACCAGGTGCTGCTGAAGCCTTTAAAGGTAAATGATAATTAAAATGTATTTGTAACAAATTTATTATAACAAATTGTAATTTACATATACACAGCTATTGGAAATGCTGTTGCTATATTGACTGATGTCGAAAAGAGAAAGCAGTATGATATGTATGGTCCTGAGGAAGAAAGACTTCAAAGTGCTCAAGCTCATCAAAATCACTCACATTATAATTATACAAGAGGATTTGAAAGTAAGATTATTATATTATGTTTATTTTTTTCATAGAATTATTTTATATCATAAATTCTTATGAGTATCTAAATAATACTGATTAAATTAATTCTTTTTAGCTGATATAACAGCAGAAGAATTATTTAGTATGTTCTTTGGAGGTGGATTTCCACAACAAGAATTTTATATGAGACGTTCTGGTAGATGGGCAAGACAACAAGATGCACAAGCTCAACATGCTCACTCTCAAGTATGTAAAAAAAATATATTTATTTAGATACTTCAATTAAATATACGATTATTTTAACAAATATTATGATTTTTAGCAAGCAAATGGATATACCACATTCCTTCAAATGTTACCTGTGCTATTATTAATATTGTTAACTATGATGAGCAGTTTCTTTATATCAGATCCTGTATATAGCTTGCATTCTAACGCGTAAGTGTATTTACAAATATTTACCAACGAATAACGACGAATAAATTAGTTTTAATTAATAATTCTATGTGATGTTTCAATTCTATTACTTATACTTTATTTTCTCGGCTTTTGTCTCTGGTATATTTTATTTCAAACAAGAGTGATTGATTTGTATGAAAGGGATTATATGCACATTTTAAATTTGTGCGCAGAAAATATTCTGTACTGAGAACAACTCAAGGATTAAAGGTGCCCTACTATGTCAAAGAAAACTTTCATACTGAATATCAAGGCAGCTTACGTAGACTAGAAATTTCTGTTGAAGAAGAATACCTGAATAATTTGAGACATGCCTGTTTTAGAGAGAAAAGTTATAGTAAGTATTTTATTTAATTGATTTTTAAATGCCCCAATATAGCAGGGTACTGTTGCTCTTAGAAATAATGAAAAAAAGACTTTAATAGTCAAGAAATATATCTATCTTTTTGGATACATTGTTTCTTTAATCCCTAGGAGAAACAATGATGTGGAAAGCAAGAAACTTTGGAGATCAAGAATTATTTTTCAAAGCTAAAAATATTGAAACACCTTCATGTAAGAAGGTACAAGAATTACAAGGAGCATAGCGACGTTATGTTATTGAATAGAATTTTGTTGTAGATAGGTGTATATTATATTTACACATGTGTAGTTACTATTGGATGAAATGAAGAATATCAAACATTATAATACATATGCGAATATATTATATATCTTCGCATCAAAATTGATAAATGATATTCTTCTTGATCCATGAATTTTTACATAGGCCGTTTAAGCTGTTTGTTCCATATATTCAAATTGTAAATTAATATAGGATTCATTATAGTAGCGAGTATGATGAATTCCAATGGTATATGAATCTATCATATGATATAATTAAGGTAACATATTTCAAATTCATTAGATTGAATCATATAATTTTAAAATATAAAAATCATATGTTGATTAATTTATATGCATTGTTAATCAGGATTATTTATGTTCCATTATTACGACACGAGGAGAAATAGCTGATTGATATAGTAAGTGATTAATTTTGAAGATTTTAAAATATTTCTAATTATTTATATTCATTGAAAGAATTTGTTCATTAAAATTTTAATTCAATTCTTGCCGTATTATTTAAATAAATAGCAATTTAAATATTAAATTAAAAGTTTTTCAATGCTAGCACATAATGATTTTGACGATTTTGATAAAAATATTGTTGCAACATTAAAACTGCTTGTACACAAGAAATTTAGGAATAAAGATTTAGAAAACTCATTTAAATTATATATGAGAATAAAAAAATATAAGAGGAAATGAATGAAATTAATGCATGCATTTCTTTTAAACAAGAATAAAAAAAATTAATTTTAATATTGAAAAAGCACATTTAGTTTGTAAGGCCTAAGTTGTGAATAATATCGAAATTCATGTGAATTTTTTTTTTGCATTAAAAGATAATCTATTACACAGTATTAAATAATATAGAAAGTTAATAATGTTAAAAATTTTATGGACGCAATATTACACTGGATACATTCCTTCTGTTATGAGAAATGCACGATATATTACAAGCAACTAAAGAACATAGTAATTGTGACACATATTTACATTCGTGTATATTATTTTTTACTTGAAAAATTTATGTAATTCAAACTAAAGAAAGAAAGGCATACATATTATCATGAGAAATGAATAATAAGCAATTTTAATTGAGCTATTGTCATACACCATACACGTACCATACACGTCATCGCGTCGTAAATTTTTATATGGGCATAAAGTTGGAAAAGAAAGAAATTCCTATCAATCTGATAAGTGACCACTTATGTTTATTCTTATTTATAAATTATAATGTACATGGATAACATAAGATAGTTGACCAATATATTTATCTTGAGAAAATATTTTTTTTGTGTGATGTTGGAATTTTTTGGTACTAATTGTTATCTTTATAATAATCCCAAATTGTTGAACTTTTTGAAATCATTCGAGAATGACATTTGAAACATTTATGCGAATCAGTTTAACCGAACTGCACATATCAAATTTGTTTTATAATTTGGCCAACTCTTGTATGTTTAATAGCACTTATTTATCTAAATCATTACGTGTATGTTATATAAATATATATGTCAAAGTATTTTAATTAGCTTCAAAATAAAGGAATTTTAAAAATTAATCAATTTGAAAGTTTATCAATTTTTTAAAATTATTAATTATTAATAAATGCTAAAAGATTATACATTAATGCTTTCATTATGAAAAGATAAATCTATACCATACTTCACCTGTGATGTTCAATCCATCTCATCTATACTAATGCTTTTATCAATTTATTTGTTCTTTTCTCAATTAAATTTATCAGTGATTGATAACATAAGTAAATATCTTTTATCTATATATTTCGAAAATATATTTAAAAAACATAACAATTGTCAAATCATCTTTAAACTTCACTTTGATTTCTTTTAATAAATATTATAAATTTAACGTTAATGTAATTTTTACAGATTACTCCTCATTCCACGGATTCCTGCGAATTAAGAAATTTCCTATCGAGTAACAAATATTTAGAATTTTTATTGAATTCTGCAATTCAGGTCATCTATATCGATTTTCTATTGACTATTATCAGATTTATTTCCTCAGAATCCTTATTATCTATATCTCAGCATTTTTCTTACAAAATTTTACGAAATACAAAAATAACAGAAAACCAAGAAAGTTCATTCTAATTACAAAAAAAAAAAAAACTAAAAGTCACAATTTAATCGTATTGACCATAAAATTTTATGGAAAATATTTCACGAGAAGATTCCGTTATATGGAACATCTGTTACGTCCAAGGATTATACGGATCTCGTGAACCGTAAGCGAAGAACGATGATCGTTGAAACCAAGGTCTACCGGATGAAAAGTCGGTTTCAAGGCGGTCTGATACTGTACGTGGAGAGTCGTGATGCCGCGGCGAAATTCCTGCTGAATGCCAGGTGAAATGTCAGTCGATGCACCCACGTGATTCGCGGCTAGTCGGTTGACCGTCTGTTCGCCGGTTACAATATTAAAAAGCTGTCGCGCCACTCTCGTGCCAACTCGTGCCCGATTACAAACCGCGTCCAAGCAACATTTAACAGGAGAAAATCGGTTGTCGGTCAAATTATCGATACATTATATATCATACCGTTAAACGCCATAATCACCATTAGGAATCATCGCGCGCGCATCTCAAGTTGGCGAGTGTTTGGCTTATTATATATTTCGCGGACGAGCGTTGATTAGTCTTTGCTTTTCGTGCCGTAACGATTGCTCGACTTGTCTTTTTACTCTCGTAATGCGCATCTACTTGTGATTTTGGAGAATTATATCAGGTATGTTGTATTTTATTATTTTTTATTTTTTAATTTGGAAAAGCATAGAAAGTATTTTATCTTTTATGTCTTTTTAAATTTTTTTTGTTTTGTGAATGTATGTATAGTGAAAGTATTTGTACGTTATTTTTATAACATTTTACAAATTTCGATTAATTTAAGCAGCATGATATTTAGAATTAGTGCGAATTATTTCCAGATTATTCCAAGATTTTCTAAAATTTATGTATTCTGTTTAAAGAATTTATGCAAGATATTGATTTGAAAAAATTGGATTTTGAATTGGAGGATATCTTTGTGTGTTTACTTTGATTGAAGACCTTGAACGACCTTGATTGTGTTATAGCACGAGACATTAAGTAAAAGACAATGAGAATTAAAAAAATAATGCGATCTATATACCGATTAAACTAAATTTCTTCCGTGAGAAATATGATTCTTAAATCTTTCTAGATTAATAATAATAATTAATTACCTTAATTAATTTTATTAATATATTACTGAACTAGAAGCTATCCATTTTTAAAATTAATTTATTTCTAAAAGATACAAAAATAATATTGAAAAATTTAAATTTTACAGATTCAAATAAAAAATTCCATGTAAAGTTTCGCCGTAAAATGATACGTGAAAAATTAAAAAATTCGGTTTTTATCGTTCCATTTTCTTGCGATTGCTGAAATAGAAACGCTTGATGGTAAACATTTCTCTCAAATTAAGGATGCGTGTTAAGCCATCAGCCACGATTCTTCGCGCGCCTTTCGAATCGTGAATCGCGATTTTTTCACATGTTCAACGTTTGTTACATTCCCAGATGGATAAAATGGATACCATGGACGAGTGGTTTTGCGATGAGGAATCTACACTCGGTTACGACGAGGCTTGCATCAATCTACGAACGGACGACGAGGATTCGAATGTCTGGCTCTACCTGCTCTCCGCGGATTGCGCGCTGGTGAGTCACGCAAGGACACGCTCTTTTTTATGCATTTCGTGCTTTGCATACTTGTGCGTTACTTTCTACGAATCTGAAGACTCGCAAGAAATTTTTATCCAAAAAGATTAACTCGAGAGAAATTTTAGAATTATGAATATTTTATTTGAACAGATTTTTGCAAGGAGTTTTGATGCAAAAAGAAAGTTCGAGAGAAATATTAGAATTTATATTAAATAGATGGCGGTTGTTCAACTTGAGAAGTGGAAAGTTAATTTATTAATGGCACTATGAATAATTTTAATTTTAAACAGCATTTCCACACGCGTATATAATGCAAATCTATTATTAATCCTTTTAATTAATTTATTTTTTCCTCTATTCCTCTCCGTAATTTTGAAATTAATTTTTCCAAAAATATTTATTTTCAAATATTTTTTTTTTTTTTTACGAAAATCATGATTTCATTGCAGTGTCCGTATATCAGAATCAAGCAGATCGTATCAAATTTATCTTCCAGCGTGATAGTCGATACAGTCAGATCCACGAGCCTCAGAATTTTGGATGCTGAGGATCCTAACGAATTTATATCCGCAAAAAATACCAGGTACATTTGTAAAACGTGCAGGTACAAAAGTGACACGATGTTAATGTTAATGCCACTCCGATGTTAACGATTTAAACCTTCTCGTGTTACAGCAACGTGATCTGCGAGCTAACACCGAACTTGGGACAGTTCGGCGTGTACGAATTGTCTGTAGAGAATCGAAGCTGCAACATAAAAACACTGAACGCGCCAACTTATCCTTACACAGGTAAAGATTCTATTATTTAAAATGGAATTTTTTAATCGATCAATTTATTAAAAATAAACTACTGTTTATTTTTTTTAATCTGTTTAGATTCGATTTTTCCAAAGATTTAAATCAGAAAAATTTTATTACACGAGATAACGTGTTTACCAAATGATAGCAGTTATTATCTTTTTCTTTCAATTAAACTTTTTAAATTAACTATTAATTACGATAATATATCAATTTAGATTACAGAAAAGACATGCTGTGCTCGATTGAATTCAGAAAGCAATTTTTTTTTTTTTTCAGAACTTCTCGTCATTTTTGGAGTATTGATACTCGTTCTGTTTGGTCTTTCTGGCTTAAAATCGTTATGGAACGTGTGCAAGAAGAAATTTATGAAACGTCAATTGGATGAAACTGCGATGAAACAGCCCTCGAAACGTCGGGTGAAGGCGATCGACACGGTTCGAGGGTAGATCCTTTTGTACTCCTTTATATTGTTCTACGTAGGATAGTAAATTTTGAATTCATTGCAGGGCGAGTACGTTATTGATGATATTCGTGAACGATGGATCAGGTGGTTATAGGATCCTTGGTCATGCGACTTGGAATGGATTACTTCCGGGTGACTTGTTGTTTCCTTGCTTCATATGGATTATGGGCGTGTGCATCCCCATTGCCATGGCCAGCCAGATGAAACGCATGCTACCAAGACATGTGATATTGTATGGAATCGTGAAGGTGATTAGCAGAAGAATCAATAAAAGTTCAAAAAATTAACATGTGGAGAATAGAAATAACAAGAGTTTGGAAATTATATTTGAAGAAGTTGTAAGATTAAGAAGTAACTTTAGTTTATCTGTATGTTACAGAGAAGCATCCTTATGTTTTTAATCGGATTGTCTCTGAATACTGTGAGCACTGGTCCTCAATTAGAAACTATTAGGGTATTCGGTGTTCTCCAACGATTTGGCATTACTTATCTCATCGTTGCTCTGATATACTTCTGCTTGATGGCAAGAAAACCCAAGAAGACACAAGTAAGTAAGGCTTTAAGAATATTTTTTTTTTTTTGTAAAAATAAAAAATATGATTCATAAATTTTTAATTTTCATATCTAGTCTCCAATGTTAAAAGAAGTGCAAGATTTTCTTCTGCTTCTTCCCCAATGGTGTGTAATGCTGGTGATTGTGGCCGTTCACTGTGTCATCACATTCTGCCTGAAAGTTCCAGGATGTCCCACGTATGTACGTATAATTCAATGAATTACATTCATCTTTTTACAAAAAACATTAAACCAATTATTTTCACTTAGTGGTTACCTTGGTCCTGGTGGTCTTCACGATGACGCGAAATACTTTGACTGCGTGGGTGGAGCAGCGGGTTACATCGACAGAATGATACTCAAAGAACCTCATTTGCATCATTCAGCCACGGTTTATAAATCCGGACCGTATGATCCTGAAGGAATTTTGGGTATAATTATAAATTTTTTTTCTAAAATAATCCACAATATCATTTCAATGCTATTTTTTTTTTTTTTTAATAGTTATTTCTAATTGCAAATATTTCATTTTTTGTATTTTTTTTTCTCAAGGTACTCTCACAACGACATTCCAAGTTTTTCTTGGCCTACACGCTGGCATAATAATGATGACTTATAAAGATTGGAAAGAACGCGTAATAAGATGGTTGGCATGGGCTGCATTTTTCAGTTGTATAGGATGCATTCTTCATTTTAGCAATATAATTCCTGTCAACAAGAAGCTGTGGTATGTCTCTCTAAAAAAGAATATTATATATAAATTGCAATACAAAAAACTGTTTTTGATTTTTCAGGTCGTTATCATTCGTATTCGTGACAACTTCTTTTTCTCTGGCCTTTCTCTCCGCTTGTTACTTACTCGTGGATGTTATTAAAGTATGGAACGGTGGACCTTTTCGAATTCCTGGTACATGTTTAACTTTCACACAATTATGCAACTCTGAACAGGTTTTACATTAAAACAATTTAATACCTGTTTACAGATTTAATCCCATTGGAAAAAAATCTGATATATGGTTCATAAATATTACTGCTTTTTTATATAACTTGGATCTCTCTTCAATTTAATATTTAAAATTCTTTCTTATTTATTTACCTTTAACATTATTTGTTCAATATTTGATTTTACTGTAGTTTCAAATATTTAAAATTTAGAATATTAAATTTAAAAAAAAAATGATAATTGAGTTTTTTAAAATTGTAAGTTTTCACAATAAGCATTATTATGTTATACATTTAGAAAAATGACAAAAAATTTATCAAGAAAAAATTTTTTGGCGTTGCATTTGTTGCATCTTTCGAATGAAGAAACGATTGTACCAATTCGATTATTTATAGGCATGAATGGTTTACTGTTATACGTCGGCCACATGGTATGCTACCAAAATTTTCCATTCCATTGGATCATCGGTAACATGGACAATCGAGCACTGCGTTTATGCGAAGCCATTTGGGGGCCAGGATTATGGACTATCATTGCGTATATCATGCACAGGAAACGCATTTATATCACTCTGTGATATATCTATATCCCATATTTTATTATATTATTAGATCAAGTAAATTTTGTTAACGATATTTCAAAAGAAAACTATTTTTCATTTTTTTATGTATTTATTCTTACCTTGAAGAAAGATTGTATCAAAGATAGACAGACTGATTCGAAATGAAGATTAATATAATAAACTTTACAAATAATTTATTTTACACAACTTACATAAATATAGCACAATGACAGATTAGAAGGTAACATGACGGTATCCATAAAAATACATCTCGCGTCTTAATTAGATAAAAATTTCCTCTCGAACGAAAATGGCATACAATGAAAATCGAAATTACGACCATTTATTTTTTCAACTCTTCTCAATCTTTAAAAGTTAAAAATTGGTCATGTGATTTAATATAGTTAATAAACATTATTGATCAATCGTTTGAACGATCGATCGATCTTCCTAAGAATCTTCATCCCCTAACAATGTGCACACATATGGGATTGGGAATAAAAAGGAAGAAATAAAACAAAGAAAATAGTGAATGGGGGCAAGACGAAACCTTACATGGGCGACAAATATGAAAGTTCAGGAAAATATCCTACGGTATCGATGGTCGTCGTGTTAAACGAATCGCTATGAGTCGTAAACAAAATAAAAAATAAAAAAAAAAAAAAAGAAGAAAAACACACTAGCAATGCCATATTTCCAAAAGAGGCACTCGTCCTTGTTCAGTAATCCGTTGCATCTGGACCTAAAAATTGAAAAAAACGATGTCATTTCTATAATTTTATTATCCTGTTTTATAAATTTTATAAAAAATGGTGAATCGAATAATTGCGAGCATATCAAAACGTCGAACGTCATTGCGCTACGATTTTTATGAAGAATTTCTAATTTATTCTATTTATTTTTATATTTCTTTTCTAACCATTCAGAAACACTTAAAAATAGTATCTCATTTTTTGACTTTATTAAATATTATATAGCAAATGACTTCCATTTAAGTTTTAATACACTATAATACACTCAAATTGATAATATTGATTTGAATACGCATATCTGAATATTGAATATACTAGTAAAACAATAATAAAAATAACGATTATTCGAGCAATAATTTATAACTATATATAAATACTTATATATAATATTAAACTAATCAAAGTAATGAAATACGAATTATTTCAATAAATAATTATTAACGATCGACCGATTATCGATCATCAAGTTTCTTAATTTAATTAACGATAATCAATTCTAATCGATTTGATAAATCCAAACAATCGATTCGATAAATTGCGATATAATCGTCGCGCTATTAATTGATGGCATAAATGAAACAATACAAATGCATCGTGCATGCATGCATGCTAATTTATCGCTATAATAAAAGCATGATTTACATTATTTACGATTAATTATACGATGCATATACAAAATTTTTATTTGGGAATATATTCAATGCACACTGTTAGTAATTGTTACGAATTGATTAAAATAAGTCACATTTTGCCTTCGTTTCGTTCACACGTTTGAATTCTGAAATGGAATGTGAATAATAAACTTTGTATATAAACATTTTGATATTAAAAACACTGCGATAGCATAAACAGCAATTTATCTCGTTCGTTATCGATCGAGATCGTTCGATTGATTGAAGAATGAAGAAAAGGATAAGAGAAAATCAACAAAAACGAAAATGATTATAAAAAATTAAGACACAGGAAACATTTTAACCAATAAGCTAGTGGCAAACCTGAGCAAAGAGCAAACAAAAAGAAAAATAAAAAAAAATGAAATTTCGAGTCATGGCTGAAAGGATCGATCCGTTCGCGGAGTAAAGAAAATTGCGAAAAAAAAGAAAATAAAAATGATCATCCATTTACAGGATCAGTGGCCTTCGAGAGCAACGCAAACTTAAAATACGAATAAAATAGAATAAAGAGGAAAAAACAAAGAAAAAAATAGAAAAAAACACTAGAATAATAGAAGAAAAATTAAATAAAAAAAAATTAAATAATTATATAAAAAAGGGCATAAATTTTTCATCTCGAGTCAATTATTAAAATTTATGAGCTATATGAGCCTTTTTTTATACAATTACGAAAAAATTAAAAAAAAAAAAGAAAACAAATAAAATATACAAAAAAATCAGGAAGAAATGCGAATAGATGAATATATGGAAACCATATGTACCGATAGAAAAAAAAACCACGTAGCCTGTAGCCCCCCCGGGCATATAGTCAGCCCAGTCTTGCGAATCTAGAGAAAAGTTGCGCGAGACTCGTCCGTGGTTGCTCGCGGCCAAACACGGCCTCATTCTGCCCCGGGCCATCAGCAATGGTCGTTTTTCAGGTTAGCTTGAAAGGATGGGGAATTATTAGAAGAGGATACCGTGGAATTCGTTTGTTTGCCTGTTTTCAATGTCTGTGGCACGCTTTTCGTGCTTTTAATTCTAGGACAAAGGACGTTCACCTTGTAAGACCAGGGTGGCCTTCGACTTTCCAGTATCTTGAAGGCTAATGATGGTACCACATCATGATCCAATACAGGAGTCGAAGATTTAGGCGTTTTCCATGCTTGATAATATGGGTCCTCTTTGCAGCAAGTTCGATCTTGTCGACGATACACATCACCATTTTGATCCGCATCATGCAGTCTTTTCCACGATTGTTCACTGATGGGTGAATATTCGGGAGAAGTCACACCACTAGAATAATTGGAACAGTAATTTTCGTCGTAGTTAAAATTGTTACTCTTCAGAGGAAGACTCAAGTATTCTCTCGATGAAGATTGGTTAATTTTTTCTGTATCTTCTGGAAGGATCGAATCATCGTTCAGAAGTCTGAACAATCTCGAGTGAGTTTGAGTTCTTTGATATTTTCTATTTTTAGAAGAAGTGCATTCTGAATCTGTGTCTACTTCTGAAATCATACGACTCATGTCAGAAGTGACACCACTATCCTCGTCGTCTGTTTCTTCTCGAGAATTCTGTACATTTAATAGATGCTTTGATTCTTTTCCTGCTTTCTCGTCGATATCTTCTTCAATTTTATTCTTTTTTAAAGAATCATTGTTTTCTAAAGATATTTCATCTTTTAGGTTAGAATTTGTATTTTGGAATTTATTAAAACATTCTTTATTTGAATCGTCTGTCCACTTGCACTCTGAAACGATCACTTCTGGTTTTAAAATATTTCTATTAATGTCGCGAGTTTCTAAACCGGTTTCTTTTACTCTTGTAATATAAACAGTGTTATTCTCTTTGTTCAAAGATTCTTTACCAACTGAATCATTATTTTTCACGTTGGTACTGTTTAAGTGTTCTTCTTGAGCCTTGATCGTTTTATCTTCCTCTTTCTTCACACTAGACTTTCTTTTAATCGTGAATTCCGTTTCTACTGTCTCTTCGAAATTAATTTTATTAAATCTAGTTGGAATTTTTCTTAAAGTAAAGTTCACGTGAGGTACAACAGGATCTTCATCTTCTTTTATCCTAGAATGATTCTTCTCTTTTCGCTTGTCATCGAAACTTTCTTTCTTAACCTCTTTCTTAACGGTGAAATTTACACTGGTATTATTTTTTATCAGAAAATTCGCAGACACATCATTGATCTTTTCTAAATGATTATTACTTTCTTGAATTTCTAATTTCTTCTTTTCTTTTTCTTCTTTATTATAATCTCTATCAGGCTTAATAGTACTATCTCCAACAATTACAGTAGTCACATCCTCATTATTTTCAGATACAGAAAATTTGAATCTCAATGGCAAACTCACACTGACAGTAGGCGCATCAGAGTCATCAGGAGGATCATCAGTAGCTTCAAAAGGTGTCTTATTCCAATCTTTAATATTTTTAATTTGTGGTCTAGGACTCTCAGAGTCTGGACGTTCAATATCTTCATAAATTACACTTAATTTATGAGGAAATGTATTGGCATCTGTTTTTTTTTCTTTCTTTTCCACTTGCTCTTCCATATCTGATTCAGAATCAGTATTGTTTTTGGAAGATGCTTCTTGGTCTTCATTATTGGAGTATTCTTTATTGGAATAATCTCTAATTGAATTTCTCTCATTGTCATCTTTGTCCAATCTTCCATGAGGATTCAGCCCAGTGGAATAGGCCAAGTAAGAATCAGAATCATCACTATCAGAAGAAGAATCATTAGAATTATTGTCACTTTTAGATGATTCAATAATGGATTCATTGTCAGATTGTGATTCAGAATCTGTAGAATTATTAGAATCAGTAGAATCAGTAGAATCACTAGAATCACTAGAATCACTAGTATCAATGTAAGTATAATTTGGAACATTCACATTGAGACTTCCATTGGGACAAGATTTAATTTCTGATTTTTCAGACTGCTGATCATTCTTATTTTCCTCTGGTGCAACTATTTCATCAGGAAATTCTTCTTCATCAGTAATGTTCATTGCAGTAGTACAATCACTATCTCTGCTATTATTACTAGCAGTTCTGGCCATATCATTTCCTTTTTCCAATTGTTCTTGACAATTTGCATCATTATTTTCTTTTAAAACTTTATTTTCTAATTCATTGTTCTCCTGAATATTTTCTAGAATATCCGGAATATTCATAGTTGGAGGAATTTTAGATATATCCATGTCATTATTGGCTTGTTCACAACTGTGATTAAAATTATTACAACTTTGTAAAGAAACAGGAACCATGTAAGGTGGATAAACATTAGAATAAGAATTTTTACAATTGGTTGAATCAAATTGAGGGTAAGATGGATAGTTTTGATTGTAAATGGGAAAATATATATAGGCTGTGTTATCAGGATGATATGGATAAGATTCATTTGAAATCCCAGGGTAAAGAAGAGGATAATAACCCCACCAACCGCTGTCGTGGGTCCAAAATGGCGGACTAGGAGAGAGGAAGACACCCTGCTGATTGCCCGGCACGTTATTCTCTGTTTGGCAGTGGTAATCTGCTTGACGATTTTCTTGCGTGGCTACAACAAACAGCAGAATGCATTCAAACAAAGAAGTTCAACTATTCCTATTTTTGGGATGGTGATGTGGTCTTGCGTTTTTCCCTTTTGTCCTTTTTTCTCCTTTTTCTCTGCGTTTATTTTTTTTTCTGCTTCGATCTTCGCATTTTTTCGCATTATGCGAATTTTTTTGGGTTTTTTTTTTTAATTTTTTGGTTTGGGGAATGGAAGAACGAGTGATAGACATTTATTTCGTTTTCATCGTATAATTTTTAAATTGGATAATTTTTAAATAAATTAAACATAGAAGTTTATGAGATCTTGAAATTTTCAAAACTTTTATTTCACTTCACAATATCAATCATTAAATTCTAATAAGAAAGTAAAAAGATAAAAGATTAGATAAGAAATGCAGATTTCGACATATGTACATATGATATTATCTCACGGAATAATTATCGAGAAAATATTTCGAGTATTTTTCATGCGATAACTCAGGAATTCGAATGTTTGCTTGGTACACACTTTTATTGTACTTTTATTGTATCATTATTTACAAAAAATATTAAAAAATGTATCACGATTCTTCAATTATATATATGCTAAAAATTAGTAATTGAATCTCCAAAAAATTAAAAAAAATTCTATACATTTTAAAACCTACTATTGTAATATTTTCAAAAATAAATGTCTAGCACGAATGATCTTCTAATTGGCTCTGAAAAATCGATGGACAAGCGAGATTGGGCAAAGGATTAAGCGACGAATTGTAATCACGAAACGAAAGAGAGAAAGAGAGAAAGAAAAAAAAAATCGTGTGAGATCCTGTGTTCAAAGGAAACGATCGAAAATTTTGTTGTGAACGCAAAACCAGTCGACGTGAACGAACGACTATTTACGCTCGAATAGGAAGACATGCTTCTTAGGATATTCTGGACAAGATGATTAGAGTCCAGAATATTCGTAAATATATCCATTTACATGCAAGTGATCACTTGTAATAATATTAAAATCCCAGCGAGAATTAAACACATGTGAAATCGATTAATAGTACATGCAACATTCCCGGTTAAGTTACCCAAGTCCATCGTAGCTTGCCATACTTTTTGTACATTAATTTTTATTATCATAATATATATATAATAAGGAACTATTTTTAAAGATCGATTTTATTTATGACGATAATCGGACGATGTTATCAGATAACCAAGAAATATAGAAAATTAATTTTTTATTTGTTAAAATATCTTTTTTTTTTTATTTTCATAACAGGAAAAAATTTATAAATATCGATTTCATAAAAGTTATAATTTCCTTATATAAAAATGAAAAAATTTTAATACTTTTTATTTTTGAAAATAATTAGTTTGCAAGGTTTAACAAAAATTCGAAAGAATGAAAATAAGAAATTTTATGGATCTTATGGATCTATCATAAATTTTTTGAATGTATTTTTTGAATTCATTGTAATTGAACGCAGAAGTAAATATATAACTCAAAGTATAATCCATTAGAAATTCAAATTTTAAGTTTTAATAGTTATTCAATTCAATAAATCAATATAGTTATTTATTTTGTAATATATTTTTTTATCCTAAAAAAGGAACAATAGAACTTTCTTGGTTATCTAACACAAAGAATATCTGATTACTAATATATCATTATAATACTAATTCGACGAAAATAGATGGATAATTTCACCTACCATGTTTTTTAATAATTCTTTTTAGTAATCACAATTTTTATAATTTTTGTTTCAAATTTTGTAATATTTCATCGTTGCTCGATGATTACAATTTGCGTCACTAATTAAGTACACAATTAAGAAATTATGATTGTAATTTACAACACACTATATACTTCTCTTTAACAAAATAATTTTCAAAAGAGGAAGAGTGAAAGTTTCAATCGAGCTGAACGATATACCAAGGAATTTTCGTTATTCCTGTGAACACAGGATTCGGGGACGTTCTAGCGACGGCACGCAATCGTTACTTCAAGTTTTTAATCGTTAAATTAGAAATTATAAAGACGCTTGTCACTGAAAATTAATGTATACAAGGGTCAATAGAAGCTTGTTGCGATTAATTCATCATGAACGAGTAGCGTGTTCTTGCGTGAATTATGAACATGTTGTACCGCGTTTTCCTTTTATTTATTTATTTTTTGAATTTGGAAAAAGAGATTAACAATTTATTAAATTCGATGATATTTTTTTAATTTCATAGATCGATACTCACCGACACTTTCCGGCGCTGTCATCGCTTGTAATATCCTGAAAGATCTGGAGGGAATCGCGCTGCCCATGTATTTCTTTGGCTCTGGAACTTGCTGTTCACTTGGTGGTAGGTTTGCTTGCATTTCTTCTATAATCGTCACATTTTTTTTTTTTTTTTTTTTTTAGAAGAAATTAACATAAACTAACAAACTGTAAAATTATAGAATTGCATTTGAAATTATGTTGAAGAAGAAAAATATTTTCTTAAAGAAATCACTATAAGCAAAATGTTATATCAAAAAGATCGTTTAATTGTGAATGGTGCATGGAAGTGTTAATCAAAAGTTAATCGAGAGACTGATTTACTCACCAAAAGTCTTGGAATTCCTGTTCTGCTTTTTATTAATAGCGGACGGTGGTCGTTGCGCTGTAATACAAGGTTTCACCGACTTATCACTCTTTTCAATATGATAAAATATATTTGTCTCTGTTACATCTTTGAATAAAACTTACTCGTGTTCACAACAGGGGCATCACCAGATTCCGTCATAGTCTGCAAGAAGCGGAAGGCTCGAGAAGGTATGGCCCCACCACGATATCTCGGATCTTCCTCGTGGTGGAGAGAGGATTCATTGTCGACTGTTAAAAAAAAGTAACAAAAATTGATTAAACAATCAGAAACTTACAATATTTTATACTCGTTACATTTATATATCGTTATACTTTGTTCCTTGAATTTATTCATCAAAATCCGATCGTCCTCCGATAATTGAAGTTTTCGCATATTCTGTTCAGTGTCCACATCGTTCGCCGTGTCCGTATCCGTGATCTTCTGAAGAACTCTAAAGGATCGAGACTGAACTGGAACGGAATCCGACTGTTGGACTTGTTGTACAGGTATAATACGTTGCGTCGTTCTAAAATTTGGATTCGATAAAAGGTTAAATTATATATCCGTTCTCTTGATGGATTTTTTGAAAATCAATGCAAAATCAACGATTGAAACTAATTATGTACTGTAAAATACAAATATATGTATATCTGGAAAACTTATAATAGTTTAAAACCATTTCGACAGAAAATTGTTCAACTTACACTCTCGTATTCTGATTCTCAGTGTTGGCCACGTTATTCCTGACAATCGGTTGTGTATTCGAGTAACTATTCGAAGTAATTGCTGCACCAGTCTTCTTATCATTTCCTTCAATCATGATAGGTATAATGTACGCGCCACCAGTCGATTGAGACTGCATCTGATTTTGCACTTGATTCTGCATCTGATTCCGCGCTTGACTCTGATTCTGAACAGTTGGCTGACCCCATCTCTGTTGGTGAGGACTCGGTTGCTTGAACTGATGATGGCCAGGCTCCGGTTTCACGTCGAAAACAGACGGTCTATCTTCAATCTAGAAACAAACCATTGGTAAGTTAGCTTTCGAATAACTTAGTTAGAACTTTCATTATTCAAACTAATAGAAAGACAAGACAATTATTTTTTTTTATATAAACTATTTTATATTTTGAAAAAATTAACACTCACTCGGATAGGTATCACACGTTCTTGATGCTGAGGACTAGCCTGTTGTGTTACCACAGGAGGACCAGAGAAAGGACGTTTCTGTTGCTGATTGAACTGAGGTTGAGCCTGAGATTGTTGATACTGTTGGTATTGTTGAGATTGTTGCTGAATCTGCACCGGTCTTTGTTGAATTTGCGGCAGAGATTGAGGCCTTTGTTGGACTGGCTGCTGCCTCTGCTGCTGAGCTTGTTGCCATTGAGGTTGTGGTTGAGGTTGTTGAATCAAAGATGAGGATACTGGAGGTGACGTTGGACTCTCAACCGAGCTTTGTTTATTCACGCTAGACCGTTTTGCCCATTCAGGTAATTCTTCCTGCGGCTTATTCTTGTTCTGCATCCACGGTGTTGGCGCCTTCGTCAAAGTCACTTGGGTTGGAGTGCTTGGACTCTCAGGAGTATTCGGCTGAACTGCGATTGTGGGGATTACTTTGGTCTCTGCTTTGGTCACGGCTTTTGGCGATTCTGGTTGCTTCTCTGGAGCTGAAACGATAAATAATTGTTGGTATATATATATATATATGTGTGTGTGTGTATATATCCGTTATATATGTTCACATTCACTCTCTGTGTTAAGAAGAAGACAAGTTTAAAAATTCCAAAAATAATTGAATATAAAATTAAATTTAAAAAATGAATAAACTTACTACTAGATTGAATCCTGTTAGCAGGTGGTGTGGAAGGTGTCCTGTTGACCGAGGATTGAACAGGAATATTGGTCGGGAAGACAGGTATCGCTACCTGAGGTTGAATGAATAAATTCGCTGTATTGGGCGCTGGTGTCGGTTTCGATTCAAGTGCTGACTTGGGAGGACCTTCGATTCCCTCGTCATTGGCGTTTTTTGCTACCCTGCGCGCCATTCGTGGGCTTCGAATTTGGGAGAGGTCCAGTTTCCCGCCCATTCCAGGCGTGTACGTGAAAGGCTTCTTGTCTTTAGTCAGCATAGCGTTTTGAATTGCTGCTGGTGGCTCGTATGCATCGTTGCTTGGTATGAACGGTTTTCTCGTTGTTGGCGCCTGAGATTTAATGTTTGGATCGATATCTTTTTTTATTTTTTAATTGTTAATTGATTAATATCGAGATACAAGTCTTTTATTTTTTGAAAATTTTTGAGGAGGGGATAGAAGTAATATCGAGGTATGTATTTTTTCAAAAATTGTAAGACTATGTTTGATATTGTTCCTCTGTTTGGCTCATTCTTTTACAATGATTTCAGATTATGTTTAAATATATGTCCGGACAAAAAACCCCAAAAGTTAAAAACAAACATTGGACCAGAATAAATATGGAACAAAGAAAATACAATGACCTTGAGTGGCGCCTTAATTTACAGACATTTTAATTCCTCGTGACGGATCTTTATATGTTTTCTCTTTATATGAATTCCTCGTAATTCCTACTCGTTCATTTTTTTACAAATATATTCCCAGGAAAGTAATGTTTCGTTCTAACCATTTTTTTTTTTTATTATTCAATTAAAAAGAGAATGATTTACTGGTAAAAATATCATCGATTCATTAATTTCCAAAGTTCTCTTTTTCAAATTAAATTTTCACAACTAATTACATTTCATTTTAACACTCACCATTTTCTATCATTCGAAAAAATTCTAATATTCAAGAAGAAGAAGAAGAAAAAAAAAAAAAATTATAGGGTAAAACGCGAAATATTATTAATTAATTACTTTCACTAATTCTTTAAAATTTCCAGGTCATCTCGACAAAATCCACGAGATACGCTCGCAATGAACGACGAACGTGTACTGAACTCGAATTGCCGATCTTCCGCTTACCTCTGCGGTGTTGATTCTCATGGCCGGCACCTGGCTAGGTACCGGGGGCGGTGGTGGCGGTGGAGGAGGCGGAGGATAAAGTCCTGCAACGATTACCGATTTAATGGAATGCTAACTAGAGGTCAGGTATGCGCTATGTTGCGCACATCGTTCACACGTTTCCGTGTGGCTCACCGGAAACTCTGAACCCTCGCCAAGATATTTAATAATATTTATCAAGCTAATATCGTCTCGAATCGAAAATGTAAATTAATTTCAAGAATCGAACTTATTTCTCATCTGTGTCATCACATTGACCATGATTTCTTTTAATTCGAAACGTCAAATTAATTTTACATATCATATGAATGTTAAATGAAGTTTTATAATAGGTATATTATGATACACAATCAACAATTAATTAATTAATTAAACATTTAAATAAATTTTCTTGCATAGGAAAATTATCTTCGATAAAAAGTTTTATAATTGTATATTGAATTAAAATATATTGAAATATGATAGATTATAATTTGTAAAATTTATTAGGAAGATGATAAAGGAGGATAGGAAGATGAAAAAAAGAAAATGACAAAGGGGAAGAGGAGGAAAAGGAAAGTGACAAAGAAGATAACGGAATAAAGGGAAGGAAAAAGGGAAGAATTGAAAGAAGCGGAATTGATAAAAGGAGAAAGGAAGAAGAATTAATAAATGATCGTGTGAAAAGAAATTGACAAAGAAGCGAAGAAAGAATTGAAAAAGGAATGACAAAAAAATAGGAAAAGAAGGAAACAGGAGAGAAAAAGAGAATATAAAAAAAGAAATGTAAGAAAGAGAGAGAAAAAAAGAGAGTGATAAAAAGAAATTGAAAGGAAGAAAGTAAGAATGATAAATTAGATAGAGAAAGAGATTGACAAAAAAAAGTCAAGAGGAAAAATAGAATATAGAAGCAAAAGAGAAGAAAAAAAATGATAAAGAAGAAAGGAGAGAATATGATATAATGTGATTATTTATATTGTTTTTAGAGTAGAATTTCGAATTTGATATATTCTGAGATTAATAGAGATTTTATTAATACAATATAATTTCTAACTTTAACAACAATTTCTAATAATATTTAGATAGATAATGTCCACATTGAAACTGTATAGGTAGCAAATTTCAGATTGATATTTATTCCAATTTTTAACACCACGATTATATTCGAGAATATGAACGAGTGAAAGTTTTTTGCATAAGTTGCAGGTAAGTTTGGTATGCAATTTTTTTATGGTATTCACTGTGTGAATCGTAAAATCGTAGAATGACGGTTAATAGTGAACGGTAAATTTGATTTTCCAGACTTTTGTGGAGTGGATTTGTGAAAGTGGATCTCAAATATATATATATATATATATGATGGAATTTAAAATTTGTGAAGATAGATGTTTTGTATAAATACACATAGGAAACTACTGAGTATTATTTTTTTTATTAATTTTGAAATGAAAAAAAACATTTTTCAAATTTTATGCTGTTAAAAAAATAGCAGATCATATAAAATTTATTTTATTATTATATAAAATTTTTTTTCAAATTTGATTCAAAAAAAGAATCATATATTTTTATTTTTTTAAATTTATTTTTTATTTTTTGTTTTTAGATAGAAGATATTTTAAACCATGTAAATATATATATTATTGATGAATGTTCAGAAATATTTGTAAACTTTGAAGCGACGCATCTAATTGCATATCTTTAGCCTTTCATTCCGTGATTATCACGAGGCAGCAGTTATTTGCATACGTCGCATATCTTCGTTTCAGCGTTTCGAGAGAAACGAGGTTCGTGAATAATTATTTTACTTTGGTATTTATGTACATACCTGCCGATAGGACGTTACTGCTGTCCGAATTCCTGAAAAGAAAAATATTTCACTTAACAGAATATCAATTATTGGATCATTAATTGCAATTAGGTAATGATTTAAATTTAATCTTCTGGATTTTTTTTTTCTTTAATTTTTTTTAAGATAAATTTATATAATTGCAAAGGATTAGTTTTTTTACGAATTATTATTAATATCTTCGCAATGTGAATATCAATCAAGCAGCTATAGTAGAATATGATTATTTAGGTCACAGTCAGTACACTGAGATAATAAGTAAAAAAAGAAGTAGATACTAATTTGGATGATAATAATGGACGAGATCCAATCAACAATATGTAAGAGTTATTTTCATTACGTTACATCATCCAAACAACACCATAATTCGAAAGATAATTAATCAAACGATTGTCGGATTGTGGTAGTAATGCTTAAAGAGATAACGATGAAGATTTTCTCGTGTAATGGTAACTGGATGCATTCCTGCGTTATCTATGCTAACGCAGTATTCAAGTATTGAGTCACATAACATGGTATTGGCATTTCGATGCACATATGTGATATTGCAGTCTATTGTCAAAATGGCTCATTTCGTAATTAATAATAATGTTAATGAAAGTAATTTTTATGAAATTTTCAAATTATTAATAAATTTATTAATAAATTGAATTAATAAAATATATAATTTATTATTAATAAATTTCTAAAATTATTAAAATTTTATTGATTAGAGACCTATTAGCTGAATAATTTTTCCTCTAATATTGGTGAAGACAAGCTAGTTTCAAGCTATAATTTAGATAAATTAACAGATAATAAAACTTTTTATGTCTCTAGAAAAATATAATAATTTGAAAAATAAAAAGTAGAAATTATAAGAAATAATTGAATAATAATTGAAGAAATAGTACTGGATATTTAACTAATAATTAATAATCACACTACAAGTTATCATAGTATGTATCATATTCTTTATTATCATAATATTAATCCTTATTTCAATATTAAAACTTTTTATACTTTTGGTTATCTGGTCGTCAACATAAGAATAAAACAATAATCTTTATTTTAACAAAATTAAATTAAAATGATATAATTGTTACAGGTGAATATGCTTGCAATGAAAGATGCTTGTAAATTCAATGTCTTTTTGTCATTTATTGCACAAGAATAAATTACATTGAAAAGTATTTTACTAAAAAATATAACTATGATTTAAATACCAAGTAAGTTTTAAAATAGTTGTAAAACTGATACTCGAATCGAACTTTCTATTTTCACCGTTCAATTTATTTACTTTGCGACACGGTAGCAGCTACCGTTTTCGCAATCAGCCAGCTGAACTGCTTTTGGTATTATCAAGGAACGAGCGGTAACCCACATACACTTACGTGACCGCCAGTTATCTTTCGATGACTCGACCATGTTTCATTGCTTAATCCCTTTTATGGAAGTTTCTCCTCGTTCGAAGGTTGAGTCGTTTAATTATTTTACCAAGTCTAGAACGTATACCGTGTCTCTTTCCAACCCTTTGAATTTACAAAAATTTTTTTTACATCTCCTAATGAATTGAGAATGGACTTTATCAATATATTATTCGTGAAAAAGATTTCAAACTTTCAAAATTAGTAAAAAGAATTAATTATAAGTAGAAAAATTTATAACAGTTTTGAACAAGTATTCCATATTTTTTCTTATCTCTGAGACAATTCATAGATGATAGTTAAATAAATTTCAATGAAAGATGGATAAATTTTACAATTTTTAATTTATTCCTCGAAGATGCTCAAAGATCATTCGCTATAGAAATAGGAAACGATAAGTAATGAGATATCTGATCTATGTAACATTTGTTTTATTAGAAAATGCTTCGATTCGAGAATCAATATAAGTGGATATTGAATGATAATCGATGAAGCTATCATCGGGTACTCGATATTCATCGTTGTGGAACGTGTTCGTGACACGAAAAGTGGGCGGCAATTATATTTCACTGACGAAATTGCGTGTAGCTTATGATGATCCGCTATTTAAAGCGGTGATATTTTTGCAACGCGGTTTCAAGGAGCGGTCAACTACTATATTCGATATTGATGGTTTTCTATTTTTGCAGTTCGAATTGTTGGTGTGTTCAAGTGTCCGTTTGCTCGCCACGTTTTCGACTGAAGGGTGACTGAACTTTTAAAAACTTTCTTTCCAAGAATTTGTTAATTGATGATCGATCAGAAGAAGGATTTGTAATTTGAAAGTTCAAAGTCAATTGATGGCTGATCAAAGAGAAGATAAGAAGAGATAATTTAAAAAGAAAAAAAGTTATGAAACAGAAGATTTTATTTTTGAAGGAATTAAATATTGAAAATTTTGAGTGAACGTTGAGAGAGAGATAGACTTGGATCTTAACTCATTAAAGATATTTTTTTAAATTTAAAAATTGTGCGCAACACAATTATTGAAATGAATGAATTAATTTACTTTCAATTTCAAAGTTAGGAATTTTGAAAATTTGAACGATAAGAGAACTGTTAATTATTTTTTATGTTTTGAATATCACACGTAATTAATCACACAGTATCATTTTATAATTTTCAAATAATTTTTAACAATCATTGTTCTTTTTCTGTTTTAAAGAAAAACAAATGTAAATACTGTCATAAATTCAAGATATCCAAGAATGTTCTGATCTGAAAATATAGAAACATCTTTCGCAAAACGATGTTGAACTCACAACAAACTCGTGGTCTCGTGCGAAAATCTCTTTTAATAATAGAATTTTGGAGAATAGATTCGACACGAGGTCGCTTTTATCTTGGCATACCTATTGGTGCCACGTGCCATCTCGTTTTTCAACATTTTGTATTTTGATCTCTCACTTTATATACTCGTAAAATTAAGAGATTAATTAATATAATATATTCTTAAATAAACAGAATAATATTAATCCAACTATTCTCATATCAATATTATAATCTCAATAGTTCTCATTCAATTATTTTTCAAAATTTCTTATTAACAGTACAAGAGAATACTTTGATAATTATTGAATATTTTTTTTATATCAGCAAAATTAACATTTGTATTTTTTTATATATATAGAATCTTGGATAAAATTCATCTCCTCGTTTATTACTGGATAAAAAGTGTTACAATTCATAGAATTTATCAAACGAAACCACGTTGAGCCTAAAAATTTGTAAATATTTTCACGATCGATCACTTTCACGAGATTATTTTCACGAAAACTGCCATCGTACCACCAACCGTGAACCCGGTTCGATTCTCGACTAATTTTAACATTGAATCAGACGAGTGACGTCATTGTTATCACGACTGGGATCGTAATTCAGCTGGTCGACTTTCTCGGAAAACGCGTCGATCGTTTTCACAGTGAGAAGTTTGGATGATAAATGAAATTCCAACGATGAACCAACCAAGAAAAATGATAAACGATAAAAATTCGAATGGTTCCAATTTTTACAAGCTGTAACTTACAGGAATTGATGATAAAAATGTGATAAGAGTGAGAGTCGAAAGTGAATATGCATCTTGCAAGAATGATTTCAAATTATTCAAATATTGCTTAAATTATTTGCAGATTTAAATATTTTGAATTCCTAGAACGGTAAGAAAAACTATTTGGGGATCCCTTGATTGGAAATTCTCAGAAATCTAAATTGAATTCCTTATGATTAAATATTTTACAATAAATTCATTTCTATAAAGTTATTTAGTCGAATCAAATATTTTGGATACATTTAGAACAATAAATTTTAGAAAAATTCCTAATTTTAAAGAATCTTTTTAGAGTTTTCAATAGATACTTAAGTTAATCATATTATATTTCAGCTTGCAAAACGAACAAACATAATTCATTTCAATGACAACTTATGCATTGTGCGAATCATTTGAACTATAAAACCATTCGCACAAAGACGTCAGCTACACAGAGATTAAGAAAAAGTAAATTGTTTGTAATTTAAAAATAAGCTCCAACCATTTCGTTCCATTCATTTTTATGCATCAACTTTTCTGTCTCTTTTGACATTTAGAATCAATCCTCCAAAGATGGGTCCACGAATACATACATTGTTATCCCTATAATTTCGTCGATCGTGAAAAACTACAATTTTAAACTTTAAAACACAAACTGCAAAGTGATAATATCCTGACTCGAGGATGCAGATCGAGTTGGATCCTGTGAAAGAGGTAACTCTCCGAGGAAAGCTCGGGTGAGGGCGAGTGGAGGCGCGCTTGTCGCGATTCTCGGAACCCAGCCAACAACAGGCCGTGGCTTGTACAAGTGTATTTAGGTAGATACGCGAGGTGGTGTTAAATTTAGCGCGAACCGACCTGCGCGTTACCGCGCCGCACAAAATGCTTCCGATTATTTTATTTTTAGGGTTACGACGCGTCGCGGCTCCACTGTGGAAAACCAGAGACACCTGACGGTGTGTTCGATGCTGAACCATCCGCGAATTAATTTGTCAAATCTTTTTTTCTTCTTTCGTTACTTTCTTAAAGTAAAGAAGAGGATACATACGTATAATTGGCTCCTTGGAATTGTTAGGTTAGATTGAATGTTTTAGGGATATTTCATTACTGATCTTTGACGCATTTTATATTTATAGGTTAATAAAATAAAGCTGGACAACTGAGTTGTTTTCATATCTCTTAAACTTACGAATGTAACGAGAGTGTAATGAGATAACAATACGAATTATAACGAATTGAAAAAAAAGAAATAAAGCTAAGGGCACGATTTTCAAAATAAGATACGTATCTGTAAGATTCAATTTCTAAGAAATTTTATACGTGACAATTGACTTGATCGTTAATAAGAATACAATCGCGAGGAAGATTAAGAAAGATAGAAGTTGGAACAACTTGTTGAACGAAGATAGTTGCACTTTCACTGGAGGAAGCATAATCTAAATAGGATCTGCCTTTTTGACAGACAGAGACTCGAGATGATTATCCTGGAAGGAGAAAGCGATGATCTATGTAAAAATAGAGTTTACATAGTTCAAAGAAGAGCTGATTTCATCGACATTGGTCAATGAGCCGATTAAACAAAATCTTAGAAACGTTCAAAGTTTAATCTAAAATTTTAGGGATACCAATCCATTTCTCAAGAGTATAAACTTTCTCATTATTGGACACTGTTGGAGGAGTAAAGTTATTTTGAACAATTATTATTAACATGATATCCCATTCCAAAAAATACTTTCGTCAACAAATCTTGTACAAATACATTTGCAAAATTTACACAGTGCAAATCCATCTGCAAAAAACATTTTACTCAGTGTCCATTAACACAGTGTTCCTTTGCCAAAAAATATTATCCAAAGTAACTCTCGAGAGCTACTTCAGAACTGACTTTTTATCAAAAACTACTATCAATAATATTTTTTTAGAACAAAATTCTCGTCAGTGTCCACTCCCATAAAATTGGGCCCTCGAATATATTCACCTCGGCTCAACTAGAGAGTGTACGACATGATCGGAAACGCAATGGTTAAACGATACAACGAACCGTTTAAAAATACATCACGCGGCCAATCCATTGCAACGACACGTGGCAATGAACAATTTTCCCGTACCCTCTCGATCGAAGGGTCGTTCACACCTGCAAATTTCCCTGATGACGAGACGTTACGTGGGCATGCATATGTTGCAGAGAGAATGCGCCGCGCCTAGTCACGTATCCGATCAGACGAGAATGGAATCGGATGATGAGCTCGAGCAAGGTTCCGAGACGTTCAAAATTGGATGATTCGTAGGCGTGGACCTAGAAACCCAACGTATATTTCCATCCAACGATCTACTCTGTGGAGGCCATCGAACGTGTCATCGCCTTTGAGGAGGATATAGTTACAAGATTTGATAATCCGTTTGTTAACCAATGAATTTCCCCTTGAAGAAGAATGCTTATCATGTTGATGTCGACATCGAATTTTTATATTGAAAATATTTGAATTACAATTCATCTAAAAAGTTGAAGTTCTAAATTTGATTGTTGAGGAGAGTATAGTTATTAGATTAGATACATTATCAGGTGAATTAGATTTAAGAGCTTGGATTAAAGTTTTATAATTAGAGTAGAATTAGATTTTCTCATTATTCAATTGGATCTTTCGTTCATGTCTAAAAGAAGAGAAGATCATTCTCAATATCTTACAAAACGTAATTGTACATCTGATGTAACATAAAAATTTCGTTCATTAGAATGAACGAAACTTTTGCTGTGAACCACACAAAATTTCATCTAACGTTCAATGCAATATTTTTTCGTACAGCAACGAGATTCGACGAGCGGTTCCAAGCGGACGACGTCCAAGAGCGTAGGCGTGCGAGTTCTAAAGGAACGTGGCCAACACAAGTTTTATATTTTTATACAAAAATTGTCGTCACGTTAAGCTACTCTCTATATATCACCACGTTTGTGACGTAAATTTGTATTAAAACGAAAAATAATAGAAGAGGAATTGACGTAAATCATACATACATTCTAGTGAAAATTAAAAAATGATGTTATGAAAACTTTAATTTAAAAAGAGACGATAATATAAATGAAAAAAAGAATATATTAAATAATTTTTAAAAAAAATGGAAATTTTTAATAATTTATATGGTAGTTTAGAAATGGTAAAAATTAAATGGTCCTGTGAAAATTTCAATTTTGAAGAAGAATTTGCAAATGAGGAACAAGAGGTAATCGAACGATCTCGATGCATCGATTATTTCATCAAGCTGTTCAGTGAGATTACTCATCCGCATAGATATAGAATCTCGTTGTGGGTGGCAACTATAAACATACGATGCTTCCCTTCGAAGCATCGATTTTAGGTACGTTAGTTACTAGTCCTAAAACGTTTTCTTACTTTATTCTTATCTTATTTGTATAGAAAAATCTATACGATTTATTAAATTGTTAACTTTCGTTCTAGAGACAAGATTTCAAATCCAAGATGGTGGTTTCGCGTAATTTCTCGATTATTTATAACGTATTCCGCTTGAGTTGGTTAAGTGTTGGTTGCCAAGTTGGAAATTGTTGTGCACAAAATGGATACACGATCAGTTTCATTTATGCATTATAAATAGATGAAAATTTCTCTCTTCCTTATGTAATCTGATAAAATTTCTAAAATTTAAACTTGTTATTTATATCGTACGAAATTTTATTTATTCATTCAATTGATTGATGATCTTTAATAAATAATCTTTAGAGAGATATAAAGATAACAATTATATACTGTTACCGATATATTTAGTAATTTAGCTAGTAACATTGAATCGATCGAGAGAAGTCAATAGGAGGGAAGCGATTAATCGAAATCGATATACTATTACGATTCATCGAACGAAGAATCTTTCGATGAATGCTCTCCGGTGTTTTCCTATTCAAAGAAGAAATATAGTTCGAGAAGATTCTTTCTTGGAATCGTCGCAAGGTCTTGGGATTGCCATCATCAAGTAACGAGCTTTTTTTCCCTACTATTCTCTACTATTTTATCGTAATAATATATTCGAAAATAAAAAAGTATGGTTAATAACATTTATTTAGAAGTTTTTGAAAATGGACGAAACTTGGACCAGATTTATTTATTCTTATAATCACGCTTGGCAGTCAACTTTGTTTACTGATTCTCTATTTATGCAATTTTACGTGGCTTTAAATAAACGCGTGAATGTGAAGCTAAGAAAATTCTATGAAAGATGGCCAAGGAATTCAATCCTCATAAATGAGATATTGATGTGTTATTATACAACTTTGGAAAAAATGTATTTAAAATTCACCACGTAAATTATTCTATACCAGGAAGAAGGAAGGGATTAAATTTCCTAAATTTCTCTTTAAGATCAAGGTATATTTAAGTATCTACTTATCTTATCCATATCTTTATAAAAAATTAAAAATAATAATTACACCTTTCCAGCTTAAACAAATTCATTTTTCAATGTATTAAATACATTCTACATAAATAACAAAGATATAATTTGAATTGGAAATGCAAGATACAAAAGTCTCGTAACCGGTTACGTGAATTTCTTAATCTCACCATATTATATGAACCCTATGGAACCGGGAAAAGATCCCGACCTTTCCCAATCCCCTAACGCGCTCCAAAATTGCTGCTGCTGCTGCTGCTGCTGCTATTTCTGTAAGCAGCTTGAAACCAACAAGGAAAATCAACTGCGCAGATCACGGAAATCTCAGCCATTCTTTCAATCAAAGAATCTTCACAGACATTAATGAACACTTGCAGGATGATGCTGTTTGAAAATTCTTAAATCATCTTCGTTTAAATACACAATTTAAATGGGAACAAAGCTGTTCTACGCGCACTCAAGGATAATCACCTTAAACAATTCTAAAAACGAAGAAAAAAGAGAGAAGAAGAAGAAGAAGAAGAAGAAGAAGTTGAATCAGAAAGTAGCAAAAGGAGCAAACAGGACCTCCTCACTGGTCGAGTCCTGTCGAGCCGAACTAGAAACCAGTTTCGACTATCTTTCCATTTCTGGGCCCTCTTGCAAAATAATTTTCTAACTTATAATATTAGTGAAACGACAAGTTACAAGCATTTCATTTTTTCATTTTTGTATCCGGTGGATATATATGAAGTTGGTGGATATTTATACAAAAATTGAATATATAAAAATCTAGAGAAACACAAAATATCTAAAGTATAATACGAATTTTGTATAATAATCAAATAATTTATGATTGATAAAATTGATTTATTTTTTTAGTTGTAAAAGAGAATTTATTCTATTTGTGCAATTTTTCAATAAGATGTTAGATTCTATTTAAAAAAATTTATAGTGAAACTATATATTTATTTCTTTAATCCTGTACTAGAAAATTTATTGTGAATTGTTTTTAACGAAATTTCGTAACTAGTATGTCTAATTATACTAGTGAATAGTATTATTGACTAAGTTTTCTGTGACTTCAACGGCAAGTGGAATATAAACTTGGACATTAGAATCACTTGTTTCAATTAACGTGTACATAATATTTCTTGTTCGTCACTTTGAGATTATCTATTTCTACAACTAAATTTTCTTAATTCACTGTGCAATATTGAGCTGCAATAATTTTGTAAGAGAATCTTAATGAGATCAATTATTGTTACAGATCATTTTGAACGATCAAAAACCTTCTGATGATTATTCCTGACAACAAATCTCTAATGATCGAGGATTCTTGGACAATTGGATTAAAATTTATTGTTCCCTACGTTGTTGCATATGAAACGATCAATTTCACAAATTTATAAAATCATTCAGCAGTAAGTGAGTAATTAAATGTAACGTGAATACAATTTATAATAATATTTTATCAATTCTCTCGTGATACTATACTTTCCACTTTTTCAGCATCCAACCAAGAGTCTGCCAATAAAATTGGCAAAATCTCCTTATCTCAAAAATCAAGTCTCCTTATCTAAAATCAACTTTTCCAGTCGCTTAACAAACCGACTAACCATCCCTCCTCGTTTCCAGAGATAAATGGAATAAATGGAAAATTGCACGCTTACCCCACGAAAGTCGAGGTGCTCATGCTGAGGGTAGCGTATCCACCGCAGACGATAGGAGAGATTCAGCCGTGTGCGCCGGGTTAAAGCTCGCGGCCGCCTCGTGCCGCTTTCCACCAGCCGACAGGAACCGGTTCTTCTCTTCTAGGCTGGCCTGTTCCACCGTGAAACGTAACGAGGAGGTGGTAGATGACGGATATGGAAAGGGACGAGCAGCACCGATGCCGACACTAGCGCGCGCCCGCCGCTACTGCGGCCGCCACGAGATCCATGGATCGTGGACCGCGATCCGGATTTCGTCGCCGTTCCTCTTTGCCCGCGCGAGACGCCAGAGGTCGTGACGCGAGTGGGTGAATCGCGAGATGGTGTAGAGAAGAGGTTATTTCAAGGATGGAGAGTGCGATTGATGGGACGAAAAGGGGTGGTTTCTCATTTCCACATCAGAGGATCCATCCAAGGATTATTTTTGTTTTTCAAATGAATGGAATGGAAAGGAGGAGGTTTCTAAGAATGAATTGTGAATGGTGTTAGAAGGTACGTTTGAGGTGTGGAGAAGATTTTAAATCCAAACCATTTAACAGTGGTTTGACTATAAATTGAAAAAAATTGTGGAATATTAAGTTTTTTAAGAGGATTTCTCTTCAGTTCTCCAGCAATTAAATATTTCATCTAACTTCTTTTTTCCTTTTATAAAATATATAGTCGAACCATTAAATATTTTCTATGATTCTATTTATGTGGTTTTAGGGTCGAATAAAATAAAATTATAGGAAAAGAAATATTGATTTTCTAGATGGATAGCTATCCAACCATTTACTTGAAGGGAATAATAGAAACGGTTAAAACGGCGGGAAATTTCTCACCTAACGAATAAACCAATGATAAAAAAAAAAACTATGCTTCCTGATTCACTGTTACATTTCATCGAGAAATGTTTCTTTATCCATGGTCATCCATCCACGACGAAATAAAACATCGTCAACAGACTCTCGTATCTTCACTTTCTTCTCGCAAAACATGGACAAGAAATTCGCCATTCTTTTTTTTTTTTGTTGCACATATAGAAAATATGGAAAAAGATATCTCATAAAAACTTGTTATACCAAGTTTCTAATTTCGCGTTCGATCGAGCATAACTATAACGCAATTCCACATAGAATGGATAGAAATCAATTTCATCATATCTTAAATATAACGAATTTTTAATTACAAAATTTAGTACAACAATTCGATATTATTATTATTATTATATCTCTTATAAATTAAATTTAAATTTATAATTTAAAATAATATATATATATAATTATTTTTCTGTATCAATTACAATTATCTAATAATTATCTTTAGCTTTCAACTTTGAATTCCAAATAAAAACTCTAATTCTAATTATTAGAATTAGTTAGATTCTATTTTATCTACAAACGATCAACCATCGTCAAATCTACTACTAAAAGAGATATAAAAAAAAAAAAAAAAATGATAAAATATTATTTTCAAATTTTTCTGCCTGACATAATCTTATCAAACTCCTCTTCGTGCTCAGAAGTACTCAGCATGTACGCTGGAAGTGTGAATCCAAGAATCTTATCGAACACAGGTTTAGTTTCTTCCACGTATTCATACGGTTCAGTCTCCTTGGATGCCTCAATTTTTCCAGAATTCTTCTTAGGCAGTACTCGTTGCACGTAGACCTTCTCACTGGCAGCAGCTTCTGGTTCAATAGGTACATCGTCCAGATTTTCAATAACCGATCTAGGAATCTTTTTAGTCGGCTCCTCTTTCGCTTCTCGATAATTAATTTTATCCTCAGCTGGTTCTTCCGAAGTCACGAAAGCACATTCCTCCTTTTTGAATCCTTTGTCGTCGACACATTGATAACATGTCATTTTATCTCTCATTAATTTCTTACAATTGGAACGATCTTCCTTTTGAAATTCTTGTAGAACCTTCTGGATCTCCTCTTTCTTCTTAAATGCATCGTAGAAACCTACGTCGCTTTTTTTCGGAGCGGATTTCGATGATTTTTTTTCTATTACTTCAGACTTGGATTCGTCGGAAGTTGGAAATTCTGTTTTGGCGGCTTGATCGGTAATGTAGGGACTTTTATCGGAAGAGTAATCATAACCTTCGTTCTCGTAGGGCAACTTTTCGGTCTCTTTCGTCTCAGATTCATCGTAAGATTTGTCGTTTGATTCTGTTGGGCTGCCAATTGATCTAGATTTCGAATAAGCGTAACTTTTGTCGCTTGGTTGATATTTATACGAACATTGCTCGGAATTGCTCCCTGTTTTAGGATCTTTGCAGATCTTGCAAGTCATGGAATCTTTCTGAACTTCTTTGCAGTGACTCGGTTCGATACTTTTGGCAACTTTCTCAGATTCTGACTTAGATTTCTCATAGCCAGATAAATAATCGTCGTCGTCGTCAGAGATTAACTTAGAGTTTTGCGAAGCAGCTTGACGATAACTGGACCTAGGTTCCTCATCCTTGAAGTAAGAACTTAATGGAGAGGAGTGACTCTTGTCGTAGTAGCTTTCAGGAATGGAATAGTCTCTCCTGTATTCCTCGAGTTCGCTTTTAGATCTCCTCTCTTCGTCCTGACTGGACTCGTCACCAGAAGACTCGTCATCCTTGGAAGAACTTGTAGGGTATCCAAAACTCTTAGTTCTACTAAATTTATAAACTTTATCATTTGGTTCGTAGGCATACGAGCACCTCTCGTAATTTCCACCCGTTTTGGGATCTTTACAGACCGTGCAAGTCTTCGAATCTTTTTGGACCTTCTTGCAATTGCCGGTCGAGTCTTTGTATTCTTCTCGAGATTCCCTCTCTGGCTCCTCTTTGCCCTCAGAACTCGAGTATTCTTCCTTAACTGGCCTAGTTCCAAAATATTTTCTATCAGATTTTTTCCCATCCTCTTTCTCGGATCCATTGGGATTTTTAAGAGAGCTAGATTTCGTGTAGGTATATTTCTTCTCTGTCGGTTGTCTAATGTAGGTGCATTGCTCGTATTTGCCATTACTCTTCGTATCTTTGCACACCATGCACATCATGGAATCCTTGACTACCTTTTCACATTTTTCGTTTTTCTTCTTATACTCTGCTGGAACATCGTCCGTGGCCTCTGAAAATATCTTGTCGTTGAACCTGTACGGATTTCCATCCCTTCTGTAATCTTTGAAACCGGAGAACGCCTCGTCAGAGTTTGACCTCTTGTTTCTGAACCGTGAAGGTGGTGAGCTTTGTTCAATATTGCTAGAATCGGTGGAAGGATGCGAACCGTAAGAGCATTGCTCATAAGTGGCCCCATTTTTAGGATTTTTGCATTTGTAGCAGATCATGCTTTCTTTGCTGTTCCCATCCTTATTCGCACGCCCTGTTTTGATCTCTTGGCAATATGGAACGCCAGATTTCATCACCATGTCCTTGTACTTTTGGGAATCTTTGTCCGTGATTGTGTAGAATGGAGATACTACTTTTTTGAAATTTTTGTTTTCAGTGGGAACCTTCTTGCTGGCCGAAATCGAGTACCGGTCTTTTGCTGGTCCGAGGGAAGCATCCGACGAGTCGAATGCTGCTCGATGGTTTCTTCGCGATTCTAAGAAGCTGGCGTAAGATGGAGAGTGTTCTGAAGGGACAACGTAATAAGGAACTTCGCGGCTTGTACGAAGCCATGAACGATCATTGGCTGTCAAGGATTTGAAGCGATCCTCGTAGATCTTGGCGTTTGCCGGTGTCCAACAGATGGCCAAACTTAAGCCAAATATCTATGTCAGAGAAATTTATCTTTAACTAGGAGCTTTAAAACAAGTACTCCAATAATGGTAATGGTAAAAACAATTTTGATCTAAAAAATATTGATTAGAAAAATAAATTTATTAAACTCTGAAGTTTTGCAAAATGAATTCAATTATTATGTATGAATAATTGGAAAACAATTTCTGAAATATCAAAAATTTTTAGGTAAAAAAAGAAAGCGAATGGAAGGCAATGTTACCAAAAAGAATCCATCGAAGGGAAGAGAACGGTGGTTGTAGGAGATCATGATGCGCGATCAGTGAACACTTATTCCGTTTCCGGTTCGTCGAGCCACATCACTTTCCCATGAAATGATCTCGCCTCGACGGGCAAAGCCTTTATATCGACTTGGCGATTCAAAAAGATCGCTGCCCCACCAATTTCAATTTCGCGACACGCAAGCAAGTGTCCCAGGAGTAAGTGAACAGTAATCAATCAGAAATATTCGAATCATCGACCGTAAAAGAATGATGGATATTGTTTGCTCGTCCGTGGCCATTGCTCCATCATTTCTCTCTCGTTTTAGGAGGGAAAAACTTGGATACAGCACGCAGATTGATGATAAATAAATAGGAAGAAATATTATTTTAATATTATTTTATTTTTAACGAAAGGCGAAAAAGGTTAAAAAGATTTCTTTTTAATTTTGTCGATCAGTTTTGTTGATTATTTTTCTGCTGGATTTCAGCTCATTTCAAACTTGTTCTTCCCCTGGATTAAAATTGAGATTTGAGAATTTGAAAGGACACAGCTGACCGATCGCTAACTGTCCACTTTCATTTATGCAATTCCGTTACCGCGATCGATGAAAAAGTTGCGCGACGAACAATGATCTACGAACACCGTATATTTATCCGATCCAAGTGATTTCATTGAAGAGAAACTTGTTTTATATTTTTTTCCAGGAAGAGAGAAAGAGAGAGAGAGAGAGAAATCTATTTTCTATTCTTTTAGATCTGAAAGAAAAAATTTCATGTAAAATGTATTTTCCAATTTTTATTAGAACAGAGATAGATCATCTTGAATGAAAATGAAATGAATAATATATAAGCAAATATCTCGTGCAAGGATACAAATTATTCAAAATTATTTTACTCTTCAAATGTTATAAACGTTTATGAATATTCTTGATCTGAAAGAAAAAAATTTCATATAAAATGTATTTTCCAATTTTTATTAGAACAGAGATAGATCATCTTGAATGAAAATGAAATGAATAATATATAAACAAATATCTCGTGCAAGGATACAAATTATTCAAAATTATTTTACTCTTCAAATGTTATAAACGTTTATGAATATTCTTGATCTGAAAGAAAAAAATTTAAAATATAAAATGTATTTTTCAATTTTTATTAGAACAGAGATAGATCATCTTGAATGAAAATGAAATGAATAATATATATATAATATATATATATATAAGCAAATATCTCGTGCAAGGATACAAATTATTCAAAATTATTTTACTCTTCAAATGTTATAAACGTTTATGAATATTCTTGATCTGAAAGAAAAAAATTTCATATAAAATGTATTTTCCAATTTTTATTAGAACAGAGATAGATCATCTTGAATGAAAATGAAATGAATAATATATAAGCAAATATCTCGTGCAAGGATACAAATTATTCAAAATTATTTTACTCTTCAAATGTTATAAACGTTTATGAATATTCTTGATCTGAAAGAAAAAAATTTCATATAAAACGTATTTTCCAATTTTTATTAGAACAGAGATAGATCATCTTGAATGAAAATGAAATGAATAATATATAAACAAATATCTCGTGCAAGGATAGAAATTATTCAAAATTATCGAGAATTTTTCTCTTCAAATATTATAAATGTTTATAAATATTCTTGATGCTCGGTCGATTCGACGTTTCTGAAATTTCGCAAGAAGAATCGCAACATTACGAAATAGTGAAAAACAGTAATAGACTTGTAAACAGGTGGAACAACTATAGAAATTTTATTTTCGTTACGCTGCGTTGATTTTTATTTGAAGCTATTCATTACTTAAATTAAAATTCCTCTTCTCGTGTATAGAACGATTCGTTGTACGAGATAACATTTCTTTATTCCTCCGTTTTTAAATTTTCTCTCTTTGAAGACTCTCATTCTTTGAAAGGGAGGTTGCGAGGGTAAACGGAAATGTGAGACACGCGAGGAGGATTGTTGGTCTTTTCGAAGAAAGGATTGATAGGAGCTGGTTTCATTTGCAAACTCATTTTCGTTAAATTTTGTATTATCTTGTTGTTCAAGTTCTTCACTTTTCTTTTTTCCTTCGTCGATTTTTCCTCCGTATTCCGTTTTCGGTAATAGAATACTTCTCCTGCTAAGGTGATCATCGCCAGGGCGAGTCCGAACAGGGTCGCGATAAATACTCCACCTGAAAATTTGTCTCTTTCCATTTTTATTCGGTTTAAATTTTTCGACATTTCTAAAATGAATTTCATAAATTTTCAATTTCGAAGCTCTGTCTGGAGAGATCAGTGACAGCTCACCCAAACTTTCCAAAGTGATTCCTTCGTTGTCGTCAGAATTCAGGCATTGTGCCTTCAGCGATTGGTTCCAGTATTTGGAAGCCAACATTTCAAAGTATCTATCCTTCTGCAAGTCCAAAATCCTGGAAAAACGAATCAATGTAAATGAAATATCAATCATCCCTTTGAATAATGTCCTCGTGTAAAAACAAACTTTCTGCTTATCTCTTCCTGCAAATGGCTTCCTTGCTGGACAGCAATTGCATAAGGTTGTTCCGCAAACACTTCCCCAACCTCTGTCAAATTGCAATTCTTCGTTACCTCATACCGTATCTCCGACGAATCGTGGATGAAAGCGAATTCTGCATTTTCGCTTTCTATCACCTGAAACGGTGCAAAAAGCAGGTTTAGTTTCAGACAGTTCGATTTCCCATACTCGATTCGATGCTTGATCGTCATTTTCATCACCTTTCGAAAACCCTCCGCTGAATTTGCAACTGGACCGACTTGCGTGATCGCTTGCAATATGTGACCGTATTGCTCCTTGATAGGATAATCCCAGACTCGATACTCTACCTCGTCACTTGTACTGTTCAACGTGATTTCTTTCCATACGCTAATTGGAATATGAAAGAAGAATTATTGAAAATTTGATATTTTCTCTCTCTCTCTCTCTCTTCTCTGTTTTGTAAGGAAAGGAAATTTTTTTGTTTCTAAATCGTTGTATATGCAATGTTTATTTTAAAGTTTATCAATAACTTTATTCTTTTTTTTTAACGATAGATAATGATCTATTACTTTATTTTTCAGAGAACTTACGTGTACAATTTATCCTCTGCGTTCTTCATATTCATAAAATACTGATGCTGATTAGAGTTAGCCACGACAGTGTAATTGATTCGAGATTGTCTGGCTAATTGTTCCAAAGATTGTACAGGAGACTAAAACAGTACACGATATTGCGATTAGTCCTCATTTTGAAGATCAAAAGGTATGTACATTTTCAATTAAAAGTCTCGAGTTACTAGAAATAAAAATTGGATGAATTTTTTTTTTATAAAATTGTATATGCATAAAATTAATGATTATGTCAATATAAGTAGCGTAATTATTTTGTTAAGAGTGTATTTTAATGAGAATAATTTCTGAAAACCTGCATTCTTTCCACAGTAAGGAAAGCAGCTAAATTAGCAGTGAACGTAGCCAACATTAAAACAACGAATAACCAATAAGCAGCAACTAGTATCCTGCTTGATAATGCTTTGGGTGCTTCGCCACCACCTTGGGGCGTGAAAGACGTCAAGGCGAACCAGAAACTCTCTTTCAACGTGAATTCTCTATATACACAGAATATAATTACGTTTGACAATCATTATTGATTAAGTAATTGCTTTGTCTTTATGACAATCGTTAACGATAAAATATAGTGGTTATTAAGGGTAATATTTATAGTCTAATCTTGATCTAATTCCAACAAATTACCAAAGATATTGACACGAACATTACTATAATAATAATAATAATAATAATCTAAATTTCCACTAATGAAACTTTGATAATTTTTTATTAGTAAGAACTTTTAAATTTTAGACATTTTAAAATTCTTACCGACAAGGATACGGATACAGTTGTTTATTATTCCTGGCGCTGTAAGGAGAATATTTGTCAAGTATCCAAATCATGATGCCGGTTAATGTTAAAGCTCCTACGATGCTTAACCACACTTCGACTTTGAGCACTGTCATAAATTTGAAAAGGGATGGTTTGCGGACAGGTTTTCTCATTACTTGTAACAAGAAATTAAAAAAAAAAAAAAAAAAAAAATCGTATAATGTAAAAATTTGTTGTAACATTCAAATTGAAAATAGTTGTATTATTTACCAATTAATAAGCCGGATTGTTCGAAATAAGGGGCGACGAAATCGATCACTTCCTCACGTTCTGAAGTCATTGTCAATGCGGCAACTACGATATCTGTCTCCTGAAAAAAAAAAAAAAATAATTAAAAAAAAGAAGTGAAACATAATAGAAGAATAAAAGAAAGAACAAAAATAAATTCATAAAAGAAGAATATTAATTTGATGGAAAAATTGAAGAGGATAATGTTTTATACAAAGAGATATGCACGGTTGCAGACTCGTAGGCGCCATCAAGTTCAATATATAGGGTATTATATTAAGAAAATTTCGATATTTCTTTAGTAAGATGGAAAAAGATAAAGGTAAAATGTGATAAATAAAAAAGAAGAATATTAATTTGATAGAAAACTTATGAGAATAATGTTTAATACAGGAAGATGTTTAATGCAGATTCACAGATGAAATGAAATTCAGTATACAGATCTTACTCCTTTAGCTAGATCACCAATCAAGCCGTTCCATTGCCCATTAGGTAATTTCTTGCCAAATTGTCGATCTTCAGGTATGATAAGATCATAATCAAATTGCATCTCTTCCGATAATTTCTTTACAAAGTCTATGCAATATCCATCCCACATGTCATTTCCATTCTCATCTTTCATAACTTTTCCACTCGCTGGATCTATTTTAGGTATTGTCCAAGGTACTGACTAATACAATTTTAATACTTGCATTAATTAACAAATCACAAATTCACGATGAAATTAAATGAAATTTGTTTATTAATTACAAGAGTGGTTCCAATTCGAAAGAATCTTTTAGCAGGTAATATCTTTTTATTCTCTGCCTCTTTTATCTTTCCATTTCTCGTCCAAGTGGCTAATGGTTCCAATAATCCATTCTCAAGAATTTCCAATTCTATTTCAGACTTATATGTGATCATTCCTTTCTCTGACCAATACTCAAATGTATCATTGCCTCCTAGTTTCTGTGGTAAAATATTTTTCTTCAATGATTTTTATCGCACAATTTAAACTGTGTGTGACTTACAGCAAGTATATTCTTGTTAAACGCCTCAATCGTGACATTTGAAGTTTGATTAGTGAAGTTCGATAAGCATTTACCACTTTTTGGCTCCACGCTAATACCTGATGCCTGAAGTTCGCTCATCAGGCTCACGATGAGGCCTATTAATCGTTTAAAATAATTCGAAAATATCTACAGAACCATCGCAAGATTAAACAAAATTATTTTAATTATCATATTATCAAAGAGAAATATATGGAAAATAGAAAACTCTCAAGTACTTTAACATCTGAAGGACAATTGCAAAGCGATTCACCGATTAGTTTACAACAAACGTCCATCTTCATCCATAGAACCGTGATGGAAACGTTCAACTGCAACTCCCCGTTGATATATTTAAAGTCCTTATAGCTATTATCGGTGAAAATCAATTTCCATATTCCATTTCTTTTGACCAATCCTCCTTGCACGGCCTATAAAATAGTTTTTTTTCAAGTTAACAAAAATAATAATTGCAAACAAATTTTTCACACATTTTCACTTTTCTCCCAAGCATAAATGCGACATAAATGTTTAAAACTTATTCTCTACCGTTTTGAAGAAATCCTCCATCTTGGCTGTACTCGCATAAATAGCGTAATAAGATGGTGATGGCCTCATACTCTTGATCTTCGACACCGTTTTCTCGGTGAATTCGTCGATCACGATTAACCTTAAGATCGAATTTCCGATCAAATAGTAGAGGCTCTGATTCAACTCTGTTAAAAGAAGTCAATAAATCGATTTTTCAAACAATATTTGGAAAAAGTTTGGATCGAAGGTCGTTACCAAGGTACCTCTTTCATCTTCGAAGATCAGAGCAACATCAGTGGCGTTTTTCAACATCAAAAGATCATCGATCGCTTGGATGTACGGGTTTATATTGCTCTCACCCCGTTTGTATATTATTCCATTCTCGTCGGCCACGATCCGAAGATTATCCCAACCGGTCCAGGTCATATCGAGTATGATACTGATTCCCTTAAATAAGGCAGCACATACTGCAAGTTGATTTTAACAAAAACAAGAATAAGAACGGATAATGGCAAAATATTTTGTTTATATTGTGCAATTAATATAAATTAGAAACAATTAGAAATTAACTGTTATATTATATTGAAGAATTTGTTCAACAGAATTTGTACGTTTTAGGTATTTCTAGATGCTAAATTCAAGAAAAAATTCGTTGGAATCTTCGTATATAAAGATTTGCAAAGAGATCTAAAAAATTAATATTGCGATTAAAAATTGTTCAATATTAATTTTAACATGATTTTAAATGTTTTGAGTGTTAAATTTTAGAATCTCGTTGAAATCATTAAATTTTTCACTTTGGATAAGCAACAAAAATTTGTAGAAATTTGTAGAAATCGTGAAAACTTCGGATAGTGCTGGTGCTTTTAAACAATACTTTTAACTTCTTAACCTTTCTTAAAGCTGGCGTCTACATTTGAACGTTCAACTTCGATTGTAGAAATATGAACAGAGATGATGTCGTTGCCATAATTCTTTTCTGCTTGTGGTAGAGCTTCGTTCAAAATGTTCAGGATCGATTTATCCGGTTCTTCTATCACTATCACTGTGAAAAATAAAAATGTGATGTAAATTATTGTGAAGGAAAAAAGAAAGAAATTATTTACATATAATTTTTCAGTTAAAATGTTTCATAAAAAAAGAATATTAATGCAATATAAATTAATGGAGAAGAAAAAAATTATTGACACGTATAATTCTTCAAGTAAAATAATTCATAAGAAAATATCCTAATCGTACATCAGTATAGATATATTGGTATTAAAAGAATATGCAATTTCATCAAACACGCGATCCATTTATATTTCTGATTAATGATTATTTCTTACATTGTTTCACGTGGTTTCGTCACGAGAGATCACATCTAATCGACCAATAATTATCTACACGTTGTAAATTATTATTCTCGATTTAAAAAAGATAATACGATATATTTTTTTTTAAATAACAAAAAACATACGACACATGAGTTGTGCTATCCGATCTTTCTCTATTTTAATCTCTCCTTCATCGTGTATTAATTACTCTCGTGAATCTTCTTTCTATGTCAAGGATCAGAGATTGACCGAGTCGGCGCACAGGAGATGCGGAAGGTTTCAGTCAGACGTTCGTCACGTGAATAATTCAACAATAGTACAGCAACCTTTATCGATGTATCGATGAACCAATCAAAGTTTCATGCCGTCCAATCAATGCTCAACTCGTGTATGTATTTAATTTCATATCATCTTTACCGTGTACGATTGTACAGAGAGAGAAAAGAGAAATAATTTCTAAAAAGCAATTTCAAATCATCTGTTATCTGTTTAAAAAAATCAAGCATTATTCTGTGACAAATGATGCGAAAGAAAAATAACAAATTCTGCGATAAACAATGCAAACAAGAAGATCAATCATCGTAGCAAGGGATTATAAACCAGTTTTCAATCATTATCTATTTAAAAATTCAAGCAAAAAATCAAAATCAAGAATTTATATGTAATAGAATTAAAGAATTATGTATTCGGTGCCAAATCCCAAAAGCAGAAACTACAAGCGTGTGACAAGGAAACGAAATCACAAGACTGTGCATTTCGTGCAAAATTCCAGAATAATATCTCGTTGAAAAATTTTACAGAAACAATCGCACAATCGTTCGAACCTTTGATATCATTTTAAAATGAAAAAAAAAAAAATCACTCAATTGACATACTTACGCATGTTCATAGGTATTTGACAAATGGAAACACCGAGAAACGCAAGCAGCAATGCATACACTGCGACCAGAGTCGTGGACATGGCTTAGGAGAATGGAGTCGGTACCGGATGGATGGACGAACAACGGTCGCCTTCCGCGGAAACAAGGCAGGTAGACAAGCCTGAGGACACTGTCGACGACGCCTGCGCCCGCCACGCTTATAAATATTACACCCTCGTCCGTCAAACTATGGCCCTTGTTCCCCGCTAAATGCATTTTGATTACGTGAAGGCACGATGTCACATCTTGACACGAGTCCCTTCCATCTTGGCCATCGATTTATCGCTCAACTTGACGTCTGCCAATGATTACCAACCTGAGTCGCTTGCGAATAGATTTTGCGAATAGGTTGTTGGATCGTTGAAGAATGTTTGGTGGATGCTGAAAGAGAACACGATTTGTGTGAAATTGGATTTGAATTTTGATTCGTAAGATTGGATCGAAGAAAAGTTTATTAAGTGCAAAAAAAGTTGTTCGAGAATGCTCGTTATAAATATGAAACTATATCAAGTTTTATTATAAAGGAAAATTTCATTGCACGTATTAAATTTAAGAAATGGATATTTAATTATAATTATAATTATAATATTTTATATTTAATTATATTTTGTTTCTATGCATATATTTACCAAGTTGCACATTTATATCTGTGATTTCTTTTGCATGTGAATCGCAAAAGAATAAATGATCGATACGCACATTATTGATTCGCCTTGGACGTAATGCATTTGTTCGGTAACAGTTAACAGAGGAAGCCTATAATCGTTGGTTGAAAACTAACTAGTCTTCTAATCGATAATTGATTGTATCGCGATGTGACCCATTCCTTCGTAGTTGAATTCGCGAAATTCGATCGTTATTTTCATGACCGTTCGACGATAAAATTCCCTTTAACCGCGTTCATCGAAATCATTCCATCAAATCCAATTCTTCGATTGAATCTCAGATCGAGTGAAGAAAGGAAAAGAAAAAAAAAGAAGAAGAAGAAGAAGAAGAAGAAAGAAAACGAAGCAGATGATAGAATCGTGTTTCTCGATCGACGAGTCTCAGCCACGACGAACGTCACGTTTTCCCATTATCAGTTCTGATCATGGTCTAAGGTTGATTAATTTCCATGGTTGAGGAAACCTGTGAATCGATGGTGCGCGGTCACAAAGGAATAATGACGCAAGGATCGAGATTGCTCCGCAGATGTTCCCGAGGCCAGCTGAGGCGAAATGCTTCAATAGTTCTCGCACTATTTTTAAATATATTTCAGATGTCCTTTATGCAAACGCAATCTCGAGGAACCTGCCCCTATTGTTTCTCACTGTTTCTCTCTTTCTTCAGAAGCTGCGTGACAAGTTTAGACTTGATATCGTTGTGAAAGTACGTTTGAAAAAATTCGAAATAAAATTTACGATCGATTTGACCGTTAGGTTTCCATTTTAAAAAATTGGCAAAAAATTACCTTGGCATTGATGAGTTTAAAATAAGAAAAAGAAAGTGAAGTGAGACTGGCTTTTACTTCACGTTAGAAGTCAATGGTTCAAAGATATTTGAAATTATAATGAGAATATTTTCCGATAAAGAAAGTATTATTTTTCTCTGAAAAGATGTAAAATTTGTTTATTACTATGTGACAAAAAGATAGAAATAATCGAACGAAAGAAAGCGCCACGTTGTGTCCACTGAATGAACTTTCTTGCCACAAGTGTCGCATTTCGTTGTAAGATGTCGTTGTATGTGCACAGGATGCATACGTTAAAAGACAATTCCGATTACCGTTCCGTGTGTTTCATTGGACTTTATGAATCGGCGTATTGCGTTACGTCATGCACTGGCTTGCATAATGCAATACAAGATTTTTATCGTTACGTGAATTAAAATTAATGCAACCAAGAAAGGAATTCTTCTATGGGAAGGGCCGATAAAACAGAAAGCGATATCATCGTTCAATTCGTAAATAAATGCTTCGGTTTATCGTCAAACTGTTGTAGAAAGCTGTTGTTTCACGATCATTGTCCGTTATTTTTAAGTTATCCTTTCTGACTTGAGTTTAATTTGTTGTTGTTAAAAGTGCGGTTAAACTTATCCTTTGCAAAAATGAATAAACAGTAAAGAACTTGAAACGAGATGTTTAATTTGACTCGTCATAACTGTACCTACAAATTATGCCCGCTTTCAACATTCCATGGTGAGTGAGCGGATCTTAAAGAAATGTTTAAAAAATACGTGCAGGATGGCAGTACAGGCATTTCCACCACTGACGTATCCCGCCGAAGAGTTTCGGTATATTTTTCTTGCATAATTTAGTTCACCAGACGGTGCAGTTCTTTTAATCGGCGCCGATTTTCGGCCTAAAATACTGCTCCAGTTTCATGGAATATGGAACATGAAATCCCTTCACGATTTTTTGTGCTTTTGCAAACGTGCTCTGTAACCATTGAAATATTCATACACATAAAGGCAGCGTAACTATTTTGAAATATATGTAATTATTGCCCATGAAAATTATTTTTTATATCAGCATATAAAATTCAAATTATAGTCTATTAAGTCTAAAATTCAAATTATCTAGTCTATAATTGAAGGGAAATTAGGGCAAGACGAGCTAAAACATGTGCGTGAGAAGTAACTTTGTATTAATAGGAGAGAATATTTGCATGGTACTACAATAATGTAAATGCGTTCATACGACTGATACACAATTTAACTACCGTTACGGGACACTGTGGAGAGAAGTGGTGTCAATCGAACGGAGAAGTACGGAAACGAGAAAAAGAGAAGAAACGGCGAAAGAAAACACGCGCGAGAACGCATGCATTAGAAACGAAATGCACGCGTCAAAACGTATTACAATTTCACGCACGAAAAGTTACACGAAAAAGCGTTCGTGGAACGCGAGCCAGTACAACGGATTACACCCTGTACGGAGAATGATAAGTTGCGATGGAATTGTGGACAATTTTGTCGGAACAAGCTAACATGGATGAACGAATTATTTTACAAACTTCTGTTTCCGTGGACGAGTAGGTGTGACGAGAATTTGGAAGAAAGTTAAACCGTGAAGATATCACGCGGTGAGGAAAGAAAGAAGGAAAGAATAGAATTTTATTCAAGAAGCGCTCTAATGCGGGAAGTACAGGCTCGGTGATTTCCGGATGCAATCGGTTGTTTCCGGCACGGCCGCCCTCCCGAACTAAAACCATTCATTCGATGGAGAGCGAGAGGCGAAGGATTGAACGGAGAACGGGATAGGAAGGTGGTAGGTGGAAACGAGAGTTCCCGAGGAAGAAGGATGGAGAAAGTGAGTGAGCGAGTGAATGAGAGACGAGCAGAGCGAAGAGTAAGAGGAAAGGAGAAGGAAAGCGGCGTGGCAGGGTAGAGAGGCAAAGAGAATACATGAGAGAGGTAGGCTCGGCCGATTCGAGAAGGCTGGCAGGCTGCTGGTAGGCAAGAGTAAGAAAGCGAGGGAGCATACTGGCTGGCAGAGGCAGACTGGCCGGCCGTGCGCTGTAGTTAACAGAACTGCTAGCAAATCGGCAGCAGATGTGGCCAGTTAGCTCTGTGCTGTGTTCTCGTTCGGATCTCGGTGTTTCGTATATTTCGATGCATTGACTGAATCCGCAGTCGATAGTAGCGACATTAGCTATCAATTGTCGAACGTGATCCTCGTCGTCGCGACACATATCGAAATTGAAAGAACGATGCGAGAGTGAATAGCGGAGAAAAGCTAACAGAATCGATGACAAGTCGTGGCAAAGTGAAAACAACTTAGTTTTGCGAGCATAATATCGACGTATAGTATAGAGCAAGACGAAATAGGATAGGATAGGATAAACGACAAGGGGAACAATTACAATCTATCGAGAAGAGAATCACAACGTAGAGAGAAGAGGAGAGAACAAATCGAATGGAACAGTCGGTCGCGCGCCAGCACCAAGAACGCAGTGACCGTCGTACCTGTCCGTCGGTGGCCGAAGACTTGTCCGATCGAGACTCGGGAGTGATGTGGCAACATTGCTGGTGGCTCGCGAGTGGAGGAGTCAGTCGTTGCTCGGCTGTTCTATCGTAGTCTGTGTCTGACAGTGCAGTGTCGTTGCCAATAGAACCGCGAGGGCCCGTCAGGGCCCACGAACAACGCGAACGAGCACCGCGATAAACACCGCGGTCAAGATGACATATTTAAGAAAAATAAGAACGAATAACATCACAAGTATCGAAGGGACAATCGTACAAACACGTCGTTCATTGCTACGATAGCGTATGTTCACGTTGTTTATTACCATCATAAAATAGCTCAAGAGAAGAGAGAGTTTTCATGACTTGCGAGAGAGTAACAGTGTTTCGAAGCGTACAATCGCTGTGTGACGCGCGTATTCGTTGTATATACACATCCGTTTCGAGTCGCTACAAGCGGATTTTCTTCGAACCTTTGTAGAAGTTCCTAAAGTGCGTGCGTACGGTTCTACGCGGCTGCTACTCGAATGTCGAGAAACGAATGAGTGCGTGAATCGTGACAACATCGTGTCGAAGTGTACAGAGAATACTCAGAGAGAGAGTGAGAGAGAATCCGTCTCTCTTTCTCTCGCATCCCGTAGAGGCCGTGGTCGGACTTTACGCCGTCGTACGCGCTTCTCCCCTCCCCCTTAATAGACTGCTTCTTTCTCCCTCTCTCTCGCTGAAGGCCAATTTATCTATCCCGTCGGCCGTACGTCTGTCTTAGTCTATACCATTCCTGTCTGTGCGCTGGCAGAGTTTTCACTGGCGCGACACGGCACGGCACGCGCGCACGGTACGACACGTAAACGAAACCGGCTGTCCAGGCGAATCGGGAGTGTCAAAGATCCGAAAAATCACGGGCATGGGAACAGTGTGTGCCATGGACTGAAAAATAGTGCGGGACCCGTTGTCTCGTGCTTACCGCCGTCCAAAGAAGATCTTGCATTTCATCCGGTGCGTGCCTGTGTGTTCCTTTACACCAAAGGAGGAAGAGAGGTTAGGTTAGGCTAGGACTCGCGTCACCCCTGGCCACAGTCCGTCCTTGTCTCTCTTTCACTTGGTTCCCCTACCTCTCTTTCTCTGGCATACAGCGAAGAGGAACGCAGACACCAAGAGTCCAGACCGATTACATACATACACACACACATACACACACGCAGGACAATTGGGGAAAGAGGAGGAAAACACAAATGCCGATCGCCCGTGGAATTCTGGTCGCTGGAACTGCGGCTCATTGCTGGTCTTCCGCCGCTGGCATGCTTCGATTCCTCGCTAGACTTTCAGGTTAGCACGCAATCCATCTCTTATTCGTTGGACAGTAATGTCTTCGATGTTGACGGCTGCATTGTCGATAATTTTTCGTTTCGATGGGAAAAAGCTACATGCCGCGCACACGAGGGGAGCCGCGACAGGGAAAAACTAACGACGATCGTCGTCACGATATCATTGCCTACGAACGATATTCGCCAATAAGAATTGTCGATAACAATTACCAATAAGAATTCTCCTGTTCATGATAGTAAATCAATCAATCAATTGGAGAAGTTTTGACGGATCTCGAACACGAGAAAATATCGTTCTTGCTTCTTGTCTGTTTCATATACGTGAATATATCTTTATTTCGATTTTTTTTTCTCTATATATATATGTGCGCGCGCTTGTGTCTCTTTTCCAACATCGACGATGCGCACCGTGCCTTAGACAGACTCTTTATACTTCGGTAAAAATTTCGCTATTTTCTCGGCCCGCGTCTAGTCGCGTCGGCGGCTCGCCGTCGGGGAATCCGTGCGGTTTCGATTCCCAGACTTTCGAGTCAGTGCACCGCTACTGCTAGCTGTTAAATGGAAGTGTACAACGGACGACGTAGACAGAATAAGAGGAACAAAAACGAGAAACGGCCTCGTGTAGCCGCGGTATTATACGAGTTCGCCGCGTGTATCCCGTGCAGAGAGGATTTGACGTATCGACTCGGATTTCCATAGCGTCGCGTAAAATTAACCTTCCCCGCCTCTTATCCCCACTCTCTTCTCCTTTAATACATATCGCCGATCGTTGTCATCAGTTTAATACGTGTTTTTCTTCTCGCTACATTTCTTTTTTCACCGTTACGAATTTTCATGATTTTTGCGATATTTCATCTATCTCGCGATAAATATATTTTAACGTGTCTTTTAATTCTACTTTATGTACGATGAAAGATATGAAATAAGAATATTATAGAAGATATATAGTAGATAAGATCGTTCGCCGCGTATATTCATGTTATTAATAACGTTTTCGATATTTTGTTAATCTTATCTACAAGGTAAGATAGGTAAACAGGAAGGAAGCGGTTCGCGATTCTCGATTATCTGATCCATCGGTTATTTATATCGATTACACGTATTGATTCGATGGAAAGGATCAGTCATTCTTTATTCACGAGGTGGGGACTTATGAATTTCACGTGAATTTTACAGGTTTGATTATCAACATTTGCTTTATCGAAATTGCATTCGTAATTCGTTCCCAATAAAACAAAATGGATTTTATAATTGATTGTTAAATTGAAATGTAGAAATTAAACGATTCGTAGGAGTCGAACCGCATAGTAGCATAATAGTTTCTGTGAGAAAAAAAAAAGATAGAGAATTTTATTATAAAGAAAGAATGGTGATGGTAATTATTTGGATTACAGCAATCCGTGGCTGCGTAGCAAGAATCAGTGTCCTCTTGACACGCCATAGCGTCACAGCAACACCAATTCTTCTCACATCGGTGTTAATTAGCAGCCAAATGATCGCTATTGTCGTCGCTTTCGCAATGATCAACGCCGCGAAACGAGCTCTTGTTCGACAAGCGAATCCATTAATTTTGTTTCTAAATTTTGTTGCTTTGAAAATTAATATTTTTTTCTCTATTTTTCTAAAAATTTTATAAATTTTCTGGAATATTTTTTTTCTTTTTTTCTTTTTTTTAAATATATTTTTATTTGCATACAAAGTATAAAGCCAATAACAAACAATATCTATTTTCAGACTGTTGTGAAATTAATTTCCAAAAAAAAAAAAAAAAAAAAAAAGAAAGAAAAATTTTCTATAACTTTTAAAAGTCGAAATGAAAATATCTTTGAAATTTCGTTGCACGTAACATCGAGGTTAAATAATTAATATTTTCAATATATGCATTAGAAATTTTCTTACGATTAGAATTAATCAAAACCGTCATTTCGCTAATCAATCTTTCTTAATACATCTTATCGTTTCTCATAACAATCGAAGCTCGGTTTCTAATATCGATAATTCTGTTTATCTGATTTCTCGATTCATCATCGACTAATCTCCAATCATAAAGCGAGTCCCATCGCGATTAAAAGAGAATCTTCCCGGTCGAATTCCCAACTCGAACAGTTTCGTATCGATTCAATCGAGACAAACAGCGGCCAATAGGCGAACGATCCGCCCCACCCCCTCTCTCCTGTCCGTTGTACATTAATTCATCGACGAGTGAATGAGTTAACCTCTACGCAAAAATCGGGCGCGAATACATCAAAATATAAATAGAAACGTGTCTGAGACCCGGTGCTGTGTGTTTCGATTCGAGAATTTACCTATCTATAGTCAATTTTGATCAACGAAAAGTGTGAACAAGTGAGAAATATCGAATAGAGATCGGTGGCGTCCACGACATCACGAACGTATCGTCGGATTTTTCGCAGCGTGCAAATACGTGTACGTGTGGAAGAGATCGATGCAAATCGCGGCAAAAGTGAGAGTGGCAATGAGTCAACATCCGCGTCTGCTGTTTTCTAGCCATCGATAGATTTCGAATAGAGAATAATACGCAACACAGTTCGTTCGTGCATCTTTTTTTCTCTTTCCTTTCTACCGTAGAGGTATGTATCTCGTTCTTTCTCTCTCTTTCCTTTTTCTTTTCTTTTTTCTAGGGATATTTCTTTCTCGATTTCTTTCTTTCTTCTTCTTTTTTTTTTTTTCACGCGAGTTATTTTCCGAATGGGGAAAAGGGTTGATTCGAATTCGATAGGGCAGGATGCAGACAGGAGCCGAGTGATTTTCTTGTTAAATCGCTTGCAGACGCTTTATCTTTAGAAGCCACGGACAGACAGTGGCACCGGTTTTTTTCTCCTTAACGGAAATAGCTATCATTCTATGCGCCTTAGAATGAACCGGCAATACTCCGCAAAATTTATTTTCGACGTGTAGGTTTACGTATCCGCCGTCTGGCCGGAATATCGGCCGGGGGATCATCAAAGGGGGCGAGAAACCGGGAAATTCGCTAAATTTCGATCTCGTTCGAATCGTCTCGAGACCAAAGCGCATCTCGTCTGGCGCATTCGTCGTCGCGCATTCGTCCAATAGGATTTCTCTAGTAACTTTGGTGCACTTGTATCTTCCAATGGGTGTAATTGTATGAAAAAAGAATTCATTGTCACCGATTAATTTTTTTTAAATAATTAATCAATCAATCAACAAAAACAAAAATTGAAAAAGAAATTTATTTAAGCATCTGTCAAAACAAAAAATCGTATAATAATTTCACAATTATTCTCTTCTCGGTCGAACGTAAGAATTCCTCCTCCCCCCTCCCGTTCCCCTCCCCCAAAAAAGGCGACTTCTCACTTTCACTAGCATATTTTCTTTTGCTTTATCCTTATCAGAATAAAATTTATCTATTATAATAATAAGGATAGAATTTTTTTTTTGTTAAATTCATCTAATTATAAAAAAAATCATAGTGCATAGTAAAAGATAGAATTTGTTCTCAATTTCGACGAGAAAGTGACATTTGATTATAGAAGGGTATTGGGTAAATTGGAAAAATATCGTTGCATCGAATCATCGCTCGATTACCGTAAAATTTCGTGAAGACTCGACCGTTCGTATGATTCACGGTTCCGGTTAATCGATTCGGCCGATAAAACACCAATACAGGGATCTTTTATTTCCCCTAGGATCGCATTGGTATACATGAAATTTCGCGGCGCGAAATATTCGAGAGTATTTCTGTCCCCATTAGCAAATAGCACATGAATTATACATGGCTGACTGTTAATTAGCAGCGATGTGTTATATGTCGAGTTTATCGAGTTGGAAAATTAAATGATTCGATACGTGCTCGTGGATAGAAAGGATTGCTGGTGTCGAATTTATGACGTAGTCCCTGGTAAAGGTCCTTCTTCTGCCTAGGACTCGCCATCAGGTGTTATTTAATGCAGGTGTCGAACGAAAGTTAGAGACGAACCGATCGTTCGAGTAGTATCGAATATCGATATTTTAATAATATTACCAATCATTACGCCATTTTATTATTAGAACTCTTATTAAAAGATACTTCTTTTTTCCTCTTTTATTTTATTATGCAACATTTTAATTAACAACAAAATTATTGCTCAAAATAAATATTCCACTGTTTAATGTAATCTATTTTTAATCTTTAATACTTGATAATATTAATGATGAATATTCGTATTTCGATTCATTTTAAATAGAAGAAATTTTAATCGAAGGAGATTGTTATCCGTGTTCGAAGATATATTCCACACAAATGACTTCGCTTTTGATCACAGTAACGCAAAGGACATTTTCATTTTTCGGACAATGATGCCTCTTTCTCTCGTGGAATTTATGTACAATACCTATTTTTAAACAAGAAGGGGGACTCTCGATACGACAAATAATTGGCCATCAATAAGATTCCTCCTTCGTTTTCGAATTATCCTTTCTCTCTTCTTCTCTTTCATTATATTAGAATTTTTTTTTTTTTTTCACTTTTAGTATACTTAAAGCATAATAATAAAAATTATTATATTACAACTTTTCTTTCGACACTTTTTCGAGCCAAATTCCAAGATTAGATCTCTTTCCGAAAAATTGAGTGAGAAAAGGCAAATTCCATTGTTTCATATTTTTGCAGTCCAGCACTGTGGTTTTCCATGGAATTCCGTGGAATCGGCCAGGTGAAAGGGCGATTTCGGGATCCTCGCTAACGAGGATACGTGTATCCGGTAATATCGTGGCCGATCTCGAACGGTGAAAATCGGTGTTAACGGTGGGCTGCGTCGCTCACTGTCTCTCTCTACCCGTTTCGCTCGTAAAATCGCTAGTGGAAACCGTGCTCGCGAAAAGTTTGTCCGAAACGAGTTTCAACGCTCGCGCGTTGTTTAAAATCTTCAAATTTTCAAATCTCGTTTCAACAATTTAATAACACTTATAACCAAAAATAAAACGTATTCACGTTTAATTAAATAGATTTTTAGATAGATTTCTTGAGCAATTGAAGCAACGATAAAATTAAAATTTCGACGAAACGTTTAAAAAAAATCCGTTTGACATCCGTTCCTGGATACAGTTGGACAGCTCGTTTCCCATTTAATTGTTGCAGCAGTTAGAAATTAGAAACGAAACTCGTTGGACCGAGGTAGAAAATAATCGTGCACGTAGGATCGACAAGCCCGGACAATCTCGATCATGAATATTAACGTATCCTCTTCGACGAACGATTTTACCACTCGGCTCTCTTCGGATTTACGTCCGGTGTGGCACGTGAAAGGACGATCAATTATTCGGGCGCGCGACACAAATGTTATTCGGTGCATCACGCGGCGGCGCTCCATCGAAACGGGACAAGCCCAATCGCTTTTATCGCCGTTTACATTTCCCCCCTCGACCTTTCGTCTCTAATTTCACATCTCTCTCTCTCTCTCTCTCTCTTTCTCGTTTTATATGTTGCATGGTAGTAGTAGAAATCCTATTTTCTTTTTTTTTTTTTCTCGAATATTTTATAAAAGTAGAGAAGAATATTTCGATAAAGTTGCAATATCTTTCCTTCGAAGAAGAATCGTATCAAGAGTAAAAGTATATACGTCCTCCCTGAAACTTTTACCTCTAAATATACATATATGTCCGTGAACACTGCATTGAAAATTATTCTCGATGCGATAATGTCAAAATGGAAATTAGTGTCAAAATTCCGTCCACCAGAGAGAGAGAGAGAGAAAGGGTGATCGATAGCGATTCTGTCGTGAGAACTGGAATAGCCAATGGGCTGTTGAGCGGGCTACGTCGCGTGGTTTGGTGGGCCACTGCGACCACTGCGGCACTGCTCTCGTCCAGCGGGTATAAAAGCGGCGGGTGGTTGCGGAAGTCGGCCGCCTCGGTCGAAACAAAGTTTTCGTGCGATTGGCTAAGGTTAAGAGCTCAAGATATAAATCGCCGCGGCCTGGTTTCGCGTCACCGCAACAGCTTTTCTAACCCGCACTCTTTTCCTCCGCCTAAAATCGAATCATCTTATTAAACCCGCGTAATCCTGCCTTACTTGTACGAACGTTGCATACGAAGGAATTGTTGTTTCTTTAATTATCAAAATCTTCGTAAATGATGTCAATCCATCGAGGAATTTTTAAACCGCTATTAATCGAAACAACATCGTCCGAGAGAAAAATAAATACTTCCGCAAATGGAAACTGTTTTTTTTTTTTTTTTTTTTTGAAAAAAAATTCGAAGAAACAAACTACTTCGCGAATTTGAGCGAGTTCTTCCATTCTCCTCTGCCTTTGCTTCCGTGCAGAGAGGTTGGATCCAGGCGTTATCTCGGTTGTTGATGGGCGGAGGGGGGGAAGAGGTGGGGCGGAGGGGAGGGAGCGGCGGTGGCGCATGGAAACTCGCCCGTTTTTTTTCCAAACTAATGCCCGATGCTAAATTACCTCTCGAGACCACGAAACCTCCTCCTCGTGTGTCCGCCATTATCGACCGTTCCTACGTGCGATCTCTGTTTGAGCGCGGGGGGTGGGCCGTCATTACCAAGGCGATAAATCGTCCAGGGAAATTACGTGGCTCCGAGCACGTGAAAATTTGCCGTAATTTACTTTGCGCCCCCTCGAATTCCAAATCTGAACGGCTCCCTCTTTTAATTCAATTTTTGGTGGAACAATTTTTTTTCTTTTTCTTGAGAAAATTATAAATTATAAATTGTAAAATTTTCGAAAATTTCTCGAATCCAGAAAATCGCGCGAAGTGGGCGGAAAGTGTTTTTTTCCTTCCCCCCCAACAAATTTAACTTCATCAAACGAAGATCGTGATAAAGTACAAAAATTTATACGCGCTTCCTCGAAAAATTTCTCGAAAAACACCTCCACCAATTAAAATCGAGTTATCCGTGTTCCAGTAACTCCGTGTTTCTCCGTTTCCTGGCCCCAATTAAACGTGACCCAGAGCGGGAAAGGTGAGCGGCACCGTTTGCGGACGTCCGCTCACCGAAAGGGTTGCGTTTCTCGCTTCTTCCATGCTGATTAAGCCGTCCCCCCCTCCCCCCTCCCCCTCCCCCTTCCTCTCCCCCCCTCTCTCTCTCGACCGTTCAACTAGAGACTTTTATCCCTCCTCTCTTCGAAATTTCTTCGAGAAAGTCGAAATGCGATTCTTTCATACAAAGGCCAATTAACGCGACACGACGCGAGGCTGGGCTGGTTTTTCTCTCTGGGAAAGGAATAACGGGCGGTTATTATTTGTTCGATCCCGTCGAGGCTCGTGAGAGAGTGTTGCGCGGATCGATTTGGATTCCTTTGGATCTCAGCGATTTATGTGGGAACAGAGGGGGATTTAATTAATTTGTATTATGTTAATTATACGTTGTTTATTGATTCTATTATTGTGATTAAATTATTTCGACATTGTTCAGTTCCCCGCTATTTCTCCCGAAACGATAAGTTTGAGCTCGTTGCTCGGAGGAGTCGATTTTTCGGAAAAAGACATATTTAGATTTTTCCCAAAAAAGAAATATTCTTTTTAAAATAGATCCGATCTCTTGTTACCGGCCAAAGAAAACCCTTTGGAAAACTTGGCACAATGAGCCGATCCCCTCTTTCAAATCCTCTCGATAAGTGTACAATCTCGGGGAAGAAAGGATTATTCGATCCTTCTCTGCAACCCAAACAGAAGGATTTCAAAACAACCCCTCCCTCCCTCTCCCAACTGCGCATAATCGAACGTGCAAAAATCTGACTAGTTTCTAGCCTCTCCTCCTCCTTCGAAAGTTCCTTTCCTGCTGGAAGGAAGGCTGGAAGAAGCGGCGGGTTGGGATGTCAGTGCCCTTATTTTCGCGGTTTTCGAGGCGGCCATTCTATTTACGCCCCGGCTAGTAGTTTTTAGTAGCCGCCGCCACGTGTGTGTGTGTGCGTGCGCGCGCGCGAGAGAGAGAGAGAGGTGAGACGTTCTCTTGGCCAAGGATGAACGAGGAAGAAGAAGACGAAGAAGGAGAGACGCGAGACACGCCGTGGAAGAGAGAGAGAGAGAGAGAGAGGTCTCTCGAGCGATGGTCTCGCGTCTACGAGCCCGCCTTGCCGGCGCGTATCCAGGAAGTGACGTCAGCCGACGACGTTCTTATGAATTAATTTGCGGAAATCAAGCCTCCCGCCTACCCCTTTCTCTCTCTCTCTCTCTCTCTTCGAGATCCTAATCCCTTGGCGCGGTTGCGCAATCCTAATGTTTGCGCCTACGCGAAAACACTGCCTCGTCCCAATTCCCCCCTCTTCCCTCCATCGATCGATCCTCCCTTCTCTCTCTCTCTCTCTCTTTTCCACGACTGGACGAACTCGATCTTTCTTCTTCTTCTTTATTTTTTTTTTCCCCCATCGTGAACGGAATTTTGAACAAATTTCTTCATTAAGATCGGTCTTGTAAATATAATATTTGTTATCATATTCGGATAAAGAAATATTATTGGTGCTCGATTTGGGGATTCGATGTTGTATGTTCTTGCGAGATGGAAAATCTGTGGGGGAAGCGATTTCTCTTACAGGAGGTTTCGTATCGTTGATTTTTCGGTGGAAAGGAAGAAAGAGGGAAAAAACGGTTGTTGCATTGTCTCGCGGTGTTTCCCGTTAGAGTAACCCAGATCGGATGGAATCAGGCCGAGAATCAGGTTCCAAGAAGAGATTTTGCATGGCAAACGACCGGTCGAGGAGGAGTGATTTCTCGATCACTGTCCTCACCCACGTTCATCGGTGGCGAGGAACAATACCTTGGAACACGACGCCGTCTCATCCCATTTTTTATTTTTCGATGATAATAGCATCCCTGGAAATTGGCAATGGAAATTGGGATTTTTCACGATCTCTCGAAGGAGGAGTAGGAACGATCGTTGCGACACCTACCTTTTATCGACTCGAACGAAGGATAGGTGTTGAACACCTACGTGCTAGGCTTAGCTCTTCGAGTCCATCGATCGTGTTATTAGCCACCTTTTAAAACTCCAATTAATCCAATTTCAAGCGTGACACTTACCCGATCGATGTACATTTTAGAAATTCAATTGCCCGTCCACCGCTGGAATGCATAAACCTCATTCCCCAACGACCTCCTGAAGTAAAATTCAAATTATAAATCTCGTCTCGGGAAAAGACTCACTTTCGAAAACTTCATTGCCCGAGAATGACATTAATTTCTTCCAACTTTGGATCTAAATCTCCAAAAATATTGTGAGGAAAATGCAGAGGTTTTGACAAGGAATCCAGATCGACGAACCTCGTTCCAAACAATTGATCCTTGGGCAAGGCCCCCGTTTGTCGAGGTTTCCCGCATCAGAATCGATTCGAGAGCGGAGATAGGCCCCCCTCCCTCCGATACCCGCCACCACCTGGGTCGAGCGGCACCACGTTTGCCGGATATATAGATATTTCTCGTGGTGTGTAACGAGCCGCTTGACGTGCAAGGATGGCCCTTGGAGACCTCCTGGGACCCAATACGGGGGATGCCAATGCAGTTTAGGATAATGTGACGAGGATCGGTAGCGTGGCGTGGAACGAGGACAGAGAGAGAGAGAGAGAGAGAGAGGAGAGCCAGGTGTTTCATTCAGGGGTACCGTAGAACGCAACCACCACCCCCTGCCTAGGTTTCCTCTCCTTCTCCATCTTTCTCTCCTTTTTCTCTTTCTCTAGATCCTTTGCAGAGTTGCTCGAAATTTCAACTTTGAATCGACGATTTCGAAAAACGATCGTTTTCTTCTTTTGCAAACTTGTTTGAACAAGTTTATTCGAAATGGCAATTTCAAAACGATCGTTTTTCTCCTCTTCCTGTTTTCCTCTTTTTGAAATTTAATTCGAAGTGGCAATTTCAAAACGATCGTTTTTCTTCTCTCCTTATTTTCTTCTTTTTGGAATTTAACTCGAAATGACAATTTCAAAACGATCGTTTTTCTTCTCTTCCTGTTTTCTTCTTTTTGAAATTTAATTCGAAATGACAATTTCAAAACGATCGTTTTTCTTCTCTCCTTCTTTTCTTCTTTTTGGAATTTAACTCGAAATGACAATTTCAATCGTTTTCTTCTCTCCTTATTTTCTTGTTTTTAAAATTTTTGTTTTCTTCTTTTTAAGCTGGATCTTTTGCAGACTTGTTCGAAATTTAATTCGAAATGACAATTTCAAAACGATCGTTTTTCTTCTCTCCTTATTTTCTTCTTTTTAAAATTTTTGTTTTCTTCTTTTTAAACTGGATCTTTTGCAGACTTGTTCGAAATTTAATTCGAAATGACAATTTCAAAACGATCGTTTTCTTCTCTCCTTATTTTCTTCTTTTTGAAATTTAATTCGAAATGACAATTTCAATCGTTTTCTTCTCTCCTTATTTTCTTCTTTTTAAAATTTTTGTTTTCTTCTTTTTAAGCTGGATCTTTTGCAGACTTGTTCGAAATTTAATTCGAAATGACAATTTGAAAATTCGATCGTTTTCTTTTTAAAATAAGGCTTATTCGTTATTCGATTAGACGATGATTTCTTCTTTCGTTTATTATTATACACAATTTATTTATTTCTTTTTCTGGGAAATATTTAAGAAACGACGAAGGATGGCGTTAACGACCGATATTCATAACTGATCGAAAATTATTATTCACTCTCGCGAGCCTCGACCAACGAGTAGAATAGATCTACCTTTTCATTACTTCGAATGTCTTTCACTTTCTCGCTTTGTCTTCCTATTATACCGGGTGCCCCGTGTCGAATAGGATATTTCGATCGAGGTAAACAAGCCAGAATAGCCTGAATGGACCTGTGTTTGGCAAGAACTGGGGGGTCCCAATTTTCTTTCAGAAAATTTCTCACCTCTCCTTCTTCTTCTTCTTCTTTTTCCTCTTCAAGTCGTTCGTGCGAATCGTGGGAACCGTGCATTCGTCACCGGCCTGAGAGAAGGGCCTAAAATCCTGAGATCTCGCTTCCCTCGAGAACAAATTGACCATCCCCCAAAATCGATCGACAAGACTCGACTCAAACCATTCGAAATAATCGTTCGAAATTAATCTAATCGATCGATCGATAACCGCTGGTCGAGCAACCACAACCGGATACGGAGCAAAATAGCGTAGGCGCTGTTGGTGGAAGAATAAGTTCGAGGGCAGGCGCGTTTTATTGATCGGTGTACGCGGAACGGCGACAAAGAGGGCGAAATCGATATTCGCGGCGATCGATCCGGCCCACCCGGTATAGAACGGATAGAGAGCAGTCCTGCTAGTGGCTCGAGCCTCTGTAATATTACACCGCTCGACTCTCTCGTCTGCTGCACTCGGGTTCGCTGCGTTTCTTCGAGAGACCGCGAGAGTTCGTTTCGTTTCTCCTTCTGTTTCTGTCGCTCGTCGCTGTTTCTTCTTCGCTTCTTCTTTTTTTTTTTTTTTTTTTTTTTAATTAGGAATTTTTGGTTTTGTTCTTCGATCAATGTGTGTGTGTGTGTGTGTGTTTTTCTTGTTGGCGCTTCTTGGAGGGGTGTTTATTGTTGTTGGTTAGAAGTATAGGGAGGATGGGGAGAATAATTAAGGGGAGAGATTGGAATTGGAATTGGAGATGTTGATTATTTGAGACACGATTGTATTTTATGTAAGGGAGTTTACGAGGTGATGAAGTAAAAAAAAGTTGAAAATTTCGGATGAATTTTGAATAATTATTTATTAAGAAAATGTTTGATCATTGTTCTTCATACAATCTCAGTGTGAAGACACTATGATTATTTTGGAATTAGAAATATATAACCGTTGAATTTGGCGTTGTGCTTTTGTACTTATCTTAATTCGTGTTGCGTAAAATGATTAAATTTTTCCGACAAACGTTTCTCACAACATGAGTTGGTATATTTTTATCTGATAAAATTAATTTCCAGTATCTTATCGTACAAATATATAAAGTATTTACACGTCATTTCTTCATCCCAATCCCATTAGCCACTATTTCTATGTTACTTCATCCTAATTTCACTCCATCTCTTCAATTTTCCACAGAATTATCATTCTTACTCTTTCAATCATTGCAAACTAAATATATAAAGTATTTACATATCATTTCTTCCATCCTAATTTCATTCCATCTCTTCAATTTTCCACAGAATCTGCTTCTCTGATTTCATCCCATTATTGTAAATTAAATTTATAAAGTATTTCTATATTATTTCTTTAATTTCCATAGAATCTACTTTTCCAATTTCATTCCATTATTATAAATTAAATATATATAAAGCATTTTCATATCACTTCTTCAATTTCTTCAATAGAGTCTGTTTTTCCAATTTCATTCCATTATTATAAACTAAATATATAAAGCATTTTCATATCATTTCTTCTTTTCCATAGGATCCCTTTTTCCAATTTTATCCTATTATATTATAAACTAATATAAAGTATTTCCATGTCATTTCTTCATCCTAATTTCACTCCATCTCTTCAATTTTCCACAAGAATTATCATTCTTACTCTTTGAATCATTGCAAACTAAATATATAAAGTATTTCTATATCATTTCTTCAATTTCCATAGAATCTACTTTTCCAATTTCATTCCATTATTATAAATTAAATATATATAAAGCATTTTCATATCACTTCTTTAATTTTCCATAGAATTTGCTTCTCTGATTTCATCCCATTATTATAAATTAAATTTATAAAGTATTTCCATATCATTTCTTCAATTTCCATAGAATCCCTTTTTCCAATTTTATCCTATTATATTATAAACTAATATAAAGTATTTCCATGTCATTTCTTCATCCTAATTTCACTCCATCTCTTCAATTTTCCACAAGAATTATCATTCTTACTCTTTGAATCATTGCAAACTGAATATATAAAATATTTCCATATTATTTCTTCCATCCTAATTTCACTTTTTCCCTGCAATTTCTTCACTCCATCTCTTCAATTTTCCACAGAATCTGCTTCTCTGATTTCATCCCATTATTGTAAATTAAATATATAAAGTATTTCCACGTCATTTCTTCATCCTAATTTCACTTCTCTGCAATTTCACTCCATTTCTCCTTCAATTCTCCACAGAATTATCATTCTTACTCTTTCATTCATTGCAAACTGAATATATAAAATATTTCCACATCACTTCTTCCATCCTAATTTCACTCCACCTCTTCGATTTTCCACAGAATTATCATTCTTACTCTACAATCTTCAATTGTAAACTATATAAAGTATTTCCACTCCTTCCATCCTAATTTTCACTTCACTGTAATTTCGCTCCATCCCCTCAATTTTCCATACTTCTCCAATTTTGGAAAAAGATTGGAGCCTCCCCCCCCCTCCCTCCCTCTCCCTCCCTCTCTCATTGTCCGTGGATCAGAGCGGATTAAATCGTTCGCTTCGGTACGAATCTCCTCCTCCTCGACCGCGTGCCACCTCGCGCAATTATCGGGCGTTGATGTCTCCCCGCGACGATTCGCGCCTCCGTCCATCCGTTTAACGTAATTATCGGGCGCGGTCGCCGCTTACACGCGTAAGCGGATTAAATTCCGCGTCTCCTCTCCTCCTCCTCCTCTTCTTCGGGGCTCGCCAGTTCGCGTATCGGTCGTTCGATTAACGAAGGTATAATAATCTCGATTTTTTGACGTTTCTTGGAAGAAAATTGGCGACGTGATATTTGAATTTTTGGTTCATCACGCGCTCGATTTTGGGGTGTTAATGTAAAAAATGGAGGAGGGGAATTATATTTGGAAACACGAATCTCGAGAATCGAAACCTTATATTACTTATAGAGGAAAATAAATGATATTCTTTGAGAAATTTTATACAAAATATACGCGAATGCAAATAAATAAATATTGGGAATGGAATCTAACGAACGAAGATTCGATTCATCCTCTAAATGGATATATTAGATGTAACGTAACCCTTTGCAATAATCGTATAATTATGTTGAAGAAGGTTGGGAATCGAGGATAACAAGAGTATATACATATATTTACATTAGTGTGAAATATTCTCTGATGAAAAGGGGGGGAAAATTAATATTGAATTGGCTAGAAGGTGTGCACGAATGGTGTGCCGCTACGATCGAGGACGCCTCGTTGTCACGTGAGCGTCGATGTCCCATTTTTCGCTTCTCCCTCGCTCCTTTTTCATCGAGCTGAGGAAAGGAGTTCGGCGTGGTTGAATTCGAGATCCAGTGGAGGTGTGGAGGGTTTCCGTGGAACAGGCGAATTCCAGGCTGGTGGAGCTCGCGGTGTTCTATTTTACCCCGCGGAAAAGACAGAGAAACGGGTCTAGGGAGTATAAATATCAGCCGGTTCTATTCCTGTTAAACTGAAACTGCAATTGTGGCAACGCTCATTTCCACGCCATCGAATTCTTCCTTGTCTGCCTCCGCCGAGTTCCGCCGACTCGATTCGATTTTGACACGTTTCGAGGCCTCGTGCGTTTTCATCTAATTCAGATTTTTGGAAATTTTCCAAATTCGAATTTTTCTGAAGATTTTTCACGATTCCGATTTTCCGATTATTCGATCCGATTTGTTCGAAACTTTCGATTCGAATTATTCGGTTTTCGAAGGTTTCGATTCGATTTGTTCAGTTTTCGAAGGTTTCGATTCGGTTTTCGAAGATTTCGATCCGATTTATTCGATTTTTGAGGATTTCGATTCGATTTTTGAAGATTTCGATCCGATTTATTCGATTTTGGAAACTTTCGATTCGATTTATTCGGTTTTCGAAACTTTGGATTCGATTTCTTCAGTTTTCGAAGGTTTCGATTCGATTTATTCGATTTTGGAAACTTTCGATTCGATTTATTTGGTTTTCGAACGTTTCGATTCGATTTTGGAAACTTTCGATTCGATTTATTCGATTTTGGAAACTTTCGATTCGATTTATTTGATTTTCGAACGTTTCGATTCGATTTTCGAAACTTTCGATTCGATTTATTCGATTTTGAAAACTTTCGATTCGATTTATTTGATTTTCGAACGATTTCGATTCGATTTTCGTAACTTTCGATTCGATTTATTCGATTTTGGAAACTTTCGATTCGATTTATTTGGTTTTCGAACGTTTCGATTCGATTTTGGAAACTTTCGATTCGATTTATTCGATTTTGGAAACTTTCGATTCGATTTATTTGATTTTGGAAACTTTGGATTCGATTTATTTGATTTTTGAGAGTTTCGATCCGATTTTGGAAACTTTCGATTCGATTTATTTGATTTTTGAGGGTTTCGACCCGATTTCGGAAACTTTCGATTCGATTTATTTGATTTTTACGGGTTTCGATTCGATTTTATTTGATTTTCGAAGGTTTCTTTGCAAGAATTTGTAGGAAGTTGGATCACTCGCTTTCAGATTTCGTCAGATTCTTTCCATTCCGTAAGAAGAAACTAATTCGATTTTGCTGCAATAATCGAATTCTTGTCGAATCGATCGAAAGGTGTTGTTTTCTTGCCATTAGAAGAAAGGTATACGAAGAAGGTTGGGCGAAGATTGGTAAGAAAGTGCAAGGTTCCTTAAGGGAGGCGTATCGAGCTGTTCGCAACCCGCTAGAAAATTCCAACATTCTTCGGGCTTCCATATCCGTTTCGAGTTCAGCGAGAATCGATATTTGGCGTGGCCTTCGTGGTCCGGTCAGGGTGCAGGTACGCGTACGTGCCATCTTCTTTCCTGAAGCTTAGAAAAAATTCTTTTCAAATCTCTCTTAATCCATGCATAATTATCAACCGAATGCTCGATCTCACGAGCTTTATATTCCTCCATAAGATCGATCATCGTCTACAAAACCGTCCAAGTGATTCTCACTTCACGAGGAAATATATCCACGATATTTGTTCGATGACGTCAAAACCACAATGCAACGTAACGTAACATTGTCCAATATTCCTCTAATATAAACGAGCACGAAACGAGCGATCAGTTAAACTCAATTCTTCCTTCCTTATTCTTCAAACTCCCTTCCAACTCTTAAAACTTTTACTTGCACTCGTATATAATCGCCATATAGTCGCCATTCTATTCATTTCATTACTAATGCAAATATATATATATATAGAATATAATTATAAATACATCCTAGGGACTTTTTTTACTTGATTGCCAACCTTCTTAAATACAAATAACTCCCTTAACTCTTAAAACTTTTACTGCACTCATTCTACATTTCATTATTAATGCAAATATATATATATATATATAAAATATAATTATACATCCTAGGGACTTTTTTCACTTGAATCTTCTTAAATATAAACAATCTTATCAAATCTTAAAACTTTTACTGCACTCGTCATTCTACATTTCATTATTAATGCAAATATATATATATATATATAGAATATAATTATGCATCCTAGGGACTTTTTTCACTTGATTGCCAACCTTCTTAAATACAAATAACTCCCTTAACTCTCAAAACTTTTACTGCACTCGTATATAGTCGTCATTCTACATTTCATTACTAACGTAAATATATATATATATAAAATATAATTATACATCCTAGGGACTTTTTTCACTTGATTGCTAATCTTCTTAAATATAAACAACTCTTAAAACTTTTACTGCACTCGTCATTCTACATTTCATTAATGTAAATACAATATATATATATATACACATCCTAGGGACTTTTTTACTTTGAAACTAACCTTCTTGAATATAAATACGAGTGCAAAGGGTTAAACTCGAAATTATTGATTAATAATTTGAAGATCTTCGCGCGGAGAAAAGAGATATTCGTGAGGGCGACACGAATATCCATATTCGTGAATATATCCCAGAATCTGTCGTGCCGATGGACGCACGTCTCTCTCTCTCTCTCTCTCTCCTCTCTCCTCTCTTTTTATTTCATTTATTATGCACAACGAGACGCAACGCGCGAACGCCTCGTAGATTCGGCCGATCGATAATTTCGAATTTAAAAAGGGAGGCGAGATCCCTCCTTCGTTCGAGAGAATGCGACGGATTTACGACCACCACCACCACCCCCCCCCCCCTCAGATCACATCCGACGATTGTCTCTCCTTCCTTCCTTCCGTGCTTAGAGGGCGTTGCCGAATTAAATTTTCCATTCTCCCCTTTCGTGACTGCGCTTTTGTCCAACGCGCAAGAATAGAATTTATGCAATCTCCCTCCCTCCCTCCCTCTTTTATTAACAGGGGGTGATAAGCTCGATCCTCGAGAAATTCCTCGAACTCGAGGGGATGGCGATTATATCGCACCCGCCATTTTATATATTATATGTGTATACATTGGCCAACTCTTGAACAGACGTAAACGAGAAGCTGTTCGATGCAAGTTTCATCTCCAACCCTTTTTCTCGAGAGAAGTAGAGGAAGAAGTTCTCATTTCCGCGTCCAACAGCTCCTCTCCGACCTTTTAATCCCAACTTCGTTTCATCTTCTATATTTACCTTCCACCTACATACGCCCAACTGTCATCGGCCACGTCGTCATCCGACCGACAAAATTCCTCCGTCATCCGCAAAAATCCTCTCTCTCTCTCTCTCTCTCTCAGAAGAATTTCTTCTCTTCCCATCCAACCAAAAAAAAAAAAAATCTTTCTCATCACGGATAAAACTCCACGTCTCTCCACGAATCCGTTCTATTCCATTTCCTCAAAAGACAGAGAGACGGAACGAACGAGCGAGCGAACGAGAGAGAGAGAGAGAGAGAGAGAGAATTCTCGAAAAGAGATTTCCCCCGACGAAGAAGTATCATGAATAAAACATGATCTTCGATCTTTTGTGGTTTCGAAGGGCTTGGAAGGGAATCGCACAGGTAGAGAGAGAGAGAGAGAGAGAGAGAGAGAGGAATCCGATTTGCATAGGCGGCGTTGGTCGAGGAGGTTCGTTTTTCCCGTTGGTTTGTTTTCGCGTCTGGGTGTAAAAAAATGCCCGGATTTCGATCCGCGCGCGTACGAGTGTGGAGGCAACTGCGCCCGCTCCTTCATCTCCCGTTACATTTATAGACTTACGGAGAAGAGTGTTTCTCGAGGGTGGGGGGAGGGAGGGGGGGGGGGCTCGAGACACCGTCTCGGCCTCGCCGCGCGGCACTCGTATTAGTCATCCATAGATGTTTATCCGTTAATTGTGAAAAATTTCGAGAGAGAGAGAGAGAGAGAGAGAGAATGGAAATTATAAGCGTAATATTTACTAGATATTATAATTCCTTTTATTCGATCGAACATATCCTTGTGTGATCTCTCCTTTATTTCCTTGCATTTAATTCCTCTTTCGAATCATTCATCGAAACGTTCGTTTTGGAATTTTGCGGCAGATAGATAGATAGAGAGAGGGAAGAGAGAGAGAGAGAGAGAGAGAGAGAGAGAGAGAGAGAGAACACACGTATTGCACGCGCCCGTGTAACTGGGTCAATGCCGAGGTTTGATTTATGATCCTGCGCCTTCCGATTGGGGACAGTTCGGGTCGCTGGCCACCCAGCCGGCAAAACAGGCTCGGGCCAGATTTTCGTCACGGTCGTGCTATATATTACGAGTGAATAGAAATATAATCGATGGAAAATTTATCGCACGCAACGAAGAGACTTATTGCTTTTACATTACAGGGGGAGTTTGAGGAATTAAGATTAAGTTGGTCGAGCGCGCGCGTACTCGTCGCTTTCGAAAGAGTTTCGTGGGAGTTGCGCCACGTCATTGGCGCAAAAACGCGGCGGATGTGTCGCGTGTTTCCACGGCCACGTAATCGGACGGTAAGGTAAAAGAGCGGTCGAAGAAGAGCGGCACTGTTTAACGGCATCGTGCGTACGTAACGCCGCTTTGTTACGAGCCTACGAGTAATTTTACTTTCTGAAATGAAAAAAAAAAAAAGGGAGGGGATATCGCGAGACCCACCGTCGATCGATAAAGATTTCCTCCTTAAAGTGGTCGGGGGGGGGGGAGGGTTTAATATTCATGAGAACGGTCTTCTGGAGCTTGATCTTTTACCGATCGATGATAAAACCGGTCGATTCCCGACCAGAAGAGACCCTTGCCTCTTGCACCGCCGTGTTGCACTGACAATGACTCAGAGGACGAGGCTCGTTAAAGGCCCTTCTCGTACGTGTCCAATCCCCCCCGATTGGCATTAATTTGTCCGGTAAGAATAATTTTCTTACCGACACCGTTTCCAATATATTATTCGTATATTTTTCTCTCAATTGCCAATCAGGTATGCTTAGAAAAAGGAATTTAGAAAAATGCGAGCTCGCCCCTTGAAAATTGTGGACCAATTACTCGACGAGAATTCCAAAATTTGCTCGATGCCTCTAACAAGAAGGATACAAATTAGGGGAGGGGGAGGGGGCAGGCGAGAGTTTGTCGAGGCAGAATTCCACAAAGTTATTTCGCGTCGAGTGGTGGCGCGCGCCGTTTCGGACTCTCATTGTAGACAGTAGTACTTTTAATTGGACTTCCGAGAAGCGAAGTCGTCTTGTTGGCCAACCTTCTCCACGGGCCCACGGTAATTTGCCTCGCTTGCTCTTGCACCGTTCCACGGAACTTTTCACTTTCGGCCTCGCTCTTCGTTGCCTCCATCGTTGCTCCATTAAACCTTTGTGTTTTTAGGGGTTTTTCGTCGAAGAAGAAAGATTTAGTTGTCATGTGACGGGATCGATGGTTGAAGTTTGCCGTTGAAAGAGTTTGACGTTGCATCCGATCTTCGTAGTTAGCCAAGAAGAAAGAATTTTATCTCAAGTTTGCACTCGTTTGACGTCGTTTGATCGAGATCCTATCGCAAGCTTCGTGATAGATTTCGATCGAGTCGAGATCCTTGCCTCGAATATGCTTTCGTTTGCACTCGTTTGACGTGGTTTGACGTGGTTTGATCGAGATCCTATCGCAACTTTCGTGATAGATTTCGATCGAGTCGAGATCCTTGCCTCGAATCTGCTTTCGTTTGCACTCGTTTGACGTGGTTTGACGTGGTTTGATCGAGATCCTATCGCAAGCTTCGTGGTAGATTTCGATCGAGTCGAGATCCTTGCCTCGAATCTGCTTTCGTTTGCATTCGTTTGACGTGGTTTGACGTGGTTTGATCGAGATCCTATCGCAAGCTTCGCGGTAGATTTCGATCGAGTCGAGATCCTTGCCTCGAATCTGCTTTCGTTTGGTGTCGTTTGACGTGGTTTGACCGAGGTGGGTCTCGATGGAAAGGTACGAAAAGTGTTTCTAGAGGGGGAGGATGGGTTCTTAAGGATCTAATCTCTTAAAGACAAGGCAGATTATTCCGCCTTGTTCCGCTCGGCTCGAAAGAAGAGCCGAGTCCAAGAGAGAGTCGCGGTTGCCCCCTTTAATTTTCCCGCCGTCCAATTATCTTGGCTGCACGGCTGCCTCCCGTGGGTAATATCCATCAGGGTATACACACCGATCGAACGTTTCAACGACTCCTCCCTTGTCCCGACGAGGGGCCTTCTCGCCTCCTTTTCCCTTCCTCCTCCCCTCCGGTTAAATCAAGACGAATCTATTTTCCACAAACTCGCCCAAACCCCCTTTTTTATCTTCAATCAAAAAAAAAAATTTTCACGATCGATCGGAAAATCGATAGATTTTTTTTTTTTTTTTTTGGATTTTTCGTGTCAACCGAAAGAGAGATCTGTTGGAATATTCAAACGGTATGTTGTTTTGCATAATAAAAATCTACAATCTACGCCACAATATCAATAGCCGCAATCAAATCCAGTTTCACGAGGAGTCGCATTTCGAAATCGAAAATCATAAACCGATTCAAATTTTCCCATGCATCTTCTTCCAACCAGCTTCGAATTCTGAATAGGGGAGGGGGGGGGGACGGATCTGCACGAGGAAAAAAAAGGAAAAGAAAAGAACAAGAAACGATCAATGATCGGCCAGGTCCAGCCTATTAGCAAGAGAAAAGCGAGCAAAGTAGATTAGTCCATTGAATCGCGCTACAATACGAAATAATAACGTCTCTGATCGGCAAATGAAACGGAATAAGAGGATTGGTCGGTCATCCTTCGAACGAGATTGTCGACCGTAGGGGGTGGAACTTTAGGGGAGAAGAGGGAGAGGGGAGGGGAGGGTTGGCCGGCGAAACGAGACGAAAGAAGAAATAAGGAAGATTGCTTCCCTTTTTTCCCCTCTCCTCCCCTTTTTTATATTTCTCTCTCCCATCCACTTCCTCCTCCTGTGTGTGTGTGTGTGTCCTGCTGCCGGCTTGGCCATTGTCGCTGGCCCACCACCGGCGCGGAATGGCGGCCCATAATGCCCCTCGTTCGTCAGTTACCTTCTCTCTCTCTCTCTCTCTTTCTCTCTCTCGGTGAGCGTGATTAGCCGTGGCTTCCAGAGCGGAGAGAAACGCATTGAAACGCGCACAAACAACATGCCGCCTCGGCCACCGCCAATTATTATCGACGCGCTTTCAGGCCCAGCCAAGGCCCAGTGACCCTTAACCCACTTGCCCGTGATTTACGAGGCGCTTTCGGGCGCGATCCTCCTCTTTCGCCTCCTTTTTTTCTTCTTTCCTTCTTGCCTCGAGATCTGTGTTGATCTTTAAAGGATTTCTCGATCTGATAATAATAAGTTGGAATAGCTGGAATCGATCATGAATTGAAGAAAGAAAGAAAGAGAGAAATAATTATCGAGTTATTAATTATCTTATATTACAGGGAAATTATCCGAATGCTCGATTACTTTTACGAAGAAAATAATAATTTTCTTTATTCTTTGTAATATATTTTGTATATACATTTCCATATATTTCCAGTAGAGGAATTTTAACAGTTGCAAAAAACGAATTTCGTGAGCGAGGTTATACGAAGTTTTCGAAGTTTCTCGATCGAGGCGGAGGCGAAGTCGCTCGTCAATTTTTGCGGCGAAAATTGATCGAAAGAAGTACAACGTGCCCTACCGCCTGCTCCCGGCATGCTTGACAAAAAACCATAATCGTGTGCCGCAGGAGGAACCATCTGCGGGCTCGAAAATCATGATGCGGACCATGTGCCGCCTGCCAACGATACCCTTCCAACGCAAGGCCTCCATCGGTAACCTAGCTGCCCTCCTTCTCCTCTCCTCTCCACACCGTGCGCACCTATATACCGTGTATGTACCGTGGCGCAACCTCGATAGGTCAGTTTTCGAGTATACGTGTGTTGTGTATATTTTGTTTCGTTGTAATAATTACTGTGGAAGAATTTTGTTTATAGAATTAAGTAAGATAGTTTATTTGTCCAGTTTTAGTTTTATTTCGAGTGTACGTGTGTAAGATCGTATTTCGGGAAAATTTGTGGGAGAGGAGAGAATTCGAGTTAGAAGAATATGTTACATGTTCTTTCTATCATAATTCTTCTCCTTAACGTTTCCAACTTCTGTCTTCTCATATTCTTCGCACAATTTCAAATTCCAAATTTCTCTATTATTTTTATTTCGACATTAAACTTTCTTAAACGATGTTACGACGATCCTAACCTATACAATGCATAGTTAATCATCCGTGCATAATATAGAATTCCACTCGCACGCGTGTCACATATTATTTCTTCATTATAATTCTTCTCCTTAACGATTAATTGCAAACAAATTCCAATGATATTCCATATTCGAACGTTTTGCACGCAATTTCCTTCCAAACTCTTCTCCTCTCTATATTTTCTCCTATTAACTCCTCGATTAATCCCAAAAACGTTTCGACAATCATTGACTAATCGATCCTAACCTATACGATACGATCATCCAAGCATAATAAAGAAATGTTTCATGCACAATTTACAGAGCCGCCTACGATTCATCGTCGAAAAACAACGTTCGCATTGTCCCGTATCGACTTCAATAGCCTTGTTATTACACGCGACAGGTGGCGCCGCTTTCCTGCATCCTCGGCCATCGCAGATAAGCTTGACAAGCTTATCTAAGAGATTTCACGCGGCAGATAGAGCGTAGAAAGCGTAGAAAACGAGATAAGCCGTATACCTGGGATAGCGAAAAGTAGAATTGAAAATCGAAACGGCTGGCGCCTCCGTTTCCCTGATACTCGCTAATTAACCCATTCGCATCGTTTCTCGTTTAATTAGGGACGATGGAGACGCGTGCACGATATTCCTTCGGACTCGATTCGGCCAATTTAACGCGTGACACTGTGCGCACACTGTTTTAGATAGGAACGGTTGGATAGGAATCCCTTAATTGTACGAGTCAATCGTTCGGCCTAAAAGTGATAAGCTAAGACATTTTACGAGCTTGGAACGAGCGGGGTATTATAGGCTTCTCTCGGATCTGTTCTTTGGTCAAGGATTTGGTGCGGTATTTGGAGAATTCTTGGAATGGAATGTGGACAGGGTATACGATTGGTATATATACGAAATTGTTTTTGAATAAGGTTCTAGGGAGGAATTAACCTTCGTATCGAATGAAGGCGAAATTCTGAAGGAATTTTGTTACATGTTCTTTTATTATTTTTAGTATCGTATCCAACATGCTTGGATAAAACACTTTTATTTTAAAACACACTTGGACTGTATATTCGGATAAATGTTACCTTATCTTTCCCCAACGTTTTTTTTACATTTTTTATCGTAGAAATCGAGGAGATCTTTAATCGTCACTCGATCTTATCTACGAAAAAAAGGAGGGAGAAAAATATCGCTCGCACTCTTCGCCTTCGTAACTTGGCAAACTCGTAACAAGGTAGAATCACGACGAGACATAGTGTTCGTTAAAGTACACTCATAAATTATTACGTTACGATGAGCGAGTGGGAACAAGACTTTGACTAGTAGTACTAAGTAGTAAGAGTGAGAAATTGCCACCTGTTCTCGGTTCCTCGAATATATATATCTTCGATCATTGAACCTCCGAGTCTCTCTCTCTCTCCCCCTCTCTCTCTCTCTCTCATCTCGAGATAAAAATGTCGATTGCTGGTATTCGTACTCGTTCATTATGTCGCAACTTAGGAAGGAGGGCAGAGAGAAATTAATACACCGTGAACAGGGTACACGTACGAGGCCTATTGTTTCCTCGCGCCGAGGATTCTTTCGGTTTTTCTGGAAACTCATTGTCCAGAAGGAATCCTAACGAAACCTATTCATCTATTCAAGAAACGATAACAATAACTCTTTCCCCCCCCCCTCCCCCCCTCCTCTTTTTAATTTCTTTTCGCACGCGCGAAAGAAGATGGAGGCAGGGATTAAGGAAATCATCTAACGTAATGTTTCCTTATCGTGTGTCAAATTGGCGAACAATGCCGTCGAAGATTTCGTCGTCCTAATTCCTCCCCTAACGGAAGATGTTTTGTAATCCCGGCCCGAGGAAAATAAGCGGCCGCTATTTTTGTAGATAGGCTCCCAGGGAAAGGAACCACGTCGACTGTTCGGATTCCAATTCTTTTTCTTTTTTTCTCCTTTTTTTTCAAATGATAAAATTTTTCAGAAAAGATTTTTCACCGCGCAGTCTCGAAATTTCTTCAAGGATATATATATATATATACATATAAATTTGTTCGTTTCGGCGAGGAATATCACGCGAAGAGCGTCGTTCCCTCCTCGCCACCTGTTCTTTTTCGCTGTTCAACAATTGCTCCGTAATAACCAGCCACTCTCTTTCTTTCCTCCTTTCTTCCTTTCTTTCTCTCTTTTCCCCCCACTCTTTATCCCACCTATCGCTACGATACACACCGCGCCGCACCGTGGAAGCCTTACTCGCCTCCCTTAAACTCGAGAAGGGCCATGCGCGCATTAGTCTCGTTTCACGGCCTACCACCGTTCCTTCTCTTCAATTATTCACTCCTCTGTTCGCGCGCGTTAATATATCTGAACAGCACGAAGAAAAAGGAAAGGAAGAAAGAAATCTTCGATCCTCTCGTTTATTCTCTTCTTCGTTCGATTCCAAAAAATAGTATTAAAATAGTAGCCTAAAGAAAAAAAAACATCTTTCGAAATAATTCCAATCCCCCCTCTCGAGATAGCAAACCGACGTATCTCGTCGTATCCCTCCCCCCCCCCCCCCAAAATCGGCGCGAGGAGAGACGAGGCACGAACCAACACCACCCGGAAGCCTTATTATTCCGGCATACTCGCGCTACTCTCGAACGCTGCTCGAAGAACGAGATAACGACGAAAGAAGACAGACAGAGAGATGGAGAAAGAGAGAGAGAGAGAGAGAGAGGGAGAGCCGCCTCGATTTCGGGCCACGTTTCTTAGGCGATGGGCGCGTGCCCAGGCGCAAACGAGCGAGCGTTGCGAAAAACAGGTAATGGCGTTGAAGTGCATTCGGCAGCTGCGCGCCATGAATACCGTGCATGAATACCCTGCGCTGCGAGCGCACGAGGCGAGGAACATGTGCTGCGAGCCCATGTCTTCTTTTGGACCGGCGCGTGGAACGGGGTGGCCAGGCATCATCGTGATGGGTCCCTTTTCTGGGCCCCATCAAGTGGAAAAGATACGCTCTATCCGGCCTCGTGTCGTATTGTATTATATATCGAGAGAGAGAGAGGGGGGGGGGAGGGGTATCGAGAGGTCTACTACGTTTTTTATCTTCTTCATCGATCGAGCTTATATATATATATATATATATATATATATATACGTGTGCGCCGCTCGTGTTGTGTTATTACGCAGCACACGCCTCTCTGCGTCCATCTCTCTCCCTCTCTCTGGCTGCTCCTTGATTCTTGCTTCGTCTCGCTGCCGCCGCGCATCGGGAATTATTACACCAGAGCGTTTCACGGAGATGAAGTTTTTTTAGAGAGAGAGAGAAAGAGAGAGAGGAATAAGTAGTCGTTAAAGGAGATCGCGTTGTTATCGACTGCGACGATAACATTTCGGACATATTTTTTTAAATTCATCGTTGATATTTCTTTTCTTTTTTTTTTTTGAGGAGAAATATAATAATTTGGCGATTCGGGGCGAGAAGTTTCGAGCGTCGAGTTTGAAGTTTTGAATTTTTCCTTTTTTTCAATGAACGATAATCGTTCGTATTTCGTATCGCAATTATGGTGTAGCGATCCCTTCCTCGGTCGAGAGCTGTGTATTTCCTGCTTTTGTACTTGTGGCAAGCTCACGGAAACTTTCGAATACGGAGAGCCTCCTCGTTTAATTTCATTCGCCGCGGACACGCTTCAATTACGAGCCGTTCGTTGGCCCTCCTCCTCCTCCTCCTCCTCCTTCTTCTTCTTCTCTTTCTCCTCTCCCCCTCTACTCCCTTTTCGATGAATTCCGTTTCCTTGGATGTACCGGGTAACTCGAAAGTGCGCACGACTCGAGAAGAGAAGTAGAAAATTTTGCGTTTTTCGATGCTTTGTCGTTCAATTCTCCTTTTCAACGATTTTTTTCGTCTTCGTTTTTTTTTTTTTTTTTTTTTTTTTTGAAAAAGGAAACGAAAAATATCGAAAGCGAAGTACACACGAATTAGAAATTCGTAGATCGATTTCCGAGGCGAATATTATTTATTTTCCTCCCTCCCCCTTCTTTTATCGGATATTGGATTGGTGGTCGGTGGTCGGTGGGGTAGAACGGATCTTAATGGGAGGATAAATGCCCCTGCCCTGGTTCGTTAGCTGGTTTTTTCTTCTTTTTTTTTTATACCGTCGAGGCACGAACCCTCTCTCGACGTTCTTTTTTTCTTCTTTGTATCTCTCTAGTGGGCCACCTCGTTGATCTTCTTCCGGTGAAGAGGCGTGCAAAGTATCCTCTCCTCTTGAGGATAATCTTTCGTGATGTATATCGAGATTATCCTATCGTTAAACGGTCCTACACCCGTAATATAATATAACACGAGGGCACGCACCACGTTTCTTCTTCTTCTTCTTTTTTCTTCGAATTCGATTTCGATCCACATCGAAAAACGTCTCGAGAAAATCGAGACGATTCAGCCTCCTTTCCTTTCGATCGACGCGCCACCCTCTTCTACCTTTCCCACCGAGCTCCCACTTTATCCGAGCCGCCCTCGAGGAATACTACTACGTTCGATGCTCGTTGGTGGTCCAATTATTTATTACGAACGTACTTTTAATAATAATAAGAAGAAGAAGAAGAAGAAATTGGAAAGATTCTTCCATTGTTCCAGTTGCAAAAAAAAAAAAAAAAAAAAAAATTCGAAGAGAACAACCGGTTGAAAAAAAAGAGAAGAGTCGAGTCGAGTCGAGTCGAGTTTAATCGGTGCTCGTTAAAAGCGACACCCCGTCGGTCGTTCGTTCGGCGAGAATGTTCACACGGAAGCGGAGCTTCCATTCGAGACAATGGAGATCGGCCTTTGGCCACCGGCCCCCTTTTATCCTCGCCTCGTTTCTCGAGAGAAACGAATTAGCCTGGAGACGACGCGAGCCACGATCGATCTCTGATCCGTCCGCCATCTGGAACGGCTGTTCGATTCAAGTTTTCACGAAAGGGAAATCCAATTATTTCCCTTGGAATAAAATTCAATTTGCTTGAAATTTAATTCGACGAATTAAACCAACGATCGATCCAAAGATTTTTCTTTACAAATAACAGAAGGAAGAGAAATTTCGATTAGATAAAATTCGTTTGTTTCAAATTTAATCTCCTTTCGCAGTTTCTTCCTCGAGTGGAATTTCATTTGAACCATCAACGATCGATCCAAAGATTTTTCTTTACAAATAACAGAAGGAAGAGAAATTTCTTTGGCCGATGAGATTTCGTGGGGGCCGCAGCTGCCGTCTGTCAGGGCGGTCGTACTCCCCTCCTCCTCGACCACGCATGCAAATCATCCAAAGATCCCTCTCTCTCTCTCTCTCTCTCTCTCTCCTTGTGTTCGTCCTTGCGCGTCCGTGAATAATATAACAATGCAATAACGATCGACCGAGGGAGGGAAATTAAAAAGCGCTCGAAGATGAAAACCGATCTCTCGTTCTCAAAATTTCCAAATTTCCAACAGAAGAACTCTCTTCTGGAGAACGAAGGAGATGCGTATCATCATGTATAACGAATTTACGGACAAGCCTGTACACGAAATAATAATAATAATAATAATAATAATAATAAAGCGGGGAGGAGAAGAAATGAGTCTCTCTCTCTCTCTCTTCTCCTTGAGCGCCCCCTCCGGAGGAGGAGCGGAATTTTGAAAAACAGGTTATACAGAGGGAAGAAGGCGCGTGCCTGACGACGTGTCCCACGAGTTGGGCAGCTGCGACCGTCTGAATGGGACGTGCCCCACGAGAGCATGTGCGATCCACGCTTTTCTACATGGGGCATATGCGCTTGTATACATGCCCCCCCTCTCTCTCTCTCTCTCTCTCTCTCTCTCTCTCTGGTTGTACATTGTACAACCGGTGGCTCGAGCCAAATTTCGTCTACGAAAGATTATGTACGATATGTATATATATATATATATATGCTCGCTTCTCTTTCTCTTCTCCTCTCGCCCCCCCGCGACACGAGGAAGGAGAGGAGAGGTTTCTTATTAAGAGAAAAGTATATCTGTTTTTTTTTTTTAAAGAGGTGTCGTTTCTTTTTTTTTTTTTTTTTTTTTTTTCCATTATTGTGTGGGTCTATAGGTGGGGGTTGGGAGGGCAGATGGCATCGATCGGCGGGGGAGAAGGATTCGAGAAATCCTTTTCTCGATTTTCGAAAAGATTATTTTAAATTTCATATAGGTTTTTTTTTTTTTTTTTTTTTTTTAATTTGAACGAGCCATCGTTTTAATGTTGTTGTCTTGTTGCCTGTGTTGAAGCTGAGCTCTTGGATTGGGTTATAAATCGAAACTTTTCGAAGAAATTAGTCGTTGCTTAATAATCGATACTTCAGAATGTAATAGAAGAATCGTGCTTCATTGTTGCAGAACGTAACTTTATTGTATAACTTAAACTTTCGTCGAAATTAAACGAATGAAGTTTTCTCTCCGTTCTCTCTTCGCCCTTTTCGAGGGTCGATCTTCGTCACGGCCGAGCTAAAAAAATTGAAATACTTTTCGAATGGAGCGAAAATTTTTAATAATTGAAATTACGAATAATAACTCGCTCTTTCGACTTTTAACCCTCCCATACCTTGAACCATAGAACGGCTCATTGAGTTCGCTCCAACATCCACTCTCGAAATCCGACAACAACCCAATCAAAATTCGAATCTCCAAGAGTATTCTCTGTAGAAAGTGATTATTCCACACGATACGGATCTACCTTCGATTTCATCCTCCCCTCATTTTTTTTTTTTTTTTTCCTTTATATCAATCAAAATAATCTCGATCCGTGGAACAAAAGTTTCGTTTGAATTTCATTTCTGAACTCTTTTAGAACTCCGATTAGAAGGACGAACTTCTGCTTAGTTCAGCTGGCCTCTCTCTCTTGGCTGGAAATTAAATCGTACGTGATGGACGCTCGATCCTCCTCCTCCTCCGCAAGAAGGCCCTTTTCTCGAGGTTTTCACGCAACGGAATTACGAATTTCCGTGTTTAAACGAGGCGCAGCTGATACCAGACCGATCCCCGGAAGGACCAGGAAGAGGGAGGGAGGATCGTCTCTCCCTCGTCTCTCCCTCGTCTCTCCCTCGTCTCTCCCTCGTCTCTCCCTCGTCCATCTCACCGCTGCTGGCTGCAGCTTTTAAGCGACACGTGACCAGACACGCCCAAAATTTTTGGTATAATTCGAGAATCGAGTGTCGATTCCTGTCTCTCGATACGTATATATATATATACTTTAAGTAGGGGCTCCAAGGGGGTTGGCCCTTCTTCCTCGATTCGAGCGCCTCTTTCCTCTCTCCCCTCTCTGAAATTTTGAACCGGAGAATCGAGCTTTTTGCGATTCTTTATTTCGTAATCTTTTCGAGTAAGATTAACGAGATTGATAAGAGTATTGATACGTGGATCTAGGTTTCTTCTTTATTCTTTTAATTTTTGTAAGACGCAAAAAGTATTTTATTATTCGTCATCTAAACCGACGAGTTTCTCTTTCTCTTGATTTTAAAAAATTAAATTCGAAAGCTAAAATTTCCAAGTCTTTATATACAACTTCATATACAATTCATGTATTCGTTTTTTAAAAAAATTAAATTCACCAACTGGAAAAGTTTTTAGCTCCTTCTCTAGCAATTGCAATTGCAAACATTGGATTTTGCCTTATAAACGAGTCTACTCCTTATATAATTTATACATATATTCATATATATATTCATTTTTAAAAGATTAAACTCGAAGCCGTTTGGAAGAAGCGAGTTCAATAAAATTTCCCTTCTAAGCAATCGTGAAGATTGGAGCCTACTTGTACGCGTATCGTGTCGCGTTCGAAGGTATCGGTTCCACGAAAAGCGTATAAATAGAACGTATAGGTGGAATATCGATTACGTAAGCCGCAGGTTGCAAGAGTAATCACGAATCTTTTTCTTTCTCATAATGGCGCGTTTACACGAAGCAAAAAGAAATCAACGTGGTGGACGATTTTCGTGGGGCGAGAAAATAAAAGGTGATGGAATCGAAATCATTGGATCGAAGGAATTGAAAGCTAGGCAAACTCGTATGGAAGAATCGGGATACTGTTAACGATATGCGATTGTTTCAATTTAATCTGACTTGGCGAAATTGTAAAAAATTAGGAAAACAGAAAATTGTCATCGATAAAAAAGGAAAAAGAAAAAAAAAAAATTGTCCCACGACCTTGAGAATCTTTAAGGTCGTGGGCCTGCCGATAATAAAAAAGCTTTTGGAGGCGCCTCCTCGAATAATCGGAGGCGTTGACGGATCGCAGACCACGAATTCGTCGCGTTTATTGACACTTGGCGCCTTGCCGAATAAATCGAGTTTTCTCCCTCTCTTCGAATTCTCTTCCTCTTTATTTCGTTATTTATTTTCTTCCACTGTGAATCGGGAGTAATAATAATAACAATAGAAATTTAAGCAAGAGTCGGGCGCGAATAATTTCGAGTTTCTCGTGAGAAATCACTTTTTTAAAACCTAGCTCAACCTAGTTCCGTTCCAATAAGCGTTCAACAGCTCGCTCGCACGTACACCGATGTTATCAGCTATCCGATAAGATTGCGCGCACCAAGATTGTGGCGGTAAATCAAGCGCTGTATCAACAATTAGTTGCAGTTTAGTTGAGTTCTGGAAAAGAAAAAAAAAAGATAGGAAACGAGATCTAGTTGCGAATGTGGAGGAGTGACGAGATGACAAATGTCGCCGGATGGATGGAAACGCGTTGCTCACGGTTCGCGTCCTTTGCGGCCGTTCAAGTCACTAATTGCCTTCCTCGAGACTCGATATTTTGCCGAGAAAGATCTCGGTATTTTTTACTTTTTTAGATTTCCAGAAGAGCTCCGCTTTTTCCCCCTCTGTTCGTAAATTTTAAATTTTCCCGCCAAAATGGGAATTGGCTGCAACGCACGAATTCCAGTTCGATATTATTCGTCGAGAAAGATTTTTTGAAATTGTGGAGAGATTGGAACTTTTCTTTTCTTTTTATACTTCTTAAATTCCGTTCGTTAATTTTAAATTTTCGCGCCTTTTTTTCGTTTCGATCTGAGTTCGTCTTTTAACAATTGATCGATGATTAGGAACGGAATGTAAGAATTAAGCAACTTTTGTTGCAACATAGATTGGAAATTTTCTAAGATACGTTTTGCAATCAATTCACATTTTCAATTCGCTGTAAAAAAAAAAAAAAAAAAAAAAAAAAAGAAGGAGATAACGTTTTCGTCAGGTTTATTATCTCGTTGGAAACAATAATGAAATTCTTTGGTAAAACTGGTGAGAGGTGAGAGACAACACTGTGTGTTGCATCGTGGCCGATGACTTAAGGCATCGGCCCACGTGGTCTGCTCTTGATAATTGATCATTTCCCTCCGTCGACGCGGCGTTAAACGGCTTATGCCCTCGCGTCGAGATCTCGTTCTCAGCGCGAGAATCGCGAACCGCCTTGAATTTAGGTTATTTTCTAATTGCACGCACTTTACCGTAACTTCCGGCCTCTCCTCGCACGCTCCTCTCCACGCTCGCTGCGCCTTTTTCTCCATCGTTTCTTTTCCTTTTTTTTTTTTTTTTTTTTTCTCTCTCTCGACAAGATTCACCTAGAGCGCATCCGTTCTCGATAAATTTACACCTCGTTCTCGTCCTCGACAGGATTCCTCGTCGTTTTTCCGTCGTTGAATAATTATTTCTAACCTATCTTTCGTTACACGGGATTTTTTAATTGGAAAGTGTTTGCAACCTAACCTAACTTAATCTAGGAAATGTAATTCTGTGTATATATCTTTTCGTGTTTTAGTCCTCGATCCTTTTAGAGATTTAATTGAAAAGTATTTGTAAAACCTAACCTAACTTAATCTAGGAAAATATAATTTCGTGTATATATATATATATATATATATATATTTTCATGCTTTAGTTCTCGATTCTTTTCCATTGTTGAATAATTATTTCTATCTTTCGTGACAAGTTTTTTTACACGATTTAAATTTGGAAGTATTTGTAACCTAACCTAACTTAATCTAGGAAAATATAATTTCGTGTATATATATATATATATTTTCATGCTTTAGTTCTCGATTCTTTTCCATTGTTGAATAATTATTTCTATCTTTCGTGACAAGTTTTTTTACACGATCTAAATTTGGAAGGTATTTGTAACCTAACCTAACTTAATCTAGGAAAATATAATTTCGTGTATATATATATATATATTTTCATGTTTTAGTTCTCGATTCTTTTCCATTGTTGAATAATTATTTCTAACCTATCTTTCGTGACAAGTTTTTTTACACGATCTAAATTTGGAAGGTATTTGTAACCTAACCTAAAAAATATACTTTTCTGTGCACATATATTCATATTTAAATCCTCGATAGAGATTTTTTTCTTTAGAAATCGAATCGAATATAATGTTCACAATAGAAAAAACTAACAATTGACGACGAAGCGTGTTGTATCCCTTTAAAATCATTCTTCGTTAACAACGAAAGCTTTGTCCTGTTCAACAAACGAACGATTCCTCCACTTTCGTTTCGATATTATAAGACATTGTTTCTTGCAGATCGTCTTTTTTCACTTCGATCGACAATAGACAATCTTCCTCTTCATCCTCTCCTACTGTATATTCGACTGTACAGAATCCGTACGAAAATTAAAATTCGTTCTAGCAAATCCCGTTTCGACACACCTTCGAAATTTTTCCACGCATCCTTTCCACAAGAGTCGAGAACCTCTCCAACTTCTTCCTCCATTATCCCATCCAACTTCATCTTCAAAACTTGAGCTCTAGAAAAGACAAAGGCACGCCTATGGCGCTGAACTCGTTTTGCCTCGTTTCATAGAAATCCCCCTTTCTCTCGAGATCGACACCATTCCTCTTCTCTTCGTCCACCATTCTTCCTCCTCTTCCACGACGATTGACGTCACCAATCGCTTGACGCAAGGTGGCAGCCCCGCGCCTAGAATGTTAATCGAACGAGAATCGTCCGGAAAGAAAATTCCACTCGCGATAATTTTCAACACGGCCATTCCGTCCAATGAATCACAACGTCAACCCCTACCTTCTTCTTCCTTCTTCTTCTCTCTCCCTTCAATCCTCCACACGATTTCGCGATGTACACACGAGCCTCGTGTATATGCATTTTTTAAGAGAGTCAGCTCAGAGTTTGTTAACTCGTTGTTGAAATCGAGACACGAGTGTTAGTTAGTGGGACGAGGTCGTCGCGATGTGTCTTCTGAAAAAACGATTCCGGCATCGAGATCGTATCGACGCTTGGATTGATCGGTTCGTTAATGAATAAATCGGTTGATAAAGCGTTGCAAACAGGATTTTTCTTTTTTCCTTTTTTTTTTCGAGGAGGAGGAGGAAATCCAGATACGAATCGAGAAGTTTCTGCGAAATTTTTTCTCTTTTTTTCGAAGGAGGAGGAAGAGGAAATCGAAGTTTTTCGAAATTTTTTCTTTTTTTCGAAGGAGGAGGAGGAGGAGAAGTTTTTCGAAATTTTTTCTTTTTTTCGAAGGAGGAGGAGGAGGAAATCGAAGTTTCTCGAAATTTTTTCTTTTTTTCGAAGGAGGAGGAGGAGGAAATCGAAGTTTTTCGAAATTTTTTCTTTTTTTCGAAGGAGGAGGAGGAGGAGGAAATCGAGATACGGAGAAGTTTTTGCGAAATTTTTCCTCGTCTCTTTAGAGTTTAATTTTAAAAGAATTATTTGTTGGAGAGAGAGAGAAGGAGAGAGGGAGGAATAGAATTAAACTGTCATATTTGTCGGAGAGAAAGAGAGAGAGAGAGAGAGAGAGAGAGGAATAAAATTTGGATATGGAAAATGGGGCGAAAAACGGAAACGAAAGGGAGATTGGGAACCTGATCCCGATCGATGGCGGGTATGCAAGGGGCAGATGTGGTTTTTAAAAGGGGGCCCGAACGCGGAAAACAATTTCTTCTCGTGGCAAATATTTTACCTCGAAACAGGGCAGAAACACAATGGCAGAAACCTTCTGTGTATCGGCACAATGGTTTTTAACGAGCCTTGCACAAAAGTGTATACGAAAATGTTCGTGCGCGGTATCTGAAAAATATTTACACTTGCGTATATTTTCGTTTTTAACTCGTTTTGAAAAAAAAGGTATGGGACAAATATTGAGATTAATATTAAGAAACTTTTCATTTTTTCAGATTCAATTGATATTCTCGTTAAGAGAAAAGATTATCAAATTTGATATTGTTTCGTTAATTATTGAAACAACAATTTGAAATTCGTCTCAAATATAAACGGATTATAAATTTGAATTATTTTATTGAATTACAATTTCAAATATTATTATTACCATTATTATTATTATCCACGCGAGAAGGAAATTAGATAAGTTCGAAACGAGAGGGGGCTTTCGAATTTTTTTCTTTCTTTTCCATACGAAAAAAAAAAAAAGAAAAGAAAAGAAAAAAGTCCAAGATATTAATTCGAAGAAGATCGGATCGCGTGCAAGCGGGATATTAAATCGACGATATTAATCGTATTATACGTATACGGCGTATAAATTCGGTGTTTCGATGCGTCAGTATCGTTGCCCACGCCACGAGAAGGATTGACCTTAACCGGTGCTCGTGATAATCCCCGATAAGGGGAATCTAGGCCGAAAAGATTTATTCGCAAACCGAAACTACGCCCCTCCTCCTCTCGATAAATTTCAGGAACCGCAATCTAGAACTGTGAACTCTTCGTTCGTTCGTTAATCGACCCTTCTCCCCTCCCTCCCTCCCTCTTTTTTTTCCGTCAAAAGGAACACGATTATACGTGTTAAAAATCTACGGTACAAACGACGTGATAGATTTTACACCTCTTTCCTCTTATCGATATACACAATTCATATAGAATATATGTCATATATATAATTTTTGTCAGAGAAATACGATTATTCTTCTAGGATATATCCCTAGAGATAGACAATTCATGACAAAATGACGATTAACTTTCCCAAATGTATTCTTCCACTTCTTGTCAAGAGGCAACATCTCACCAATCTTATATATATATATATATCTTATACAACTTTCTGTATATCGGCATTAAGATAATTAACGAAAAAAGAAAACGTAAGAAAATTAATCCTCCTCCCCCCCCCCCTCCCTCTTTTTCTCAGAGGGATCGTACGATGTCCCACGATATAATTCTATTTAAAAGAACGCGACGAACATTGAAATGAAAATTAACCGTAGGGAATCGCGTTATCTATAAATAAAAATTCCCAAACCAACGTAGGATTAATTAACCTTGCTAAATGTAATAATTATATCCCCCTTTCTTTCATAGGAGACGTGATGAAATCACAGAAAAAGAAAATTAACCCCGATCTACTTAGCCACCTCACTTATTAATATAAAAAGGGGAAAAGCCGTTTCTCCCCTTTTAATTTTCTTTAAGCCTGGCAAAAGCCCGGAAAATTCACCACTCCCCGCGCGCGCATTATCCGAAGTGGAGGGCGCGCGTGGGTCAGCCGGCGTAGATGAAGCGGAGAGCCGGGGCGAGATAGAACAGAGTGTAAACGGGCGGTCGGATATTTGGTTACAGGGAGGCGGCGGCACGTGCGGCGGAGCTGCGGGCCAGGTGGCGGAGCCCGTGCCGTTGAGGAAACGGGGGAGCAAGCGGGCGGCCACGTGGAAGGAGGGGGGGGGCCTGGCGAGGGCGGGAGGGGATGCGAGGCGGAGGTAGGGAGCAGCAGCGTGGAGGTTAGTTGCTCACCGGTGGCGGATGGCGAGGTGTGCTGCGCCGACATCAACCGCCACCGTCGTCCTCGTCGCCTCCACCGCGCCACCGTGCACCACCTCCGCTGCACCACCCGTCGTCAGCAAGGGGAACGGCGAAAGGATCGAGGACGATGGCCGGGGGAACGAGCGGGTGGCGTGGACGACGATGAGGCCGCGTGCAAGGCTGCCACCCCCCCTCGCAGAGAGATCCATCGCGTTCGGGGGAGCCGTTTGCACCACCACTACCACCACCACCACCACCGCCACCACAACCACCACCACAACCACCACCACAACCATCACCACCGCAGCAACAACGGCCACAACCATCGTCAACGCCGCCGCCGTCAGCACCACCATCTCCGCCACCATCGTAATTGCCGCCATCACCACCACTACTACCACCACCACCACAACCACCACCGCAACCACCACCATCGTCGCCATCCCCCCCGCCGCCCGCGGGACGACGACACACCCCCCCGCGGGAAACGGGACGAGGAGCGCAGGGAGCCCGCCCTCCTCGACGAAGCGGCGGATGGTACCGACGGCAACAAACCTGCCACCGTCACTGCCATGACGAGGGGATGCAGGATCCCGCCCTACCTCGCCACGCTGCTCATCCTCTCTTACACCCTGTTCGGTATAGCAGGTCAGTGGAAACTCACCTTTCTTTCTTTCTTTCTTTCTTTCTTAATAATTCGAGGCGGTGTGATAAGTAAGAGAGGTGGATTGGAAATTTTTTGATGGATGCGAGGAAATTCTTGTTTCTTTCCTCTCCCTCTCTCTCTCCCTCTCCCTCTCCCCTCGTTAAATTAACGTGTTTCGGCGCACAGGTATTTAAACGGGGGGGGGGGGGGGGGTCATCTGGCGAAAATTATGTGACAGGTGACAGATAGAGACGGCGGGCGGCGGATGCAACGTGGGGCTGGCTGGCTCGTGGCTGGCCTTGGCCGCCCTCGTTCCTCGCGTTCCTTTCGCCTGCTTGCGGGAAAAAAAAGGGCATCGATTTGGGCATGGGAAAATGGCCAAGAATCGCGGAGGATCCTGCGTCGTCCTGCCTTTCGAGACAAGGAAGTGATGCTCGATCGTTGCGCCGTGATCGACACGACGCGAACAGGCCTCCTTTCTTTGCAATCAATCAAATGTTCGTATCGCCGATGTTGAACGACCGAGGACGTGAAAAAAAACCGGGCGTTGTCGAGGCAACGTTTGTCGAAGAAAGGAGAAGGAACCACATTCGATCGCGAATTAATAGCATTGGAGTCAAAAACGTCGACGAAGACGATGGGACACGAGTGCGGTTTTCGAGGGTTCGAAGAAAGGAGGGGGGAGAGAGGGGGAGAGAGAGAGAGAGGATGTACAGGCACGAGCACTTAGGCGAGCCCTAAAAATACGAGGCCGCCCTTTGTGTTTGCCAAACCTGGAAGCCTTTGGAATTTCTAAAGCGTCCATTCGACAATTCACCTCTCCCTTGTACCCTTCTCGGTTAATGGGATAAACGATGCTTGGCCTTTGGTCGTTACACAACTTAATCGAGCCCGAGCTTTTATCGATCCGCCATAATGATAGCGGGACAATGGATCCTTTCACGATTCCACGATTTTTCTTCACCACCGGTGAATTTCACTTTGTTGGGGGGGGGGGGGGGGGAGGGGGCCAACAATCCAAATATTTGACGGAAAGAAATATGTATATCCAATCTCGAATTTTTATTCTCGAATTCTTTCATAGCACACACACACACACACACACACACACACACACACACACACACACACACACACACACACACACACACACACACACACACACACACACACACACACACACACGTATATATTTATGAGAGGAGATTTTTTCAAAAAGTAAGGAGGAGAGAAAGGGAAGAAAATTTTTGGAAAACTTTTCGTAAGAAGGATGATATTGAATGTGAATCAAACGATTATTGTTAACTGTATTTCTGTTGTTGACAGACGCCTGTTCATCGCGGTCGACGCCGAAACCGCGGCCACCGACGCCGACGCCTCGACCGAATATCACATTCCACATGTACACGTGTCCACCGGATTACGCGGAGTACTACTGCTTGAACGGTGCCACATGTTTCACTGTCAAAATCGTCGATTCCCTCCTTTACAATTGCTTGTGAGTACAACGACACAGATAATTTTTCTTTCTTTTTTTTACTCTTCCTCCGTTGCGCGCAGGAAGAGAGAGAGAGAGAGAGAGACTTCTTGGCACTTCTTCTTCTTGGAAGACGATAGGCGTGCAAGGTATCAGGTGTTTCGCGATACCGTGCCTAGTTTATATCACGTTCCACCGGTGTATTTACTGTTACCTTTGGAGAATCGAGTTGTTACAATTTATCCCGACTATCGTATTCCAAAAATTGGATTTTCTGTGAAAATAAAATTTCAAAAGCAAAGAATATTCGTATACACGAACGAACGAAACGTAATGTGTAAAAAATGAAGAAACGCCAGAATTTTTCTTATAATTAACTATGGACGATGGATACGTTAATGCTGTCGATCTGTGCTTTCTCTCTCTCTCTCTCTCTCTCTCTCTCTCTCTCTCTCTCTCTCTCTCTCCCCCGAGGTAGAATCACCGCATAGCAAAATACCTTTCACTATCAAATCTGCTATTAACCTTTCGTACATTCTACAACATTCCTCGAGACCTTTTCGAGAAAGAACCACGCACGATTTTCACTTCGAAATATAGCCGCATGATCGAAGATCACGCGGGCTCGGATGAGAATGTATCGTACGAGTATGATGTATGACACGAGGTTAATAAATTTCACGCGGTAAATATTATTATGCGTATCGTAATTATTTTTATTTTCTATTTGCTTATTTAGTCTTAAGGGAGAAAAAAAAAAAAAAAAAATGACCTTTTAAAGTAACAAGTTAAAAAAGTTACTTCAACTAAGTAAGAGAATTAAAACAGAAGAAAAGAAAAAAAAAATTCAAGGAATTCAAACAAAACGGCAAATTCTAACCTCGTTACATTTCCTCCGTGTACACCTCTTAACATATTTTCCGACCGATAATCATCGATCGTCAACCCCTGTAATCAACCTTACTCCTTCTCAAATACCTTCTCTGCCTACCTGTTCCCGAGATTACTCACGTTCGAACCAATTGCACGACCGTGGTAATAGAGAATGATTTACGACCGTGTAACGCCACTGTCCATTTATTTCCACTTCCCTTCGATTATGCCCCTGCCCCAACCTATTTTCCACGAACGTTTTGCCTTTTCACGGGATAACACGGAAATTCACTTTACCAACGCTCGATCAAGATTTCGTCGGCGATTATCGATCGATCCGCAAACACGGCTCGCGCATAAAAAAAAAAAAAAAAGAAAAAAAGGGAAAAGAACAAGGTCTCGTACACGGGTTTCGTGATCGTTCAGAGAGGACGTGGAACGACGTGGGTATATAGGTTTCCAAGAAGAAACGAAACTATCTCACGGTGGGAAGGATTGCGACACGACTGGTATCACGCGTGGAATTTCAGCTTTGGAAGACGCTTTGGAATATTACGTAATGAGACACACCCTCGGTAAATAGCAATCGCGTGCGATCGTTCTAAAATACTCGGATTATCGTTCCCGCGATCGTTCGATCTTTCGGTTTTCAGCGTTCCAATCGAAAGAAAAATTCGGAATTACTTATTTTTAATTTAATTTGGTTACGTAGAATTTTCCCTGGATTCCGTTTTTTTTTTTTTTTGTTTTTATTATCGTTACATTAAAATTATTTTTCTTACTTTTCATCGTAAAATATACACACACACACACATATATATATACACGTACACACAGATTTTATTAAAAGAAACATATTTTTTTATAGACCCAACGTCAGGAAATGGGCTCGAACGGTGGAAAGTTAATGAGATTTTCTTTAATTACTTTATTACGACGTTTAAGTATATAATAACAGAAAAAAATAATTGAAAAAGTTTGTTCAAGATCATCTTAATGATCTTTTAGAAATAATAAAAGAAAATTAGTTTACGCTAGACTAATCGCGATTGTGTCAGGTTTAAGAGTTTTTTTTTTTTTTCAAGGTCATTGGAGTCTATACAATTACAATTTTATATTCTCTTCTCATTTTTCCCGTTACACGCAACGCAACGCAAAATTCGTTTAAAATTCGTCGAAAATTCGAATCTTTTTTTTTTCTTTTTACTTTTACACCTGTGCCTTTTTACGCACCAAATTTTCTTATTTCTCGAAACGAATTCCAGCACGAATTTTCCCAGAATCTCGAAATATTCCCGACGTATGCCCGACCACGTGTACCACCATGAATGAAAGGATTCTTCCCGTTGAACATTGAACACGGGTGCCGACTTTTTTTCTCGACTCACGCACACACACACTTTTCCACGGTTGAGAATCGCGTTGTGACATTGGAACTGGAACAATCGGAATGAATTCGAGGCGAGAAAGAAAGGTTTCTAAGAGGAGGAGGAGAATCGTCTATCCTTTCGTCACACTAATCCTAGGTTACGTGCCGATGACACGTACCTAGGAAAATTCCTACGAGAATCCCATGGAAAACCGTCTCCATGGAGACGATTCGACGAATCCATCTTCCTTTATTTTCTTTTATACAGCGATCATGAACCGACACGTTCTCTCGACGCGATCTCTACGCTCTCTGTGGTCAAGGAGGTTAGGTTAGGTTAAGATAAGTTTCCATAGAAACCGCGGTAGATTTGAATCCTTTGATCGATGCGATTTCTTTTTTCGTTTAAAAAGAAAATAAAGCGAAAGAGAGTTTTTTTTTTTTTTTTTTCCCCCAGTAATAAATTTCACTAGAAAACTATTCCATTATATTTCCGTTATATTAACGTGTTCCAAAAATCGAAATAAAAATCGTTAAATCGAAGAATCGTTTTATTTAATCGTGAAAATTTCATTCGAAATTTTACGAGGCAAAAAAAGTAATCCGTTGACCAACTTTTCGTGATTTATAAATCATTTTTTTTTTTTATTATTATTATTATCTCCATCGCAATTGAATTACCAAATTGATACAAATCGCGAATTAAGAATTACACGATCTAGCGTCAAGCAATAATTCCAGTTTCAAAACGAGTATATATATTATAAATATTATTACACGCACATTTTTCATACCGTGAAACCGTGAAACGATACATCAATTCATCCCACCCGTCAAACCCGCCATTCTTTACACCTCGGATATCGCCAATTAATTCATCAGTGATCGCCCAACCGACCGAAAACGACGAGACGAGAGAATGAACAATCTCGTTGAAGGCCGATTCCCTCCTCTCGTACGTGCTACTTTTTCCTCGTTCGCGCTCCTATAATTTCCGCGGAACGAGCAGGAGGATTCCGTGAAACGGACGGAGAAAATTCCTTCGGTGGAAAGTGGTGGATAATAAAACGTTTCCACTTTCTTGCGTTGCGTCGTGCGCGCGCCTCCGTCACGAGGAGGAGGAGGAGGAGGAGGATGACATTTCCTAACAAGATCACTGACCCAAGTATACCATTCTTCGACGCGTCACATTTTTCAGTTTTATTCAAACGAACGATCAGGTTTTATACTCGAATTTTAATCCGGAATTGAACACAAATCCGAATAAATTCGTTTCGAAGGATAAGAAAATTTGTTGCGCGCGAGATGAACGAAGCGAATATTCATCCGATGATCGTGGCGTACCGTGGCTTACTTTCAGCGCGCAGTTTATCGATCTAATCAAGAGGCCTTCGAGCAGATTTCCCAAGCGATCCGCGTTTAATTATAACGCGACGTCGAGGATGGTCTCCTCGTGTCGCATTGTATTGTAAATGAAAAAGATCGCGCAAAATTATCGTATCACACGAATCGATCGATTTATAACCTAAAAAAAAAAAAAAAAGGCCACTCTTTGTCATCGTGTATAATAATTTGAAAAGCGAGTGAGAAACGTTGTGAAGTGTTGGAAATGAAAAATAATATATTTTATTACATACACGTAATATAATTTCTCCTATACATCCATTGTGAAAATTGTCGCCATTGTAAAGTATCGGAGACCTCGACATCGATCGATGATAGATACCTTCCGGAACGATTTGCCGGTATCTCGAGCTGAAAATACGGCAAAAAAGAGTTAACGTTTCGTTGCGTGGGAGTAACGGAAGCGTTGTTGCTCAAGTGCTCGCGGCACCGCGAAGGAAAAGAATGAACGGCTTGCTGAAACGAGAGCTACGGCGGTGCGCTTATTACATCGCGCTGTTCAAAAAGTTTCGAGCGATCTTTTGTTTATTTTTTAATTTTACAAAAAAAAAAAAATATTCTTCCTCGTTTCACGTAAATTCTGGAAAAAATTCGGGAAAAAATCTGATCCTTATTCGAGTTGTTCGAAACGAGCGGTGTACACATTCGTGCGTCGGCGGGGAACAATTGAGCGTGTCGATCTCTCGTTAATTCGACGGCCACGGGTTTCAATTAATCCGTGAAATCTTTCCTTTCTTCGATCTCGGCCGTGATTTCGGTTAATTAATTCCGCTCCAAGGGCGAATCATCGTTGGCGGGATACCGTTCGACGAAATCGACCGTGAGAATCTTTTTAATTACAGAATCGATGATACGTTTCAAACCAATAATCTTTCCTTCCCTATCTCTCATTATTTTCCTTCCAATTCTCTCTCTCTCTCTCTCTCTCTCTCTCGTGTTTTCTCCCTTTTTTTATTTATTTTTATTTCTCTTTTTTGATAATAATTAAGAGCGTACTAATTGGGCGGTCGTGGAACGATCGCGTACCCGTCTGATTAATGCCCGATACTAAAAGCGTTCCGTGCCTAAAGAGTAGGTTTTATAGCTTCCTGGATTTCTTGCCGCGTTTTACGGAAGTGCCACGTTCGAACAATAAAGCCCGCCATATGCATTCCGCTCTGCTCTTCTATCCGGTTGATACACCTGCACCGCGAACGCTCTTTAATAACGCACGAGTTTTAATAAAATTCGTTCCATCGATTATCCAATTGACGTGTTGGACAAACGTTCTATCCAAATACTAAAGTCTAAAACCTAAGACCACCAAAGTCTAAAAGTATATATCCAATAATTGCGAACTCGCGTTCATCTAATAGACTAATATCTAATGTAATGTAGCCACTGTACCAATGTATGGTAGTGTCCGATCTAATGGGATACATAATTTGTTTACAGATGCGCCAACGGTTATATCGGGCAGAGATGCGAGTTTAAGGATTTAGATGGTTCCTATTTACGTAAGTATTCTCTCCGTTGTATTCCCGCACGCTCGTCTTATTCCATTCTGGAAGAACGTTTCTTATATACGCGTGTATATAGGCGATGTCCATGCAGCCATTAAACGTCGAGCGTGTTATAACGCGCTCACGGTTACAATGTGTTCTATCTCTTTCTCCTTCCTCCTTCCTTTTAACCGTCCATTTTCTCGAAACGTGCGAGCGTTGCGGTTAGCAGAGGCGAAGAGGGGGCAGGAGAGGGTGCGCGCGCGACCGAAGAAAGTGACAACAAAGTTTTTTTTTCTCGTTACAGCCTCCAGGCAACGTGTAATGTTGGAGACAGCAAGCATCGCCGGCGGTGCCACGATAGCAGTATTCCTGGTCGTTATCATTTGCATAGCGGCTTACATCCACTGTAAGCGAAAGCAAAAGGAATTGCGGTCGAGGTGTGTGTAATTTGTGTGTAATCTGAAAAAATTTATTACACAACGATTTATCGAAAACGGTAATTGGTTGTAATATCGCGAAAAGCGAGATCCGATCTCTCGTTTCGTTCTCATTTTCGCGAACAATGTTGGACATTTTGATTAAAGCGTTAGGCAGAATCGGAAATTAATCTAACGAAGATGCAAAATTATAATCTAACTTGCAACCATTTTTCTTTTTTTGTCCTTCCTCTTCCTCGATCGTACTGAAACTCGACTGTCGAATCGAATGTCGTTCGAGTCAATGTTTTCATTCGAGCGAATGAATAACATTGTATATTATTATATAGTCGGGCAAATGGACGGAATTTCACATTCGACGATTTATTTCCATGCCAACAGTAACTGCGTCGACACGGTGGATGGTCCTGGCCGAGATCCGGAGTTGAGGCCGTTCAGCAACCGTAGCCGCTCCCTCATGATCTTCATGACCAAGAATCCCAATAGCTCGGTAAACGCAATACAATACGCTTATATCGATTTTTAATTGTAACGAAAAAATGTGGAGAGAATCACTTTGTTACGTACGCGATGTACTTTGAACACGATTCCCTTGATAATAGCCGTGTCACTCAAAGTACCAAATAATAATTTCTAATTTTCCAATCGTGTCTCTCGTTTATTGTTAAAACAATTCAATATATAAATATAATGTAAAAATAATGCAAGGTGGAGGATGATCTGGAATATCTGATAAACTTTCTCTCACCTTCACAAATGAATAAATTTTAAAAAAGTCTGTGGGAAACGGCACAGTGACCACAGATCTTTGAATCTTAAGTAAGCTTAAATATCATTACGTTGAACGAGAGGTTAGGGAAGTAAGAGTAGTATTTGTTGTTTGAATAATAATAATAATGCAATTTCTTCTATATCGACAGGCGGCTATAGAGCAGACGAGAATGCCCGGATGGAACTGTCCGGAAGCGGAGTCAATGAGAATGGCGTCGATCAGCGAAGGGAAGCGTTCGAATCAATGATAAAAGGATACCCGGTGCCTGATAATTCCACGACACGGCGAACCGAGGCGTCCCCCACATTTCGTGGCTGGGCCCCCGTAGAGATCACCGACACCGACACGTCGTCGACACGGAAGGGGAAAAGAATCACTTTCACCTTCACCTCTGCTATCTGTCTCCGTCCATGGACCACGTTCTCGCGATTATTAGGCGGGCATTTAGAGTGGAAATACAGGCAGAGAAAAATGGAGGAAAATCCGTTGTGAACGCGACCACCAAACAGCAACACTCTTCCGCGAATTTTTTTTTCTTATTTAAGCGAGCCTTTGTCGTTTTCGAATCTATCCTGTTCTCTCTACCGAGAGAGAGGAAGAAGAAGAAGAAGAAAAAAGGAGAGGAAGAGAAGAAGAAGAAAAAGAAGAGAAGGTGGAGGAGGAGGAGGAGCCTCCTCCTCGTGTTCGTTCGCATCGGAGAAGGCCGATATATATATATATATATATCGATATATAAGAAAAAGGAAGAGAAAAAAAAAAAAAAAAAAGAAACGATCTACTCGCTGTATAAATCGATACGTGGATCGGGATCCTCGGGATCGATGATCAGGGGAGGACAAGATAGATCTAGAAGAGCGTAGGATTAACTGAAAAAAAGAAGTACGTAACTTTAAATAGCTGGGCCTGAACAGCTGGAAGAACAAAGGACAAGAAAGTAGAAAAGAAGGGAAGCTTAAAAATAAAGCCTCTAACTACTACTGAATAGGTGACTCTCTTAATAGAAAGGGGAAAAAAGAAAGAGGTGTGAAGAGAGAAAGAGAGAGAGAGTGAGAGAGAGAGAGAGAAAGAGAGAGAGAAAAGAAGTACATTTAGCGCGAACGTGAGAAGGAGAAGGAGAAGCGTAAAATAATTTGTTCCTATCGGAGATACGAGATATATAGTTTAGAACAGACAATAATAACCGGAGAATAATTACGTAACGTTATATTTAGCATCGCTATTAAGATAACACGTACCAGTTAAGTTTCGAACGAAATAATCCATATTTTGCTAAGTAGAAACGTTGCCACGTCCTAGAAACATTCTTCTTTTTTTCCCCTTTCCTCGGATCTTTCCTTCGACCGAGGAAATTTCCTTCGCGCGGAAATAAGCTTTCCTCCCGCATGGAGGGGGGAGGGGAGTGATTTCACTTTTGCTTTTTTACTTTTTCTTTTTCTTCTTCTTTTTTCCCTCCCACACCCTGTTCTCCGTTTCGTCCGATTTCGTTCGCTTCTTTTTTACACACACACACACACACACACACACACACAAAAGTTTCTCACAAAGTTAAATCTCTTCCATCGAAACATGGAAAATAGAACGAGTCACTTATACCACATATATACCAAAAGCAGTTTAACAGAATGCAAATTACGTTGAGCGTATATTACCTTCGTCCAAGATGAGAGGAGATTAAAAAAGTGAAAAATCGTGACCTTTATATCGTTCGTTTTTCGTTCGATGAAACGATATATATATATATATATATGTATATCGAGTAAATCGAGCATAGCGACAATTCGACGTTGAACCGCGACGTGATTAGAGAACAAAAAAAAAAACTCGAAAGTGTTCTTCTCACTATAAAATGTTCGTTCAACAACACATACGTAATTATTTATTTGAAAATCTAATTTAAGTATATATATATATATATATATATATATATATATGTATGTATGTATCATTTTCGTCCGCACAACTGTGTAACTTAATTTAAATTCGCGTGTGACAGAGATACGGAAAAGGGACTCGAGGATGGTATCTCTGCTCGGTGGCGTGTTCAAATCTAGCAAGAAAGAAGCTAAGTAGCGTTCGGTTAAAAAGAGTCGATTGAGGATCGATCGAATCCTAATAATTACACTATGCACGAGTCGCGGTGGCGTTGGATGGAACGAGAAAAAAAAAAAAATCGACGAGAAGCGTCATGCCACGTATCTCTGTTTCTTGCCTCTCCTCTTGTAAATAGTAAATTATCTTGGATAATATATATATATATATATATGTATATGTATATATGTATAAAGACCAGCCGACTCGTCCCCCGTGTTAAATTTATTATACAACGAGCGATTGAGTCATTGTAGCGAACAAACTACAATTATGACGACGCTAACCTGGTTTCCCATTCCTCTTTCATGGCGACCATTGACGAATAAATTTCATCGGGAGACGAGTCTGGCAGAGATTCATCGTAGTGGCGGTGCGCACTTTTTCGAAAAAGAATGTTACACGAACGATGTTGTCGCGAAGAAACTTTTCCTTCGAGTCTCGAGAGGAATCGAGGAATCGAAAATGGCATCCGTGACGCCACCGCGACGCCATCTCGAGAGTTTCTGGGAGAAGCACGATATATCGAATGGGATGGTCGATCCTGATTTGTACATTTGTAGATACTGTGCCGTGGAGTGAACAAGCTTCCAAACGCTTTCGAAGGTACGGAAAAGATGAATAGTCGTTCAAATCGTACTTCTTCTTTTTTTTTTTTTTTTTTTCTTTTCTTTTTCCCCTTCTCGTGTCGTCTAAAACGTGAGAGTGTCTAAAACGTGTGTCGCGCGAGATCATGACCCGACAAAGCCTCCCGGTTTCTTTCGTCTCCCGTGTTTTTTCTCTTTCGTCTAGATCGAGGATTCGAGGTATCGAGGAAGCCGATCGAACGAGAGAAGAGAATATAATCGATATTACGATATTGCGTGGAATTCAGGAAAAAAAGAAAAAGAGGCAGAATTCGAGACGGGAAACGCGTGAAGCTAGGTGGCCTAAAGTGTATTTTATTTTATTTTTATTATTATTATTATTAATTATTATTATTATTATTATTATTTTGTCACGGTTTACGAGGCCGTCTTCGTAATTCGTACGGTGTAATTTATTATAAATAGTCCTAATTAACGTGAAGAAATCGTAGCGTGAAAGAAAAAAAAGGAAAAAAACTCTTAATTTAATTATCCCCCCAATCTTACTTCTCTCGTAACTTTGTACTTGGTTCCTAATTTATTCTTACATTATTATTACTATTACTATTATTATTATTATTATTACTATTACTACTACTACTACTACTACTACTACTACTACTACTACACTACTACTACTACTACTACTACTACTACTACTACTGCTACTACTATTATTATTATTATTATTCTATGTCCCCCCTTTAATTAATTGTCACGGTTATTATTATTATCATCATTAACTTACTAATTTACGATTCATTAAGTTACGATCATTTAATTATTCTCCTTTTATTATTATCATCGGATCACGATTAATCAGTTTATTCCTTAATCGCTATTCGCGTTATTATTTGGTTAACACGGTTATCTTTTAAGGACACGCACTTATTATTATTTATATTAAAAAAAAAAAAAAAAAAAAAAAAAAAAACGAACGAACGAACAAACGAACAAAAGAGGAAGAAAAAAAAAGCAAGAATGATATAGTATATATATATATATATATATACACATATAAATATATATATTATATTTAAAAAAGAGAGAGAGAGAGAGAGAAGGAAACGAAGAAAAGCACGCAATTTCCGACGCGAGTTTAACTGTGAAAAATCGCGCGTGACTCGATGAAAGAAGGAAGCTCGCGTGCGTGTTCGACAAAGAAGGTCCCTCCTGCGTTGTTCTTCGATTTAGAAGAAGTCATTTTTTTTTTCTCTCTCTTTCTTTACAATTCGTCTTCTTTAATCAATCAACAGGGACAAAACATTAATTCCGCGAAAAAACACGTAACAATTCGAAAGGATGAAATTCGAGTAATTGCTTCCGAACGATCGTTATCTGTTCCTCTTTAATAATCAATCGCGATTTCGATCGTATCGAGACGACACATACGTTCGAGCTGTTACTCGAACCCGTCCGATGATCGTCGAGCAATGGGAGGGGGCCTTCTTAATAATGTTACGATCGTCGACGTAGGAAACGTTCATAGGTAGATTACGAGTGTCTCAGCATCTTTAAAAAAAAAAAAAAAAAAAAAAAAAAAAAACAACTTAAACACTCTGTCACGTCCGAGTGATTGCTCCACGACGACGCGATCGTCTTCGTATATATATATATATATATTTTTTTTTTTTTGCTTTTAAATCTCTCTCAATTTAAGTGCAACCGATCGATCGAGGCGAATTTTTTTTTTTTTTTTTTTTTTTTTAATTTTTGTCATTTTTCATTGATAAATTGTCGATAGAGATTAACTTAATATGAAGACGGGGGGGAGGAGGGGAAGGGGGGGGGGATATAAGAAAAGAAAAGAAAAGAAAGTCGAGGTCGAGAGCGATGACTCGGGCCTGGTGACTTTTTAGCGACCGTTTAAGCGTAGACAGTGGTGGCATTTTAGTACATCAGACAGCGCCGTGGCCGCGTGTATCGCGAAGATCAAGACGAAGAAAAGAGTGGGGGGGGAAGGGTGGTTGGGAGGGAAGGGGCGGGGCGGGAGAGGGGCGGGAGGGGAAGGAAAAAAGCAGACGCGAGAAGGATACGTTGTATTCGGTCGAGGAGGAAAAAAAAGGAGAAAAAAAAGAGAAAGAGAAAAAGAGAAAGAAAAACAGCTGAAAAGACAGATTCGAAAGAAATTTCGATTTCCATTCGCATTTCGGGTGATGGACGGTCACCGAGGTCTCGTCTCGTAGAAGAGAGATCCTCCTTGGGAGTTGGTTTGAGATTTTTTTTTTTTTTTCATTGGCCGGGTCGATCGGAATCGATCTCCCCGGAACACGCTGGAACCGCGAAATTCGCAGCGGAAGAGGACGATTGTTCCGATCGACAATTCGGCTGTGTGTCTCTCCGCTTCTTCTTGGCCGCCTGTAACCCGATCTTCAACGATACTTTTCTTATCTTTGTTTTTTTTTTTTTTTTCTGCATCTCGTTTGCGCCTTTCGCTTTTCGTCTTAATTCTCTGTTTTTCCTTTCTTTTTTTCTTTCCGTTTTTTTTTTTTTTTCTCCCCCTTAGTTTCTTCTTTTTGTTTTAATTTCCGGACGGAAATCTTCGCGCTCCGAGGACAGCGCGAAAGATCTCCAAAGTGAAATTCGATTTCGTTATTAATTCCTTTTTTTTTTTTTTTTTTTTTTCTTTTCTCTTCGTGAATTTGCGTGCGCTTTTTTTTTTTAATATGACGGCGGATGGTAGGTACCCCGTCCGACATTACCAAATCCGTACTTTCTGTCGCGATATAACGCTGTTCGTTGTAAATGTACCAAAGACAATGTCGATTAACTGACAAAATAAAGGTAGTTTATTTATAAAGATGAATAGGAGGGGAGTGTGTAGAGGGATAGAGATAGGGAGGGGGAGGGAGAAAATTGGCAGGAGATAAGATGTGGCCCGTACGCGGAAACGCGTGTGAGTCCTCTTTATATAAAAAAAATAGGAAGGAAGAAAAAAAAAAAAGGAAACATTTCGAACGGTTGAGGATGAATGAACGAAAATGATAACGGGGATTTAATATATGAGAGTTGTCTATCCAAAGGAAAAAAAAAAAAAGAAAAAATGAAAGAAAAAAAAAAAATAAAAAAATAAAAATGTTGCTAAAGTGTCATTTAGCTAGAAAGATTGATCACCGGATCCGCAATGTTGCATCGAAACATTGTTATTATTTTTGTAAAGAAACCATGTACATGTATTATTATCTTAGCGTGTTCTGCGTATGGAAGCTTACGATATGTTGATTATTACTATTATTATTATTATTATTATTATTATTATTATTATTATTATTATTATTGCTATTATTTCTATTATTATTATTATTTCTATTATTATTATTGCTATTATTATCTATTTTTATTATTATCTATTATTATTATGATTATTATTATATTGAAAGAGGAATAAAAACTTGTAATCTTGTTTCCCGAAATGGTTAAATAGTATAAATTAAGCGAAATCATATAGTATGTTCATATTGCTCTTATCATCCTTTTTGAATATTTTCCCGCCATTCTTGATCGATGTCCCATAGGCTGCGCCACTGTTCTCCGCGTTCCTTTCCCTTGCGATTAGATGACAATACGTGAGGAAAATAAGTATCTAAATATAGTTTTATAAAACTTTAAAACACATTTATTATATATTAAAAGATAGATAAAAAAGAATTGAAAGAAAAAAAAGAAATGTTAAAATATAACATAGTTGAAAGTTTCATCGGAGAAAAAAAAAAAATACATATATTTAAAAATTATTTTTGAAATTTAACTACATATTACTTCCGGTACCGTAGATTCGATTGCCATGAATTGGTAATTTGTGCATGTCAAAAAGTATATTTAAATTCGCGTTTAAATTAGTGTATTAATGATAAATTATTCAAAAAATTGATTAATCTCAAATGACACTATGCAATTTTTGAAATTAAAAAGTTTTTGTGGAAAGTAAGTAGTTTAATGACAAAAATTAACTATCATCGTATAAGTTAAAATAGGAAAAATTCATATTTGAATTCAATTCATTTAGATTTGACAAAATGAATCTTTAAAATTTCATCAAAGAAATAATTACGGACAAGAAATCTATAAGCTATATAAATTATTACTTAATATTCATAAATAAATTTTAAATTGATATGTTTGATAGGCTGCTATTTTATAAATATTCAAATTTAATATTTCATTTCATTTCATTTTATTTTATTTTATTAATGTTATATAAATGAAATTTATTCTATTTAAAATTTTTATTCAAAGAATATAGAAGGATAAGGAAACTATTATTCAAAAGACAAAACATAGAAAATCAATCTTTTATTTTATGATATAACAAAACGATCTTTTTTTTGTTTCTAATTTTTTTTTTCTTTTTTAAGAATTCAAAATAAAAACATTTACACAAAAGCTTAAGTATAGATGAAACGCCTCACAAATGATATTGTGGAAGCTTGCTTATTTCACGTATGGAATTGCTTCTTTGGTTTATCAAAATTATGTTATTAATTTGAGCCTAATGCTCTTCTATACGACGTGTGTAATATATACATACATAATACAGTAATGTTTTAATTTAAAAAAAAAAAATTACGCATATAATGTACTGTACACTTTAGAAAATAAAAAGGAAGGAACTACATATTAAAATTAAAGTCAGTTTGTTACGATAAAATTTAAGTTATATAAATAGAAATAACAAGAAAAGTATTGTTTTTGCATTATTTTTAGATTGATGTAAAAAAAAAAAATTAGAAAAAATAGGAGAAAACTAACGATTATTGCCACGATTAATGTTAAGTTTTAAGAAGATTAACGAACAAAAATCCAAATATATTCAAAATTAACATAATATAAATATTAAAGAAAAAATTTTTAACCTATTGAAAAATAACAAAAAAAAAAAACAAAATTTTAATTAATATAAATTATCTTACAATGAATATCACACGATTTCCATTATTCGTTAGAAAAACTATACTTTAAGTTTACTCATTTTCTAAGAATTCAATAATAATTTGTTCTTTCTTAAATAAGACTTCCAGAAATCTATATCACGCATATTACATAGTCCTTTGATCTGTTCTATCGTTCGATCATGCAATGGTACAAATGAATTCCATTTTAACGTATTCCGCGTCACCTCTTCAAATTTATGTCTTACTAAGCTTAATAATGCCGATACAACCCCTTCTTTTTGTTCATCCGATCCTAATTATAAATAACAATTTAATATTATATTTTAAACATAAATAAAATAGATAATAAAAACGTACCTTCACCAGAATTAATTAAATCGCACAACTGTTCTACAATTTCACCAACTGAATTATCTTTATCTTCTATTGGAAATACTCGCATGAGATTGCCTATAATTACAAATTTTATAATAAAAATTATAATTTAAATATTAAATTATAATTAATCAAATTAATGAAATTGTTAATTTGATATAGAATACTTACCTAGAAGACAAAATGCTCGATACGCACTGGGAAATTTATTATTAATAATCATTGATAACAATGCACCCTTGATAATATGCTTGTACGTCCATGCAGTTCCTTCTCTTTTTGCAAGAAGTATAATTGCGGTTTCTACTTCACCGTAACACTTTTCTACAAATCAAATAATTATTTAAATAAATTTATATAAATTGAAAATATTAATATTAATTATAATTGTTACTCACCTTGAAATGCTATTAGAAGTTCTTTGAGTAGATCTTGAGATAACATCATTTGATATTTATAGAATACTGATACCAAGTTTTTTAAGGCATTGAGTTTAGGAAAATCTTTACCTTGTTGTATCAAGATTAGATGTGCTATACATTTTGGCAATAATTCTAATAACAAATAGTAATTGATTAAAATATCGTAACAAAAAATTTAATTCTAAAATTATTTAGAAAGTTATACCCACCAGTATTTACGTCGTTATTCTGTCGAAATACTTCTGGCCAACAAGTGAACACCGTGTATAAAATAATTATCGCATTAAGTCCCAAACAATACAAAGCATCGCAACAAAATATTCTTATTTTTTCTCGATCTTTTTTAATTCGTGCTAAAACTGTATACATTCTAGCAAGAGATTCTACAGCATATCTCTAAACATAAAATTAATTACATAAAATTAATTAATTATGTATTCTAATTTTATATAATTTTAAAATAATAGAGAAAAAATTGAACCTCTATTGATTGATTAAGTCTGAAAAGTTTATACTCTATTCCAGCCTGAACGAATGGAAATGCCATGCATTTTGACTTTTCTAAATCAACTAATAATGCTGATATCCTTTGTTGTGATTTTGACATTAATGGTGCAGGTGGTGTATGGTTTTTATCTAAATTTATATTACATTCTTGATCTATACTTAAGAAATCTATAATTCCTCTGAAATTGCATTACATATATATATATATATGTTATATATCATGTTAAAAATTGATTGTTAATATGATATAATACTAACTTTGCTATAATACGATCGCTACAAGTAGATTTTAATTTTTCAATTACATCCCAATGTATAGAATTATGCCAATCACTATCTATAAGCCTTTGCAATTGTTTCCTCACGAATTTATCTAAAATAAATAAAACATATTTTCGATGAATTTCATACTTTTTTAATAATCAGTTGATGGAAATAATTTTACCTGTTATTAGAAAAACATGTACAAGTTTTTTATAATCATTCTTCTTATTTTTATATTTATTTTCATCAATATATTCTTTCAAATGTGTAAGTGGGCCATGTATTTTCACTTTATGTTCTATACTAAAATCTTCTTCCCTTTCAAGGACATCGCTAGATATTTTTTTAGTTTTTAAATTTTCATTTACATAATTTATTTCTAAAATATCAGTGGAAGACTTATTATTAGAATTTAACAATTCTTTTTCATTCATATTATCCATTTTATTGATTTCTTTTATATTTAAAGTATTATTTTCATATTTATGTTCATTATATTTACTTGATTCAGTCTTTATCTCATTCTGTTCAATTGTTTCTTTCAAATTATAGTCAATATTATTGAATACAGTATCAGATTGATTACAATTATTCGTATTTGTTTCGAATGAATTTTTATTATCTACAGTACTTAATGAATTTTTAATGTCAGAAATTGCTATTATATGAGCAAATATAGAACTATCTTCTGCATTTTCTGTATTTTTAGAATGTATATTTGAAATTATTGTTTGAGAATTTTCTATCTTATTGCTATCAATTTCCTGTAATTCATTGTTATCTTCCTTTACTTTGTTTGAATTAGTAGTGTTTGCTATATCTTTTATTAGTTGTTTTTTAAACTGCAAAGTATCATTTAGTTTTTCATGTTCAATTTTAGGTACGTGTGCAATACGAGACTTCTTTTTAGGTATGTAATCATCTTCTTTAATTATTTCGATATTAGAATCTTTTTTTTGAGATATATTAGAATTTTCATGTTCATAATTGTTCAAATCTCGATGTTTTGATGTCAACAATTGACATGAATTCGTGATTTTATTGCGTTTCTTTAAATTTCTTAATTTTTTCAACAATTTTTGACGATTATTGATTTTTTTTATTTCACGAAAATTACTTATTTTTCTTTTCCTCGCTAATTGTGTATTAGAATTATTTGTTTCAATTTGAGCCACAAATTCTTCACATTGTGATGTTTTTGATATATTTGTATGTTCAATTTTTTGGATATTTTTATCGAATTGTGACGAGATATCTAAAGTATTAGTTTTTTCAATTGGTTCGATAAATTTTACCATATGCGATACTGTTTTTACTGGAAATTCATTTATAAGTTTAATATTTCCAATAGAATCTGATGCATTTTCTATGGAAGATTTGATTTCTGTCACATTTTTCTGTTCTATTAATTCCGAATATATTTCAGTATCCGTTTCAAGTTGTATTAGTTTATTAGATTCAATAGAATCCGATAATATTCCTGAGTCAGTTTCACCTCCTACTGATTTACTACATTCAACTGTATTTTGTACTGTTTCTATTTCAATTTCATTTATATCTGTATTATTAGAATTCGATAGTGAACTAGAACTTTCTATATGTGATATGCTTTCACATTCCGAATTAATATTTGTTTTACTATTAGAATCGTTAAATTCACCGAAGTCTGCATCAGATTCACTGTTTGATTTTTCTAAATCTTTAGTTCTATTTAACGAATTGTCCGATTTATTAAAAAGTAAAGAATATCGATATTTACATTTTTTAGATTTTTTCCGAACGGGACTTTGTTCAATTTTTTTTCCAATTGATTCAATTTTCCAAGAATTGGTATATGTACTTTGCAATCTTTTACGTTTTAATTGAGATAATTTGTATTTTTTCAATATCTTGTGCACATCAATGTTTTTTCTTTTCTTATTTTCAGAAAAATCAATCATTTTCTTCCATAATTCAATGAAATTGAATTGCATGGAATTATTTATATCATACATGGACAGAGTATTTGGATAATGGTTATGGCAACAATTATTACTCTGATCACACTTTTTTTTATTCAATTTTCTTTTTACTTTCTTTTCTAATGTATCAATCCTCTTTTGTAATGAGGAAATAATCGCCAAAGAGGAATCTGTTGTTACAATATTTGCACAAGAAGTATTGTTATTAGTTTTATTTGAATTTATTAATGACAAAGAATTAATTGATCTCGATTCAATATAATGAGCACTTTGATTCATTAAATTTGATGTTGGAGAAAAAGTATTACAATAATCTGTATGATTTAATGAAACTGTATGAGGAGGTAATAAATTTGTAGAATTGAAATTTATATGACTATTCTGATTTTGTGAATGTGAAGAAGAAGTATCTGACAATATCGGTAAATTTTCTGTTTTATATTGTTCATTGTTTATATCTAAAAGTATATAAATATAAAATTATTATTAAATCCATTATTACACATTAGACAATTTAATATCTTACCTATTGATATTTCTATAGGAGATATAGATCTTTTTGATGGAGATGAGATTTTTTCAATCAATTTTGGGCATGAATTGCTCATAATTTTACATATTTTTTCAAGGGGAGGCGGTTCTAATAGAATTTCGCAATTGCTACAAAATACAGGATATAAATCATTCTTGACATTATAAAATTCGTCGGTTAGTACAGATTTTTCAGTAACTTCTGGTTTTTGTATTATTATATCTTTAGTCAATGTTGTATTGATTCCAACATCTTTTAATTTTGTTTCTATAACAAGAAATCAGATTATATCATTTAAAAATATTAATATTATCATTTATCATATTAATTATTAAATTTTTAATTTTATTTAACTTACTATTTTCACATTCTGTAGATAATTTTTTTTCTATTTTTTTCATTTTCATATCGTATGATTTTTTAACAATTTTTAATTCCTGTTCCAATTCTTTGATTCTTACTACAAAAAGAAATGAACTTTTTTTTTTTTTTTTCAAAAAAAATATTTAAATTTGCATTATAACATACCTTGAAGTGAAGATTTTTCTAAGTCATATTGCATTATTTTGTCATTTTGATTTTCCTCTGTATCTTTTATTTTACAAATTAATTGTTGTATGTATTGTTGATCAGCTGATGCTTTTATATTATGATCATTTACTTGTGTAGTTAAAGTTTCAATGTTTTTCTTATATTCTGTATTTTGCTATAAATTAAATATTAATAATTCTAAGTAATGTAACAACATTATCCAGAAAAAAAAAACATTTTACAAATATGCATATCTTTCTACTTACAAGTTCTAATTTAATAACTTTTGCTAAACTAGAATTATAATTACACGTTACTTCTTTTGTTTGTTTATTTAATGTATCTACCTCTTGTTTTAATCTATCACATTCTTTTAATTTATCATTATATCTTTTAATTAATTCGCTGAAAATAAATAAATTAATCAAAAAGATAGTTGAAATAAGTATTGCATATGGAAAAAAAATTTAGAATGAGTACGTTAAATAACTTACTGAGTTCCAGATATTCTTTTTTTTAACAACAAATATGACTGTGTTAATTTGTCTAAATCAGATATGCCTTCCTGCAATAAAATAAATATTTATGATTAAAACCTAAAAGATTTGGGAATGGAATAATAATGAATAAAAAATCTCCTTGAAAAATATTTAATTTATAGTTAAAATATAAATTTGCATATATAAAATGCAATGTGAAACTTTCAATTTATATTGAATTTTTTTTAAATAAAACATAATATTAAATTTATAAATCTAGATATAACCTTAAACTAACCTAAATACTCAGTATTATTAGATGTAATTTAAAGAAAAAACTTTTAAGAATAAAATACTCACTTTGGCAGTTTCATTTACTTTTAAATCTGGAAGATTATTATCCATGTTAATTAAAATGACAATTAGTATTGTTTTAGATTTTTTTATATTTTTAAACGCCGATCAAAAACACGTTTATCCGGCAGTCGTTTTAATGTTTACAGTAACGGTTAGAATCCCTAGATTCACTATAAAACTGATATTACAAATGAGGTATAGAATAGACCTAACTTTAAATGACATTTTTATATCATGTTTTGAAATATTCGTCACACAAAAAATTAAAATATTTGATATATTTTTTAAAATTTAAAAATTTATAATTATCATAGATAAAGAGAGAATATTGGACTATGATTAATCTCAAATTATTTTTGAAAATCTGAATTTTAATTTAAGTTCTTAAAAATTAAATTTTGCCTAGAAGTTTAGAATTCATAATTTTTTATTTTATATGACAATTAGTTTAATCTGTTCGCCGCTAGATGACACTACTATGTTCTTTCTGAAAAATTTTCTGAATAAGTTAATTAAATTATTAAAGAGAATATTTAGATTAAACATAATTAATCTCAAACTTTTTAAAAACTTAAGCTTTAATTTAAATTTTTGAAAGTTAAAAAATCGTGAAACTTGTATTTTTCTATTTCTAATGTTATTTTTATGCGATAACTAATTTCATTTATTCACCATTAGATGGCTATAATATTTCTGTGTCCGTGTTTTATACAATTTTCAGAAACTATTGTAATTATCAAATGAAAAAAATATTAAATCATTATTTTAGATATATGAATAATAAATAATATATACATAATACACATATAAAATTTATATGTAGAAAAACAGATTCGGTTTATAGTTTTTTAATCATTATAAATCGAATTTTATAATTTTATAACCAATCATGGGAAGTGAAGGAGTAGAAATGGATCAAACTTTGGCACAAAGACTTTTTTTTGAAGGTGCTACGTTAGTTATATTAAATGTACCTAGTGGCACAGAATTTGGAATAGATTTAAAATCGTGGAACACAGCAGATAAATTTAAAGGTATTAAAATGATTCCACCAGGCTTTCATTATATCCATTACAGGTAAGTTTGTTGTAGTAGTTTTTTGTTATTTTTCTTTTTCATAGTATTTATACATCTTATTATTAAAGTGTTATATATTTTTATACATTTATTTTTAAAGTGCTATAGATGAATTTGGAGAAGCAAAACCAAAAGTTGGTTTTTTTCATACATTTAAGAAATCTGAATTTTTAGTTAAACATTGGGATACAACAGAAGAAGATTTGAGTTCAGAAAGTATGATGATAGTACTATTATTATACATATAATGTAATATAATTAGTATTAAAAAGCATAAAAAAAAATAAGATTTTTTTACTAATATAATTTTATTTTTTATTTAAAGTTGTAGAACAAGAGACAGTTGAAAGATTGAAGAATAATTTGAAAGATTTAGATAGATTTCTAGGATGTTATCCTTATGATATATGGAAGCAGTGGAAAGAATTAACAAATCATATTACTCCTTCTCTTGTTGAACGTTGTTCACCTATATGTGGGTATGTTAATTTCATAAGTTAATTATACATATTAATTGTTAATATTATTATATTTATTTTTTTGTTAATAAATTTTGTATTTTAGCTTTGTAAGATCAGCTTTAGAATTAGAATATTGTTCTGATGCTACAAGGCCAAGAGGTGGAGAATCAAAACCAAAAAAAAGAAGAAGTGGAATTACTGTAGAAGAAAAAGAAGATGAACTTCTTCCTGATATGAAACCTAAACCTGGTACAGAACTTCGACTTTCTAAAATACCTAACAAACAATATCCAGATGGAGCATCACCAACTGAAATTACAAAATATTCTTTGGATTCAAGTTATATATTGGATATTATTCTTAAGGGTTTAACACTGTAAGCAACTGGTTAAATATTTGATTAGATATTTATACTCTATTATATTTAATAATATTTTTCTAGTCCTATAGAGATAATTGGTGAAATACAATTGACATTTGTCTGCTTTCTTGTTGGACAAAGTCTTGATGCCTTTGAACATTGGAAAAAACTTGTCTCTCTCATTTGTGGTGCTGATTGTGCAATTTCGCAACGTCGCGCTATTTATGTTGAATTTATGAAGGCAATAGAGATTCAATTAATGCATGTACCTGAAGATATACTTTGTGATATTGTAGCTAATAATAATTTTATTTATCATAATTTACGTAAATTATTTGCAAATATTGAAATTAATTCTGAATTAGATGGACGTCTGAAATCTTATACAAAAAGATTTAGCGAACGATTATCAACAAAATTTTTATGGGATTTTTCTAATTTGCAAGAAGAAACTGAAGATGATGCACCTGTCGTTGTTTTGTTAGAATAAGCTTGTATATATAATAATTATAACTTGTATAAAAATACTGTTTGATATAAAAGTAATATAATTCTTGTATATACATACATTGCTAATTTTTATGTACATATGAATAATTGGTAAATATAAAATTTTATAGATTTTATAGATTTTACAATAATAAGATCAATTTTATTTTAAAATTAACATTAAATACAATATTTTACAATGAATTAATTAAAAATATTTTATTAGATATTTGATATTTCATTTGTGAATTGCTTCATATTCTTCATTAGATTCGCTAAAAAATAAGATTAAATACATATAAAATTCATAATTTTTAATAGGAAATTAATATAAAATTTCATAAATAAAAAATATTGTCATATTATTGAATTTGCAATGCAATTTATATTTAAATATTTACCGGATGAGGTGGTCTTGGTTGTGGAATATATACTGGCCGATTATTACCGGGTTCAGCTTCCGGTTCAGCTTCACGGCGAAGACGCTATAGATAAAAATTACAAAATTTAACGTTAAAAATTATTATATTATTGAATTTGCAATATAATTTACATTTAAATATTTACCGGATGAGGTGGTCTTGGTGGTGGAATATATACTGGCCGATTATTACCGGGTTCAGCTTCACGGCGAAGACGCTATAGATAAAAATTACAAAATTTAACGTTAAAAATTATGATATTACTGAATTTGCAGTACAATTTATATTCAAATATTTACTGGATGAGGTGGTCTTGGTGGTGGAATATATACTGGCCGATTATTACCGGGTTCAGCTTCCGGTTCAGCTTCACGGCGAAAACGCTATACATAAAAATTATTATAAAATTTATTACAGGATACTATTATATTATTAATTCTTCAACAAAATTTATAAATATTTAAATATTTATTACCATATTTCTTAAATTCACGTTAATTATGTTAGAATAAAAACAACTTTTTTATCTTAATTTAATTAAATTAAATCTGTTTAAATTATAATACATTCGATAATTATCAAATATATATTATAAAGAATTTTTTTTTCAAACATATGTCTTTGATCTTACCACAGGTTGAGTAGGCGGATCTGGATTGGCAAATACCGCGACTATAAAGGTAATAAGAAGAATTGCTAAGCTAAAATTCTTCATGATTATCTGGATAAAAACAAAAGAGAAGAAAATAATCGTTACTTAACAATCATTAGAGAATAAGTGATTTTTATTCAAATCATAGATTATATATTTTTCAAAGTGTTTCTTAAGAAAATAATTATTTCTTACCTAATAATAGTTGTTAACCCGTAACCAATTCTATGGATGAAAAGATACTGATACTGAACATAGCGATTTCTATCGTATTTATACATATTTTTTGATTTGTCAATCTTTATTTGCATAGGAGTTCAAGGTTTGCCAATACTCATTTGGGAATCACCGTTGGGAATAACATTTATGATAAGATTTTTTTATGTTCTTTTTCTTCCTTATTTATCTTTCTGAGTTAGTCATGTCAATAAGTCATCTTTAAGTGTGACACTTTTTCTATCCTTTTCTATCAGCTTATTGTTAGAAATATTATTTATATTATTATAGTAGAAATTAAACTGTCCATCAGGTTGATACTTAATCAAAAACTTTTCTGGTATAGATATGTATAATTGGCAAATTAATTTTAGCCAAATCATTAATAAGTGTGTATTAACAAATTAAAAATCGATAGATAAATAATTAGATGTAAATATTAATGCTTTTGCTGATATCAGCGTATCGAATCATTAATAATTAATAGAAAAATTATTCACGAAAATAATTTTATAAATTTTTTTATGAAAATATATGTCAAATCGATCGTGGCATTTTTCGTATATAATGTGTTTCAAGCTGTAAAAGAATTAAAAATTGACAAATCAAGTGACAAGTTATCTTCGTTTTTTGCTCGATTAACAGGTTAATTTGTTTTATGACATTTTTTTTAAAAGTTAGTCGAATAAAAACTACTATGATCATTTTATAGATTAACGTACGATTTTTTAAATGAAATATGTCAAGTATATATGTACTTATTATTTGTTGTATCTTTGTGAGTATTGACCGTCTGGAAATTACCGCGAATTTGCGATAAAGATTTGCAAATATAAGATTTTTTTTGAATTGAATTCTTAGATATATTTAGTTCAATAATTCAATTTATTTTCATGTAAATAATTTATAATATTAATTCGTATTTCATATATTATTGTTAAGTATTATAAAAAATTAATTAGTACCTGAGAAAAGTTTCATAATTAAATATCTCTTATTTAATTAATATTTTTTATTAATGTATTTAATTATTATATAAATATTATTTTATTTCTTTTATTTTTATAGAAAAAAGTAAAATGTTTCCGCCCAGGATCGAACTGAGGACCTTCCGCGTGTTAGGCGGATGTGATAACCACTACACCACGGAAACTGTTGGTAAGTAATAGTAACTTTATATATATTATACTTAAAATAATTTTATTATAACAAATAATGTTTTAATAACTATTATTAAAACGTTAAATATTGATATTTAGAACTTAGTTCCTTTTTTAATAAAAAAAGTTGGTTAAAAAGAATAAAAATATAACTGTAAATTATCTTTTATCTATTTTTATTAATTTTATACAAATTATATTAATTTAATACAAAACAATTTAAGGCATATTTTTATTTAGAATCTGTCTGCACATTAGCCTCAAGCGCCCGTTTCTCTTCTGATAACAATGAAACCTTTTCCTCATATTTTTCTCGTAAATCTCGGAACAGACAAAGTTGCGTCTCGTATTCTTTCTTTAAATCCGCATTCAATTTCACCGCAGCATCCATTTTATTAATCATTGTATTGTATCGTTCCCGTTCCTCTGAAATTCGAGCCTCCATGTCATCCACTTCTGCCTGTATCATTGCACAAGAATTAAATTAATTTTTTTTTCTCCTTCTCCAAAAATTTTAAACGTTCATATAATTAAATAAACACAAATAATTTAAAAATGATAGTCATTCCGATCCGATATCTCACATTCATTACCTGCAAGTGCTTTACTTCCATGTTACGAATTTGCAACAGACTTCTAGTAAGAGATTCTACTTCTTTCAATGAAGCAACTTGACTGTTCAATGCGCTAATCTGTTTCTCTTGATTAGCTACAGTACGAATACGATCCTCTAATTGCAACGAAGTCTGAATAAGTTTGCTCTTCAACTGGTCTACCATCCGACGAAGCATCGCCTCGTTACCTTCACCCTTCAGCAAGGTATCGTAGGACGATTGCAATTCGGTTAACTTTTTCTCCATGCTTTCAAATTGTTTTTGATAAGAATCTCGCTCGATAGACACTTTCTGGAAACAGAAAAATTATTTAAATTCATTAAATTTATCACGATTGCTTATTACCTTTAAAAGATTTAGACTGGATCGATCTTTTTTTATTCATACCGAAACTTCATCTTTCAACTTCAATATTGTAAGTTCATTTTCATTCGTGTCCTGCTCATCCTCTAATTTAATCTGTTCGATCTCTGAGATAAATGATATTTTCTCTTCTACCTTCTGAACATCGTTATTCTCATTTTGTCTTGGCGAGAAAGCGAAGCAAGTGTCTCCTGCCCCTATGGACGTTTGTTGAACATTTGGCTGGAAGATAAATTTTAAATAAAATTAATAAAATCGTCCCAAGTTTATTATTTCATTTTAATTCAATAATATACATTTTTACTTACCGATTGCTCATTCTGCTTTATGATTGTTACACTATCCTTCTCTTCTTTTTCCACAAGCGAGATTTCACTGTCAACATCTTTTACATCTTCAACGACAGTCTGATTTATCTCTTTAATAGGCATTTCTAAGATCTCACTTTCTGTTTGATACAATATCTTACATTCCGTGTCTTGTATCGGTGCATCTTGTTCCTCTGTTAACGAGGCTGGATTCTCGATCTCGGTTTCGTTTTTTACATTATCTGTTATGGACGTTGCCGATTCAGATAGATAGGAGTGTTGATCAATTACCGATTTGAGCGTCTCGTCTGACATTTTTATCTGCAAGAAACGTCACTTTTATACATATGCGTACGTAGCGTGTAAAACAGAGGAAAAACGAATTCGTTTCTAATATATTTTCACTGTGTTCATTGTTATCTAAATTACTGGCCGAACAATTTTCTTATGCACAAAATAATATTGTAATATTATATATTTTTATTATTTGATTTTATTTAGGGTAATGCGCGCGATCGGAGTCTAAATTTTTTTTATTTAAATTTAGTCCTAATATCTGAATTCGTAGCTATGAATCTTGAGGTACGTTAATAAAATCAATTTTTTAATTACCAAAAAGAGATAAGATACAATGGGTTAAGTCTTAAAAATTGATGTTTTTCTTTATAATAATGAAAATTTCTATCACCTGAAAGAAAACGACTGGATATCCAGGACTAACAGAAAGTATGATTTATTTTTGGACATTGTCCGCTTGATTCTATTTTAAACTATCATTTAAACGTTTGCCAGTCTAACATTCAACGAATTACAAGCCGTATTGCATTTAAATCGAGTACATAAAACTTGTCATTGATTGTTCGAATTATATTATCGATTATACGGTTATTTATGACGAAATATATGCGTGTATTAGAATCTGTTTGTACACAATTTTATTTCGAAATATATTACATATCACGCAATGTGGATCGGAATTAAAACATTATTTCTACAAATGAACTCAAGTATAATTATGAAAAGTGCAAAGACAAAATGATTTTATGAAATAATTATAAAAAAATATTTGAATTATTTTTTGAAAAATTATTAATTGTATTAAATTGTTAAATATTTCTTTACTTTTATATAATTATAAGAAACTTTTATTTGTATGGAAATTCATTAACGTAGTTACATTCACCACAGTGTCGTGCTCGAGGCATTTTCTTCCTCGGTAACAGAAATTTTGAAACGAATTTTATGGTAAATACGTAAAGAATTTTTATTTTTGTAACGAGAATAAGATTTTTAAAGAACGTATGTCAATATTTCGAATTGTTATACACATGTTATTTTAATATGCACGAAAATTAATCACATAACCTCATTTATGCCATACATTATTTTGCTTATATTTCTTTCTATGCTCTATATAGGTACATATAAATACATTATTTTTACGTAACATATTTATATGAATAAAATAAATATGAATAGAGTATTAAAAAAACATTACTATCAGAATAAAAATTATAATAAACTATGTGGTTAAAGGTTATTTTTAATAAGCATCTTTATTGCACTTTATATTGAATCAAAAAATTTAATATACATATAGATTAAATATTTACACTCCCTTTTTATTAATTGTTAAATTTTTTTTTCTAATTATTCGTAATATTTTCATAATATATATAATTTATTATATCATAATATCGATTATTTTACATATATATTATGTGTTATATATATATATATATAGACAATAAAATAATGATAACTTTATTATTATTATTAAATTATTTATTATTTTATGAGTTTAAATATTAAGAAATATTTCTTTTATATAGAGTATCAATTGAGGAATGGAAGAATACGCAAGAGAACCATGCCCATGGCGTATAATAGATGACTGTGGTGGTGCATTTACCATGGGTGCCATTGGGGGAGCAGTATTTCAAACTATTAAAGGTTTTCGTAATGCACCCAGTGGAATAAACAAAAGAGTTTTAGGAAGTCTTACAGCTATTAAACAAAAGTCTCCTATTATTGCTGGAAACTTTGCACTATGGGGTGGTATGTTTTCCACTATAGACTGCACATTGGTTCATCTTAGAAAAAAAGAAGATCCATGGAATTCCATTATTAGTGGAGCAGCCACAGGTGGAATATTAGCAGCAAGAAATGGTTTACCAGCCATGGCTGGAAGTGCAATTATTGGAGGAGTATTATTGGCTTTAATAGAAGGTGTAGGAATATTTATTACTCGTCTCTCTGCAGAACAATTCAAGCCACCGTCATTTACTGAAGATGCAAATCCTTTAAGACAACAAGGTCATCCATCGTAAAGCATATAAATATTTAGACATTTTAAATTACACACCACTAATTAAGTACAAATGTTTCATATTCTCTGAAACGATAGTAGTTGAAAGCTATCATTGCCAGTACATCAAATTTGTATAGACAATTCTTCAACTCCTTGATTTAAGAAATAATAATAGTTTGGTTTTTATTTAATGCTGTTTTTGTACTTTTATTTAATTGTTAAAACGTATAATAAGGTAAAACATATTAAGACATAGAAATTTATTAATATGAAGTATATTTATAAAATGAATTAATATATTTTTCAGTTGTAAACAAATTTATCAAACTGACAAAATTATTAATAACAATGTATGTATAAAATGTATAGTTTTTAATACTTTTAAGTTACAAAAATGATTCATTCTAAATATCATCTTCATCTTCAATTTCTTCCTCAAAATGTTTAAAGGCTGATGCTACAGACAAGTCTAATGATTTGTTTGTAGAGTCTTGTTGAATATCATTTTCAGGTTCACACGAAGAGTCTTCTGTTGTGCCTTTTAATGATTTGTTCATTAAGCCCAATAAATGAAGTTGTTCCACCTAAATATTTTATATTATATATAAAATAATTTTTGTATTAAAACGAATGAAAAAAACAATTTTAAATATCATATTTACCTGTAATCTGTGTACTTGATCATCAATTTTTGTTAATATCTTTTGAAGAAGTTCTTTCTCCTGTTTTAATTCTCTTTGGAAAGCTAGTAACTCATTGGCACTTATTTTTATACTATCCTCCAAATCGTCGGTTTCTTCCATTTTTGTTGACTATTCGATCATATTCTCTTCCGAAAATTTATTTTACTTAATTTGAAGGTTATGGCACAGACGAAGTATACGATAGATTAATGTTTAAAAATCGAACTTTATATTCTATGGTCTGAAATATCGATTGTGTAAAAGAATGTTTGGTATGCCCTCTATGATTTAGAGTGGTAGGTGTAAGAATTATATTTAATTCAATCACGAAATTTAGTAAAATTTTAAAAAGATTTTAAAAATAATTTCTTTGATATTCTTTTATAAATATTTTTATGCTTATTTATATTATATATATTGGATTTTACTCATAAATTTTTTAATTATTAATTGCTAATGAATAGTGTTTGAATTGCAGTGTTACCAATCTTGCGTATATATCATTTTTAATATTTGATCATATTTAAAATTCGGTATATATATTTATAAAGTTGATCAGCCTAAATTTCAAATATAAAAAAAAGTGTGTATGCATTGGGAAATTGAATTTGGGTTTCAAATAATGAATATATCATAAAAAAAAATACCATCACAATTAGTTAAATCATTTTATTTCGGAATGGATTTTATAAGTTTTCTTTTGTAATGTATTAATATTTTATTCTTTCTATAGAATTCTAAATAACACTACAGAATAATCACAATTTATTATATCCAAATTCATTTTAGGTACAGAATTTTTAATAATCACAATATAATCTATATAACTACGATTATATTAATTCGTTTTAACTTTTAAATGGTCAAATTAAATTAAATAGAATCAATGCAAATCTTGTACCTATTTTAAAATAAACTCATCATACATACATTTAATTATTTTTTTATCTATATATTTAGATAAATTTAGACTGCCTACAATGATTTTTTTTTCTTATTGTTTACTTTAGTAATATTTTACTGTATAGTGATGTGCATTGGCGTGCATTGGCATTCATACAAGATTTGCATTAGATTTTATGTACATATACATACAGAAGATATTCAAATTGGGAGCACAGCTATTGTTATCATGTTATCATTACAAATAAATTATAATCTATTATATAATACAAATAATAATACGTTTACGAAGATTTTTATTTTTATCAATATCTAATTTTTTCTTTGAAAATGTAAATTTTCATAGCAATTCATATTAATTAGTGTTAAGATATTTAATAATGATAGATAAAATAAAAACAAGTGAATAAAAAATATTTAAAATAATTTTAATATAAAAATGATAACATCAAACAATAATTGTCCTCACCAAAAAAAAAAGATTATTTTCTGGATGCCATTAACCATAAGCATCTAAGAAAAATATCTTCGTAATTTTTTTTTTTTTTTTTTTTTTTTTTAGTATGCCGTGATCAATATCATTGGTATTTATAATTATATATAAATATTGTTATACCATTTACACAAACTGAGGTATATGGTAACCTTTCGGGAATTCTGCTCACACTGTCTTTACAGTATATAACTCAATCAAAAATAAATAGTTCACATAAGTAGTACATACATCGTTCAATTTCTAATCTATGTTCGATTAATTTTGATAATTTTCAAGATCGCCAAAAGACTATTATATATTATTATAATGATTTCGTTCTAGTAAAATTGGAAATACTATAATTGCTGCTGCAGCAAGAAAATTCAAGTCAATGTAAATTCAAGTCACGTGATTTAAAATAACATTTTTTATTCTTTTAGTTTTCACCAATCATCGTTAAGTCGTAGGTCATATAGACGTTCGTTGCTGCAGCAAGGAACGCGTCAATCTTTTGAGGAAGAGGGTGGTGATTCCCGACTGTTATCGCTTGTAAAACTAGATAAACCGAGTCCACTGGTTTCATGACTCGAAGAACTAGTTGGCGAATTACTTGAACTTCTGGCGCCACTGAGTGAGCTTATAGTCGTACTCTCAGCTGGTATTAAACCTTCCTTCATTCTCTTCTTCTGTTTCATCCTTCTGTTTTGGAACCAAATTTTCACTTGTGTTTCGTTTAGTTGCAACGCTGACGCGATTTCAATACGTCTCGCTCTAGTCAGGTACTTGTTGAAATGGAATTCTTTTTCGAGTTCTGTAAGTTGCTTGTTCGTGAAGTTGGTTCGGCCGGTATTGTTGAAGCTACCTGCAATACCGGCCATAGGTCCACCGGTAAGACAATTCACTGGACCGTTCGCCGTAGTGGCGTACGGAGACGCGTTCCCACCAGTGCTGCCGCCATATTCTCCAACATTTGGATTTGTCTTTGCTGCTGCAACAAATTTAAATTCTTCTTTTTATTTGAAAAACTTTTTTACAAGGTATATTCAAAGATATTTTTCATATTTCAAATAATTCCTTTTATATTTCATATTCATATTTCATATTTGTAAAGATTTGTCTCTTTTAATCTAACCATAACACGAAAAAACAATTTGTAATAAAAATTGCTAGGAGACAGTCGTTTTGTCGTAAATATTTATAACAATTTAAGTTATAAAATTCTAAATAATTAGATAGATGTTTTATTATCAATTTGTACGCGTTAGAAGAATTTAATATATCCAACTTAAATTCATCTTAATCTTAATTACAGATGTCAACGCCCTTCGTACGTGTCAAACGTGTGCAAGAAAGAGGTTAAAAGTAATCTATACGGAATGAAACTCAACTTTGGTCCACCAATCGACAACCGTTTGTTGTCCAACACAGCTGGTCAGTGTTCTAAGGAGTGAACCTGTCCACCCTCTACCGAAGACCGATAGGGTTAAGCCCTAAATCTGGATCAAATTGCATCAGCTGTTGTCAAAGGTAAGTTGTTACGCCATTTTATTTAACCCGTATTTATCAACTGACCACAATGTTCATTTTGAAATCATTCTCAATTTACGTATATACGTAATATGTTATTATTACGTATTTTCTTCCACATATTTGATATCGATTGGATCATAAATTCGTATCGAAAGTTAAACTTGAAATTTGATACGAATTTTGCGAATTTTCTCAAATTGTTTACGCGTGTGTTCATTAAATATAAAACACTTTAAGAAACAACGAAATGCAACGAAATAAAATGTAGCGAGGAATGCGTTCCGATAAAAAAAAAAGGTGGCGTCACTTACGCATTATGGAAATTAGATTGTTATTTAGTCTACCGGTATGTGGAAGTCAATTTACTTAATGGCACAGGGTGGACGAAACTGTCAAGCCACCGCCTTAGAGCCACATCTTCTTTTTCACTCGTGTTTGCCTGTATTGCTTCATTCCTCCCTTTCATCATCTTTTTCATATTTTATCCGACATTATTACAACTGTTTAATCTAAACTCAAACATAACCTAAATCCAAACTTAATCTAACTAAAGTCAATCAATTTATCTCGAGAGAATAGAGAACGAATAGATCTTATCTCGCGTATTTCTCGTATAATTCCGAAAACATCAGTCACTTAAAAACTGTGTCCGGAACTTGGCCGCCGGCCATTAAGCTCACGCATCTTCAAGTCGTATAATCGAGTTGGACAAGTTCTATTAGTCCACGAGCCGATGTGGTACAATGAAATGTATTTCGTTTTCGCGACTCATTCATCAATTTAGCACTTTAACGGGAGGACAGAGCTACCGTTGATTTTCCGTACGTCAGTAGATCGACCAAAGTCTCTATACACATCAGTGATCATTAATCTCGCATCAAAGTTCCTTTCGAATCTTGGTTATTGCATTTTCGGAAAACATTCTAACGTTAATAATAAATTTTCATTTTCGACGAAACGAGAAAGTTATTGGTCTAATCTAAAACGTATTTACACGAAATAGAATAGAAAGAAAATATGTGTCAAAAAGAAAACATGTCATTTTTGTATTAAATTCTAGAGAAATCTTGTCAATCGTATATGATCAGAGGATAAAATCTATAAAATTCTACGTACAGTTTTGCTACGGTAGCCATGTCTGATTTCATTTCTTGAAAAGATAAATCCTAGAGTCGGATTAAAACATGCTTGAACGTGAATAAACAAATCACTTTCGATTAAGCATTACCACGATATACCGGTAATTATGACGTTCTCTCGCGACGGACGTTAATAGCATCGATTAAAATTATTAGCACGCTTAACGACACTTAAATTTTATGGCACGATCGTGTTGCCTTTTAGAGTTTATTGTTGACAATAGTTACCGAGATGTAGGATTAAACTAGAAATAAGATTACATCTTTTATTTATTTATTTTCTTTTTATTGCTCAATCCATTTTCTTTTTTAATTCATCGCTTTTCCCCTTCTCATTCCAATTTATTATTATTTCACATTTCTTATTAGATTATTAGATTGCGAATTTTCATGCGAATTAAAAGAAATAACGTTGTTCTTTTCAATTTTTCCTTCTTCTTTAATGTTAAACGGATTTAATGCGATGGATTCGACCGAGTAATTCGTACGTGGAGAAATTTTTATAAAAAAAAAAAAAAAAAAATTCAATAAATTACACGATATTGTCACTTTGACAATATTGAATCACAATTTAAAAAACGATCACGTAGATAAAAATTTGTTGCGATAAAATTTGAACGATACGAGAATTATATTGATTTTTCCAAATAATCTATCCACATCACTTTTCTTATAATCATTCGCAGCCACAGTTTGTCATCGTTCGAATTTTCAACTCGAAACAAACAAAATTTCGTTCGAGACGAAGTTTCGCGAAATATTTATATACTTTGGAGAGAAGAATCGAATCGAATCGTAACATAAGAGTTCAGGCAACGGTGAGTCGACAGTGAGCGGCGCTTAATGCTCGAGCACGGATGTAATTCCCTCGTAACACACGTTCTTACCCACACTTGTGCATAATATACCTGGTCGAAAACACATGCGGCCGCGGTTTCGAGGCATGCATGCCAGCCTTCGTTCAAAGGCCCCCCTTCCCTCCCCGATTAAATCTCACCTGGTGGCTTAATATTATTATTTTACTCGTGGCACGTCTGTGTGCACGAGTGAAAACGAGCGAGAGAGGGCGGGCAAATTAGAGAGAGAGAAAGAGAGAGAGGGATAATGCGGCGGGTGGATAAAAGCAAATGGAAACACCGGCCGAATATTGTTCACGATCTTTGCGACCGTGTATGGAACGGTAATTCCAGTTATTTAACCCTTTCCTCCACGTCTCGTGAGTAGAAACTGTTCCTACAATAGTTTCCTCCCCGAGTTCCAGTTTCTCTCCAGATTTATATATTCTTTAATATCACGTATCGGACAGATCATCGATACGAATTTCACGATTTATATTCAATTAATCGAATTATAGTCGAATCGCAGTTGAAATTTCTTTCATCCTTTCTGCAATAAATAATGTTAAGGTGTTGTACGAAGCACGCTATTTGATCTATTTTCAATCAAAGGCGTAATCAAAGGTGGATTAATTATACAGGTTGGATTTTTTCCTTTTTTTTTTTTTAAGCGAGAGAATTAAAATGAAATAAATTTTAACATGCTAATTATCCTTTGATTAATTGCTCGCATATTTTATTCGCGACCTGTTTGATTTATTCAATGAAGGAAAGTAAAGCGGGATCGAGTTCTATGAAAACCCATTCTCGATCCGGTTCTTCGAGGAAGCGTTTATTAATCACGTAGAATCGCATCGTTCGAAAAAAAAAAAAGAAAAGAAAAAAAAGAAAAAAATTTCATTGCGTAATGGAAACTCGTTCTATCTGTCGTGATATAATAATAATAATAATAATAATAATTAAACTATCTAACGTGAAACTTCGTAATATATACATTTCAATAATCCTTCGAGTTTACCTTGAATTTTTTTTTTTTTTTCTAAAATTCAACATTATGCACACGAATGAATTATCGCGTGTGATAAGAGGAGGAAAAGAAGCGTAGAATTTTACTATTCGAGAAAATCGACAAAAACATTGGCTTCCTCCAATTTTTTTTCCTACCTACCGATCTCAACTTTCCTCGATCCGGATAAGAGGAGTGATAATCGGGCGGGATGATGATCATCTGGCCTCGAAACGTGCCCCTGTTAGGCGAGCATTACGCAATTCAAATATTATTCAAAGGCTAAAAGCTAGGGGGGAGGGCGCAGATGACGTGGAAGGGGGAGCCAGAGGGGTGAAATGTGTACGTGCGAGCAGCCACAGGGGTATTACGTTACCGGAAAGATGGACCTGGATAAGGATACCACCAGTTTCCTTATCCTCTTCCGATTTTCTTCATCGTCCATTTCCAAATTTTTCCCAATTTTTTATCCGTCCAATTTTTAAATACGATCGTTTCTTCTTCCTCTTTTTTTTTTTTTTTTTAATAACCTCGTATTGATGCGAGATTTTAACGAGTTGATTGAACAGAAGAGTGAAAAAAAAAGAAAAAAAGGTATCCAGCTGTATTTGAACTTATCCGATTTCCACATCCGATTACACGGTAGAACGCCGTCCCAGCTTCTTCTTCGTCCGAGCAAATATTCGTCTCATCTTCCGTACGTATAATTGAATCTTCGCAAACACGGAGGTCTCCACGAGCCTCGTAACAATTTTCCTTCGTAACCGGCTTCGAGGCGAACGAGTAAAACGAAAAAAAAAAAAAAAAAGAAAGAAAAAGAAACGCTTTTAAGTGGCTGTAACAAGAATAAAGCCATTGAGACCCGGTATTATCAAACAAGCGATACATTCCAGTAGTCATTAACCCGTGCATGGTTACCCATCCTTGTGCCCATCTATGCCATATAACTTGCCTAATTTACTGCCTTTAAATATCCCGCGCTCATACGCGCCGCCTTATCCAGCCTATCCTATAATGGCCGCTATAAAACGTCGTCGCCCATTTTTGCACCAAAAAAAAAAAAAAAAAAGGAAAAAGAAACGATTCCCAGAGTTATATCGCGTTTTGTCGATAAATATGCGAGCCTCTTGTTGCGCGGAACAAGTTTTTTTTTTTTTTCCGTAACGAGACTCGACTCTCGTCGTAACCGCAATAAGGGATATATCGAGACGTTTAACGAGCGTCGTAAAGTCGTTATTGTTGCTTGAACGGCGTCAATAGCGCGATCATCGTGTTTCACCGTTGGGCGCGTGCTTCGGTAACGAAGCGATGCTCGATACGACGGTTACATTCTCGAGTTAAAGGCTGGTTCACGGAGACATTGTTTGGAAAACCGTGTGTGTCCACACATAGCTCGATGCAGAGCCAAATTCTATAAAGGCTGGTTTACATTCTTCGATTATTACGAAAAGGTAAGAAGAGTTTGAATAAAAATGAAAATCAGAAATTTACATTGGGAGACGATATATATATATATATCGGTGCAATATTATTACAGATACAAGATAAAATAGGAAGCGTACAAATAGGTGGTGATTTTATTTGTGTCAGATATGAACAGATATGATTCGTCCGTGCACCGTCCGAGCGTGGCATTGAGCGTAAGTAAACTGTCTATCGCAACGTATATCGAAGCGTTAATAAATACACGAAATTCGTGTTGGCTGCGTAAATATTTTCTCACGATTCGGGACGATAAAAAGGTACTCTCGAATCTAAAATCTAGATCACGAATTAATTGCAGCTTTTCCTCTCCCTTTCCTTTAAATTTCTGACAGTTTTTATCGTGAATATTGTTAGATATTGTGCCGAGTGGCCCTGATCGTGCGATAAGGGTCGAATGCAGGCTGACTCGGAACGGAGAAATTTTAATTAAAGGAGGGCAGATTGTGCGTACACAGATGGAAAATTTTTTAAACGGTTTCTTTTCTTTTCTTTAAAATATCAATTTTCGAAGATATAATATAATCTCGTTCGTTTTTCATATCTTATCGATCGATTCGTAAGAAGCGACAAAACGATTTTACCGACACAATTTCCTTTTTTCTCCTTGTCATCACCGTAATGGTTATACTTTTCGATTTCGCGATAGCCGACATATCCAAACACTGGTTTTCACAAATTGATTATTGTTAAACGTTTGGAATAAACAATTTTTTTCAATCCCTTCGTAGCAAGAGTAACGAAACTGAATTAAACGTAAATATCTCCCCCTCTCTTTTTTTTTTTTTTTTTTTTTGACAACGAGCGTTCTGCTTTTTAGCAGAGGCAAAAATCTGAATTTTCTTAGCACGATCCACGAACGAATTGCGTGCAGTCAGTTTTATTTATGGCTCCGAGGCCACTCGATTTGGCGTATTAAGAGTCACATTTTTATTGGCCTTGTTTTATCGCCTAAGTCTCTCCCATTCGATCTCCACTCGATCCGATTTCGAAAACGCTGCTTATCTCCAATCCTCCAATCATTTTTTCACGAAATTAACACTAAACCTACCGACATGAGCGGTCAAATAACCGCTGCAAAGAAACATTTGTATCTTAATATAGAAAGAGATTTTAGCTAATTGGATTAAACAAAATATTTTTCTGCTGCTACAATAATGTACGATCGGTTATATCTACACCGAATTTTGTGCTATTGTAAAGCCATATGGCGAATACAGTAATACTTTGTATACAATGAAATTCTAAAGGAAATTCCATTTGACCGCGCCGCGGTAGGTTTAGTTGTTAAGACAATCCCATGTTCCTCCTATTTTGCCATTCGAATTTTATCGATTACCTTTTTATTGAACGATAATCAAAATAAAGATACGAATCTTCGAAACAGTCATCCTTTTCTTCCGCAATTTCTCCCGCAAATTCAGAATCGCTCTCAGAAATCTTTCGTTATATTACAATTTTGAATCGATCGACCCCCCCCCCCCCAAAAAAAGAACGACTCTCGCCCTTCCGAATATTCGAACCGACGGCTTTTTTCACCGCTTCGTTTCGTTTTATATATATATATATATGTGTGTGTCCATCGGTGAAGTGAGCCGCGGAAATGAAAATCACCGTTGCGCGAGACACGTGGACACAGAGGGTGGTCGTTGATCGCGTTGCGGGCGGAGGGGGGAGGGAGGGGGAGTGGGTTACTTAGGCAGGGTTGTTGCGGGGTTGCCGGGTGGAAACACGCGAACGATCCTCTGATCCCCTCGCGAGATATCGGCCACTCACTCACGCGTCGGCCCTAGCCGAGCCGTAACACTCTGGCTGACTGCTTGCCTGTTTGGCGAGCCAACGCTGCCTACGCTCGACCGCTGCTACTCTCTCTCTCTCTCTCTCCTTCTGTTCCTGTTTTCCTCTTCGCTCGCGAGAGAAGGATTTTCCAAATGGTGAGTGGATTTCGTCCCTCTCGCCCCTCTGAAATGTGAAATTAGCGGGGAGGGTTTCGATTTTTCTTTCGAGCAACTCGTCAGATATCCGCGTTCCTCCTCTTTTCGATTTTGTTGCATCGTTATCCGCCATCACATCGCGCTCCCCTTATTTTGTTCCCACATTTGCTTCCTCCTCTCTCTCTCTCTCTTTTTCTTCCAGCTGGTGTACCGTTATCGGTGGAGGAAGTTGGCTCTTCCAATTATCGATAAACGGCTTCTACTCTCGATTCTAATTCTTTTAGATCTCTGTGCGGAACGGACAGAGAGGGAATTGCAACAACGTTTCGACCGTCGGTTCCGAGAAGGATTGATGAAGTCGATTCGAGGCCTGCCTACGTGACGCGGCGTCGTAAAACGGGAGTGCAAGAAGGCGCGCGTTACGCGCGCATACCGCGCGGATATTGTAAACTGGTATTGCAGAGGAGAACAGGCAACGTTTCTTTCTCGAGTAAGTATCGCGAAACGCGCCGTAAAACTGGTCGAAACGGCGAAAACAGCGTTGCGATTGATTTTCCTTCCGTTGTAAACGTTTATGCCCAACCTGATTTACGGCCGTTCTCTCAACGTTGCTCTCGAGATTATTCGATCATCGATCGATTTTCTAAATATATCGTTGCCGACCTTTTCCTCGCTGATAATATTCGATAGTTTGTTGAAAAGTAGAATTGTAATGGAGATCGATTTCGATACCCATAAAGAGATTAAGTAAATTTGGAGAAGATCGATTATCACTTAAACTTGCATTCCATTTTAATTTCGATTCTCTCCAGGATACGAAAGCCTTCGATCCTCGAAAAGGAAAAAGATGTTATCCTCGATTCAATTGTTTCAAATATAAATGATGAAAAATAATGGAGCAACACGGAGGAGAGAAATTGTTGCGGCCAGAATTCGGTCTCGACTCGAACGAGATGGGCGGAGCAGGAGCAGAAGGAGGAGAGGGGGAGGGTTTTCGGGCAGATTTCCGTGGTGGAGAAGTTTTTTGGTTGGCCAGGGGACGCACAATAGCCAACTGTATTTTTTCCCTCGTTGCCTCCGCAATGGGGTGCGGAGACGCGTGGACCACCCTTGTTCCCGCGGAGGAGGGGAGGTGAGAAGCGAGCGAGTGAATAAAAAGGAGGAGAGCCTTCCTCTCGATTCATCATTACACCGTTTTGTTGGAGGATTCTTTTCGAGAGACGCTCTTAATTCCGCTCTGGATTCGTTTCGAAAGGTTGCTCGGTCGAAAAGGGAATTATCATGAATTTTTCGTTTTCGTCGAAAGTGGTTTTCAATCTAAATTTAACAAGGAAGAATATTTTTTTTTTTTTTTTTTTTCACGATCGAAAGAGAATTTTTGGTTAAGACGAGAATGCAAGAATTTATTTCATTTCGTTGGTTTCGAGGCTCGATAAAGAGAACACTTTTTTCAGGATTGAAAGAGAATTTTGGTTAGGAAGAAAGCTTTCGCTGTCCCTAAGAGGTAAGAGTTCTTATAACTTCTTTAAAGAGAAGATAAACTTTAGTATCAATAATTTATAAAAGAAAATGATAGCAAAATAAATATAAAATCATCGATGAAATAATCGTAAGAGAATATACTCAAATAAGAATTCTGATTAATTGTATTCAAAATTTACTTCAAACTGCTTTTGAATCTAAATTAATAGAAATTAATGATACATGTAATAGCTTATTCAATTCGAATCACAACCTTAAAAAAGAAAAATGGTAGAAGATATAACGTCATCAGCAACATCGATGAAAGATCTATTTTCACGCGAATAATCATTGTATTGAAAATTATTAATTGCACTCAAAATTTATTTCATTTCTAATTTCAAAGTGCTTTTGAGTCTACACAGTCTCTTTATAATAAAGAACTTCGTTTCTAATTTCGATGTGTTTCTGAATCTAAATTAATACCGATAACTTGGAGTCAAAGCAACGACAACTTACGATAAAAGAAAGTATGAAATCGTCGTACAATGAAAATTCTAACCTAAAAACCACCGCAAACAAAGAGATTATAAAATCCTCGCACGAATCGTAAACAAGATGGAAGGTGAAAATTCGGTAAAAATCTAAAATCAATCGAGAGACAAATTTCCAGCGTGGTAATCGTGGATAAGGAACTCGTGAGAGAGTTTGGTTTGCATGTCACGGTGTAATAAGCGTCACCCTCGCTGACTTCTCGGCTGGTGTTATTAATTCGATTATAATGAGCTATTAAGGGAAACGCTGGTAATCCTGACAAGCTCCGTTTGAACGATACCAGGCTTAGCCGCCGATTCCCTCCAACCCCTGCCTCGCTGTTAAGCAAATTAGCCCGAGAGGGGAACCCCCTTTGAACCGTGCCCGCCATCCCCTTATCGCGATCCTCCATCTCAATTTTTTCCCTTATAACCATTTTTCGAGACTCACGAAATTCTTAATTTCATTATTACAAAGCAACGAATCAGAAGAACCCCCTCTCCTCAATATCTATTCAAAATTCGAAGAAATTTTGAAAAAATTCAATCCTTTTCTCGAGCGCTGCAAAAGAAAGAATCGTATTTCTTTCCGGTTCGACGAAATTCAACGCGAGGAAATTCCTTTAAAACTGGTCGAGCGAGAAAAGTTCTTTTTCAAAATTCATTCGAACGTAACGAGTTGTTGCCACATTCGACTACACAACTTTTCCTCCCTCACGTCTCCAATAATAATTAGACACATTTATGCAAACGCCACTTTCGAAACGATAAATTGTTCCTCCTTGTCGCATTCAATTTTTGCGTAACGCGCGCGCGCGCGCATACACACCGATTATCGCGTTATTTATCCACTCGTGTTCTAATCTCCGATCTCTTATTCGCTTCCTTCTCTTTGCCTCCTTCTTTCCTTCTCGCTCCGGATCAATTTCCAATGGGCTCCGTTTCCTTCATTCTTTCAATTCCCCCCCCGTTTTTTTTCCCTTCCTTTTTTTCTTTCTAGAACGATCACAGATTATATACGCGTCGCGAAAATATATCGGCTTTTAATTAAAGCCTCGGGGAGAGACGAGATATCCGTTATCGGCGTCTAGTCTCCCTCGAAATAATCAGATAACTCGAGTGCAAGAATTTTCGAGTTCTTAAGCGCGGATCTTATCGTGGGGGAGGGGGGGTGATAACGCCTCGAATATTTTTCCCTTGTGCAATTTAAATATAAATAATCGTATAAATAAATAAATAAATAAATAAATAATCCGACGAGAGGATCGTTGTCGAGGGAGAGAAGGAAGGAATTGGAAGAAAATGAAAAAAAAAAAAAAAGAATCGCTTGCATCACGAAATTATTATTTCGATATGAATGTTCGATTAAAGAAAAAAAGAAAGAAAGGAAAAATATACAAAGACTGGTAGGCGCCACGAAAATGAAAATATCAAAGATCTACGTAAGTGGAATAATCGAGAGTGATTTGTTGGAGAGATAGTAGCGAGGAGAGAGGTTCGCAACGCTGTTGATTTATGGTTACCGGTCTACGATATTCTTGTAAAACGCCTCGTATCTATCTGTCCGCCAGTGTGCACAATCTTATCGGCCGCGTTACGCGATTGTCGTCGCGTAAACAGCGGCTAAACAACCCGGGGATATATAAATATCCCGATAAATAAATTCCTTCCTATCTCGGAAATCCCTCTTATCGAGGATTTCGATTCGTGTGGAGGAACGCGTCGCGCCCATTTTGAACGTTCTCGAAGGAACGTTCGTCGATCGCAGAAATCGATCATCTTTGACAACGATTCTTCCTTGTCTCGAAAACTTTCGATTTTTTTTTTTTCTTTTTTTTTGACAACGATCGAAGGCTCGATTTCCAAGCCATTTCTCCAAACTTGGAAATTTTAATTCTCCTGCTCCACTGTAGTTTTGCTTAATACTTAAAATGAAAAGAATATTCGTTGCGCATTGTCCTTTGTGAGTGAAAAAAGAAAAAATTAAGGAGTTAAACGAATAAGAAATAATTCTTGGAACAATTTGTGTTTTAAACTTGTTGCGAGTGTCGCGACACGACTCAATTGCCGCTCGTTGAACGACGCTTTACGCAAGTTAGTCGTTCTGGAATGGCCGCCACGCTTTGGCAAGCGAGATTTTCGCCTGGGTGGTGACGAGATGAAGATTGACGGACAAGTAAAAAATGTTGGCGTTACCCATTGGCCGACGACCTTTGAAACAACGAGATTAACAAAACGTGACACGTAATTCCGGCCCATTAATGACACACGTCGTTAATCCTGCACGTGCTCGATTCATCGGTGTATCTTTTCGAGTTTTTACTCTCGTTTTTTGCAATTTTTCCACCGAGTCTCGTTCGAATCGAAGTAATTTTAATTATCTCGAGAATACCGGGTAGAGGAAAGGCTCTCCACCTGGATCATTAATTTCTCGATAGATAAAAATCAAGAGAGACGCTCGATCGAAACGCAAGGATCGAATATCTACTACGTACCAACTGGCTTGGGCACGTTCCTCTTCACTTGCATCCACTTGTACGTGGGTACGTGCGGTTGCTGCTGCGGATGCTGCTGCTGCTGATGATGATGCTGCTGCTGATGCTGCTGCTGTTGGTGGGGATGTTGGGCCGCCTGTTGGAGCGCGTGATAACACGTGGAGGGATCCGACGGATTCTCCTCCTTGTAATGGACACCCCCAACGTAATCGGCCTGACGTGCTATCTGATAGTGCAACGAGTCCTCCGACGCGGCCGGTATCTGGTGAAGATAATTGGAACTCGCGGCTGGAAGCTGCTGATAATGCTCCTCGTGGTGGTGATGACTAGAAGATGACTGGGGCTGGTGGTGGTGGTGGTGGTGGTGCAACTGGTGGTGCTGCTCGTGGGCCGTCCTCGCGGGGTGGGTCATCATCGAGGCCCCCTGGTGAAGCCCCCCCGACGACGATTGATGATGATTGTGATGATGCTGCTCGTCCCTGTACGCCTGCTGCACACCGTGATGATGATGATGGTGGTGGTAGGCCTGGTGAGGATCGACGGATCCGTACGAGGACGAGGAGGAGGAGGAGGGCGGCGGGGCGGCGGTCGTGTAGTCCAGATTCGTGTAACTCAGCCCATTCTCGGACGAGATGATCGCCGTTGCGGACGAGCCGTCCTCCCCCCCGTGCAACACCGACGGGGAAGAGTAGAAGGTTTGCTGGGCGGAGGAGGAGGAGGAGGAAGGCGGCGTGCCCGATTCAGCGAGGAAACTCTCGGTCGAGGAGGAGGAGTAAGGGGAGACGGCGGATTGGGGGAAGTAGTGGGTCGGGGCCAGCTCGGGCGAGGCCGGGACCGACGACACGTGCCCTCCTCCCCCCCCTACGGGGGGGGACTGGTGGTGGTGGTGGTGGTGATGATGATGGTGGTGATGACTCCCTTGACCCGCGCAAACGTAGTTGGGATACGAGTCAGGCTTGCCCGCGTAAGTTCCGTACATGCCCATGTCCATCATCATCATCCTCCTCGCCGCGTCGCCCCCAATGCATCAATCGGCCACCTGCCCGCCACGGCCACTGCGCTGTCCTTGACGCTTCCACTCTTCCACGCGAGGAGGAGGGGAGGGGGAGGGAGGAGAGGATCCGAGAGGAGGCCCTCCTCCAATTGGCTCACATCGCCCGCATCGAAGCACGAAGGGCGAAACGCGACGATTATCGTTCCTCTCGAACGATATCGTTCCTTTATATTTCAATGACGATACGATGATACGATCTTCTTACTTTCGATTCACCACAGATTCGATTATCGCGCACACCTTCTCGCGCACTTTTTTCTTCTTGTTCCACCACCACTTCCTCGAAACGAACGCCGTTTTCTTATATTCTTTATATTTCTTTCTTTCTTTCTCTCTGTTTATAGAGATCCCGAGGCAGATGGATATATATATTTATCACGATGGAACTCGCACACGTCGATGCACGGAAGAGCGCGGAGTGAACGATGAACGCGAGGAGAAAAGCGGAGGACGACGGTCGACGATCCGATCGACGAGGGTCGCTGAAGTGGACTGGTTAGGTGGAGTGGACTGGCGGAAAGGCGGCACGGTCGAAGGCAGCACGCAGGTGAGCCACACGGGGGTCTGGCTGTGTGTCCGTCCGGTTTATCGTGGATCTCCTTCTCTCTCTCTCTCTCTCTCTCTCTCTCTCTCTCTCTTTCTCGCGGCGGACGCTGTCTCTCTCTCTCTCTCTCTCTCTCTCTCTCTCTCTCTCATCGTTCATCTCTCTCTTTCTCGGACGCGCGGAGGGATGTGGACGGGGCGCTGCCTTGTGGAAAGTGGGCGTGTCCTCGAGCGGGGCCACGTGACCGTGTCTGGGCGGGGCCAGCCAATGGGGACGGAGCGTGCGCGTCCGGCGTCCGTAGCCTCATGATGGATCACCGAGCTAAATTTTATTTTTCCTACGTTCTTTTTATCTGGCACGCTGCAGTTGACACTTATCGCGGCTGGTAGAGGTAGTCGAGTATTATATCTCGCGGTGCCCACCTTCCAGGATAGCCCCAACCCCTGCTCCCTTCGAAACGCCGTATTCCAGCATCCTTCTCTCCCTCCTCCCCCCCTTTTCTTCGTCCGCGACAGAGAGAGAGAGAGAGAGAGAGTGTGTGTGTGTGTGTGTGTACTCTTCTCTCCTCCCCCCCCCCTCCCCCCGTTCCCTTCGCCTCGACGGTTTTTCGTTTTTCACACCGTTGGCTCGCTCTCTTCTTCCTCTGTGTCTACACACGCGTGTCTCTCCCACCTGTCCCTGCTGCCGGGACACACAGTGCTGCCGGAGTGCCGGTCTCTCCTGCGCTTTCATTAACGCCTGACGTATGATGGGTTAATTACGGACCACGGTTAGAAACCACGAGAAGCCGCGTTCTACCGAAAGTTGACCGTGTCCGTGTAGTGCGGCTCCTCGCCACCAGATAGCACTCGAGAAGATATAGCTTCTCGAGACGCAATACCTACCTTCCGTTTCTTCTTCGTTTGAACATTCTTGTACTTGGACGAGTACACGCGAAAGGAAAATAATAGATATTTCGTATCGTATTGTTAGAATTATTCGAACGTAACGTAACGTAACGATCTCGTTCCGTTGTTGCGTAACGGTAACGTTTATCTCGAGGAGGAGGAGGAGGAGGAGGAGGAGGAGGAGATTTAAAGGAATGGAAGGAGAGGAAGGATGGGGAGGCTCGTGACGGGCCCATGGGACGTCTGGTTACCCCATGTGGGTTCAGTGACAGGATGACACATTCCGCCGTGAAAGTTTTACGAGATAGAGAGAGAGAGAGAGAGAGAAGGAGAGAGGCCTGGCCTGTATCAGCGGTTCGGTCAGAGAAGCTTATATCGGGGGCGCCACCTGCGGCCACCCGCGACATCCTGTCCCGCGCGGATCAGATCAGGAAATCTTGTTCATCTTGATCCAACTTCCCTCGTAGTTCTGATTCTCTCTCTCTCTCTCTCTCTCTCTCTCTCTCTCTCTCTCTGTTCTTTTTCACGGCCCTCGTGCATTCGACTCTCGTCAATATTCGTTAATTGGAATCGTGTACCGAATTCTCTTCGGTTTGATTTTTTTTTTTTTTTTTTCAGCACGAATAAATAACGCTTCCACAAAGAAATGTATATATTTCGAGGAAGGCTCGCGTGATTCATTCACTTTTATCGTTTGGAATTTTCCGGGATCAGAGGGGCTAATGTCGGGATAAATATCAGCGGCTCCACTCTTTGGACACGCGTAAACTTTACCCCCGGCTAATCCTCTTAAACAATTACGGACCAGTCGATCGGTCTGGTACGCATCTTGGCCGTGGCGCCACGCTGCGTTTTGACGTGGGATGAGGCACCTGCATTGTCATGCTAAACCTTGGTCGCCTTTTATCCGCGACCAACAACATCCTGTCCCTCTCCCTCCCCCTTCTCCTTCTTCTTCGACTCGCTACTCCCAAGTCTGAATTTTTTTGCCACGAAGGGAGAAAGAAAGAAAGAAAGATTTTTCTCTTACAATTCGAATTGCTTCGTTTCGTTCGTCAAAATTGCATCTCAGATATTATGCTTAAATTTTCGAAACCCAAACACGTTTTAGATAGATTTACCTAGATTTTTTTGTTTTTTTCCTTCAATCTTATCTCGAGTTATCGTCGAATCTTAAGACGTTATATCGGAGACTATATTCTTCTCTGGAAGGATAGCCCAAGTTGACGTTTTATTTCAAGCGTCACGTTTATAGCGGATCTCGTTCAAAAGTCGATCCTCTTGTCGCTCAAACATCCAGTCACAACAATCCAGCGGGTGGTTGCCGATGGACGGACAGCTGTCCACCGTGGGACAAGAGAGAACGGTTGCCATTCCGTCGAAGAGGTTTGTTCTTCGTTCAAAGTTATCGGGGGGCCCCCATTATTCGGCTCTATTTTGCAACGAGCGGATAAAAGCTCGATCCTCGATGGGCGGAATTTCGACGAGAAGGTGGCTCCCTCGAGGAGCTCGCGCCCGCTTCCTGCTCCACCCTCCTGATCCTCGAACCGACGACTTTCGCACCCCGTTATTTCCTTTCTATTTCATGGCCAATGAATCCTGCCTATCTGTCCGCCACGATTATATCGTGAGTCTAAATTGAAAGCCCATTTTATCCAGGCTTAAGTGTTTTAATTGAAAGAATTTAAAAAGTTCCAAGCGTCTCTTAATTGGATATCTTGTGTGTGTAATTGTAAATAGAATTCTATATTGAAAAATTGCACAAGACATATATATATAAGTAATGAAATTGTACATCGAAAAATTGCAAGATATATAAATTGTAAGAACAACTCGCAGATTCGAAAGAATTTAAAACTGTAATTCTCTGTAATTCGAACGGTTACTTAATTCCACCTAACTATTTCGCAACTCGGCCAGAATCGATTCGACAAAATTCTCCCTTTCGACAGGTCGACTCGTCAAACCTGAATGCAACCTCGAAACCACTTTCCACTTTCCAGATTCGCAATTTTTTTTTTTTCTCTTCCCCCTCCTCTCCTCGGCCTAACATCTTTCTCCATCTTTCGCTCCTTTTCAACACCGTCCAGATGTTTCCCCCTTTTCACCAAGTATTCTCCTCCTCGGCCAAAACTGTCGCCAAGAGAGAGAGAGAGAGAGAGAGAGAGAGAAGTTTCGAGTCGTCGAACGTTTCACAATATAAATAGAGAGAGAGAGAGAGAGAGAGAGAGAAATATCGTATCGCGAGGGATGAAATCACGGGGGTCGATCGATCTTCCAGGCCCGAATTTTCCATAATTCCGGCCATTTTCGAAATGGCGGCCGGCTTTTTGTATGCCGCTCGCACGGAATCGTGGCAAGGGACATGGGAAAGGGCGCACAATGGAGTCATCGATCATTCGGTATGAGAGTTGCTCGATTGCCGCTATAACCGTGCACGGCCCTGCCCCCTCTCCCCGCGGACGCGAGCGTAATCGAGCGTGTATTTTTGCCGAATGCACGCGAATCCGCGCCGTTTACCTTTTTTTTTTTTCTCTCCGATTCTCATCGTCGAAGTGGCGAGCAAGTAACGAGCGCCAGGGAAATGGAAATGGAAGTTGATTCGTGATGGCTCGCGTTTTTTTTCTTTCTCGTAAGGAGAAAAGATTGCACTTCCGTCGGGAAAAGTTTAATTTCGAATTCTAATTCGATGGATTTGCGGACTTACTTTTTTTTTCAAACGAGGTGAAAAAATTAATTTAAATTTTCCGTTTAAATTTTCACCTCGCGTTTGAAAGGATCTTGAATCGAATCTCCTCGTTCGTTTCAAAGAAATTAACGAATAAATCGTCGTTTCGAAAAGAAATAGCTGCTTCCGTGCATCGTGTTCTTCGCGAATATCGAATAAGAATCGTGCACAGCCGCGGTGCTTGAGCCGCGATTTCAATTGGATCGGATCTTTTTTTCCTTTCACCTTCCTTTTCCCTTAAAATTACGCGGATCGAAGATAGGCGCCCGTAGGCGCAATTTTCTCACTCTGCTCTCGTTCTCGCGTGCTCGCCTCCGATCCCCACTTCGATTTCACTTCGCTGCTGCCTTCTTCTGGTCTGGCTCCCGTCGGCCTGCAAATTAACCCTCTCTGCGGCACACGGCGCTCGAGAAAGATCGATTTACGATTCGACGGTTGTTTGAAATTGAAAAAAAAAAAAAAAAAAAAGAAGAAAAAGAAAGAAAGAAAGAAAGAAAGAAAGAAGAATAGAAACGAAAATGTATCGAGGCTACGTTTCCAAAGAGAGATTAATTAGATCCGAAAGAGAATTGAGGAATTTTATGAAATTTTCTTTCTCTTTCCCTCCCTCCCCCCCCCCCAGTTTATCCGATTAATCCCGAAAGGAGGAGAGGTTAAAAGGAGACACCTCGCCTTGTGATTAATCACCGTAAAGTAAAGTAATTATTTCCCATACGCTCGAAATTCCTCTTATTCGTCACCCTTGCTTATTAATTAAAAGCAAAAGAGGTTATCTCGCGCTTCTCATCATCCACCTTCCCCCGGTGAACGTGAACCGACACACTCGTCTTAACGATATTTCTCTCTGTTTTTTTTTTCTTTCTTTCTTTCTTTCTTTCTTTCTTTCTTTTCCACAGACAGAGAGACAGAGGGACAGAGAGAGAGAAAGAGATAGAGAACGTTTTAAATTCATCGCGATTTTCTTCATTACGCGATTACATTTTATTTATACGGACGAGACAGAGAGAGAAAGAGAGAGAGAGAGAAAGAACGAAGAGAGAGAGAGAGAGAGAGAGAGAGAGAGAGAGAGAGAGAGAGAGAGAGAGAGAGAGAGAGAGAGAGAGAGAGAGAGAGAGAGAGAGAGAGAGAGAGAGAGAATGTTCTAAATTCATCGCGATTTTTTTTACTTCAATATCCAATTATATTTTACTTATACCTACGAGACAAAGACAAAGAGAGAGTGTTCTAAATTCTTCGCGATTTTTATTTGTATCTACGAAAGAGAGACAAAGAGAGAGTGTTCTAAATTCTTCGCGATTTTTATTTTGACCTACGAAAGAGAGAAAGAAGGGGATTCTAAATTCTTCGCGATTTTTATTTTGACCTACGAAAGAGAGAAAGAAGGGGGTTCTAAATTCTTCGCGATTATATTTTATTTGTAGCTACGAAAAAGAGAAAGAAGGGGGTTCTAAATTCTTCGCGATTTTTATTTTGACCTACGAAAAAGACAAAGAAGAGTGTTCTAAATTCTTCGCGATTTTTATTTCTACCTACGAAAGAGAGAAAGAAGGGGGTTCGAAATTCTTCGCGATTATATTTTACTTGTACCTACGAGACAAAGACAAAGAGAGAGTGTTCTAAATTCTTCGCGATTATATTTTATTTGTAGCTACGAAAGAGAGAAAGAAGGGGGTTCTAAATTCTTCGCGATTATATTTTACTTGTACCTACGAAAGAGAGAAAGAAGGGGGTTCTAAGTTCTTCGCGATTTTTATTTTGACCTACGAAAGAGAGAAAGAAAGAGTGTTCTAAATTCATTACGCGATTACATTTTACTTGTACCTACGAAAGAGAGAAAGAAGGGGGTTTTAAATTCTTCGCGATTTTTATTTGTGACCTACGAAAGAGAGAAAGAAAGAGCATTCTAAATTCATTACGCGATTACATTTTATTCGTACCTACGAAAGGAAGAGAGAGAGAGAGAGAGAGAGAGAGTGTTCTGAATTCATCGCGAGCGTGTTTCCTGGTGGAAACGAGGGGGGTTGCTCGCTCGATTTGCCCTATGACGCACGAGTATCATAGCCCGGGCAAGGAGAGAGCGTGTATCCGCAGTAATAAAGTTAGCGCGGTAATTATGACAGGCTCGTTACCAGCACGTCGCAACGGGATATGAAGTGTTAATGAATGGACGCGTCAAACCAAGGGGTGGCTGGTACCGCCGTGTAATTTTCATTCGCCCGTAAACAAGCCTCCAACACACGCGCGCACACGCTCGACATTCCCTGTCCAATTTTCGCTATCGTTGCTTCTTCCTCCTCCTTCTACCCCTCCTCTCTTTCCCTCCTTCTTTCCCCCCCCCCCCAACGCTTTCTATCTATGCTGCTTGGAGAAAAGAAAAATATGTAAATTCGAGAGTGTCGCATCGACGCCGTGACATCGTTTCGGATTACATTCGAGAGAAACGATCCTTCCTCCCAGATATAAATTATATCTATTTTCTAAGAATAAGAAAGAAAGAAAGTTTATCGCACCTTCAACCCCTTTTTTTTATCGGATGAAGATTATTCTCGAGGAATTCTCGAAAATATCGCAGATTGATTTTATCACTATTAATAACAGATAAGCAAAGATAAGGGGAAATGCGCAGTGCCCCTTTTCTTATTAATTCCGATCTTAATCCGGGACAAGCTTTTTCCTAATTCCTAATAATACAACGATAACAGTTGGATGCTGATCAGTTCCCAACAGCGATAACAGTACTTATCTCTCCAATTTTTTCCAATCGTTCGTTCGTTTCATTATTCATCGACTCGATCGAAATTTTCTAGATTCTAGAAATCCCTATAAATTCCTAAATCCAAAAATCACGAACCTGTTATCAAGAAAATTCTTTCTCGAAGGAGAAAAAAATTCTCTTCTTCTTCTTCTTTTTCTTCTTCGAGAGAGAGAGAGAAGGAGAAAATTCAAGGATATCTCCCCCCTCCCTTCCTCCCTCCCTCCTCGATCGTTTCGCAATGGATCGAGGGGCGGTGTGGGCGAAGTTAGATTTCCGCGTCATTACACAGCCCCGACGGGGCTGGCCGCCACCACGGTTAATTGAATGCAGCGTGTGTTGACAGGTAGGCATATATATATATATATATATATATCGGCGGACGGGGAGGGGGAGGGGGGCCCCGGCCGGACCGAAGGTTTGTGTCAGATGCGGTCGCGATATCGGCCCCCACGTCCACGGCTCCTCGAAGCCGTGTACCTGTCATTTTCGGTGACCGTGTCACTCAGACCTCAGCGCTCCCTCCCCTTTCCCCCCTCCTCCTCCTTCAGGGGATCCTTCCCTTCGGAGAAGGCGGCGGGACGAGATCTCCCGGACCTAGGCACGGGAGAGATAAGGCGAGCGGCCGGGATACCTGAGACCGGACAACGACGATGCGCGATGGAATTCGAGTGGGATCCGGGGCCTCTGCTACCAGTTGTGCCGATTTCCCGTTTTCTTCCATCGGTGGAAGTTGGAAGAGGGAGGAAGGGGAGGAGGTTTTAATTTCGTTGGAATTTTAGAGGGGGAAATTTTGGGATTTGTTTTAAATTTAGATTTGGCAATTATCGACTCCTTCCTGTTCTCATTTTAGCTCGATGAAATCCGAGCGGTAAAATCGGACGGATGCTCGGGAAGAAGAGTTATATATATACAACGAGTCGAAGTACAAGTGTATATAAATGTGATAAGAGTCATTTGACAACTCTTAAAAGAATACCTTAATAGAAATTATTTAATAGGTGCTCGAGAACAGTTGCAACGAGTCGAAGTGTATATAAATGTGATATAGTCCTTTGACAACTCTTAAGAATACTTTAATAGAAATTATTTAATAAGTTGCAACACGAGTCGAAGTATAAGTGTGAAAATAAATGCGATGTAGTCATTTGCTTTACAACTCTTAAGTCTAATACTTTAATAGAAATTATTTAATAGATGCTCGAGAACAGTTGCAACACGAGTGTGATGTGGCCATTTGCTTTACAACTCTTAAGTCTAATACTTTAATAGAAATTATTTAATAAGTTGCAACACGAGTCGAAGTATAAGTGTATATAAATGTGATACAAATCATTTGACAACTCTTAAGAATACCTTAATAGAAATTATTTAATAGGTGCTCGAGAACAGTTGCAACACGAGTATAAGTGTGATGTGGCCATTTGCTTTACAACTCTTAAGTCTAATACTTTAATAGAAATTATTTAATAGATGCTCGAGAACAGTTGCAACACTAGTATAGAAGTGTGGAAATAAATGCGGTGTAGTCATTTGCTTTACAACTCTTAAGAATACTTTTATATATATATATAGATAAGAATACTTTAAATTACAGTTCTCTGAGCGTCTTCGAGTGTGCCTTTGTTTTAAGAAATGTAACAATATTTATTAAAAGTAAATAGTATGTTATAAATAAAAAAATTAAATTATGAGAGATGCTTATCTCGAATCAATATCAAATGGGAAAATACTTAGTCTAAAAATTAATAGTCTTGCATGGTTTAGACGCTTTCTTACAAACACTATCACTGGATTGCTTCCATATTCGTGTAAATATGTTTCGTATCGTTGCATTTTGTAAGGGAATTTTATTCGAAAAATAAAATTATCAAATCTTACTTCCAAAAACTAAAGTAACGAAATCACGTTTTCTTTGCTATGGTTATAAGAATTGAATTATACTTCAGTTCATTCGCGTTTGGGCCGAAACTCTTCATCACGAGTCAGACTCGTTATAGTATAAGAACGGGTTAATAAAAGAGAATTGTTGGGAATAACGTATTATTGTTATTTATAGATAATGACTTGATGATGATTCGGAGATTGAAACGGAAGAAATTGTTTACTGTCGACGAGAAACCGGGGCTCGATACGATGTTGGACGAGATATCGTCGAGTTTATTTTCGCGTCGATAAAAGCGAAACGGCGCGATAACGGACGTCTCGAAGAAAATCGAGAGAACTGACCTCGGCTTCCTTTTTCCAGATACCTATCCCAAGATGTTAATTAATCCCGCGCCAGAAAGCACGAGCGTGCCGTCGAGGCCGAGATAATGATCCGGTTTTCGAAGCTCATCAAGTCCCGTTGATGATGACGATTCTGAAAAGTCATCGTCGCGATCGCGACTACTCTTCTTCTCCAGTTCCTCGAATCTTATCAAATTTCGACGAGCCACTTTGTGAAATTCGTTTTGAAAGTGTGGACAATTATCGAAAGTAAGTGGTCAAGAATGATAAATGCTTTTTTCTTTCAGATTTCTTCTTTATTTCTTCTTCTTCTTTTTTTTTTTTTTTTTTTTTTACAGATATTTCTTCGAAAAGTTTCATTTCGTTTTAATCAAAAATAATAAATGCTTTCTTTTTTCAGATTTTTGTTATTTCTTCTTTTTTCTTTTTTTTTTTTTACAGATATTTCTTCGAAAAGTTATTTCGTATCTTTTTTTAAGGTATGGATAATTTTCTGGAAAGTAAGTGGTTGAATAATAAATCTTGCTCTTTTCTTTACTTCTTATTTTTATTATTTCTTTTTTTTTTTTTTTTTTTTACAGATATTTCTTCGAGAAGTTTTATTTCGTTTTAATCAAAAATAATAAATGCTTTCTTTTTTTTAAATTTTTTAGATAGAAAGTAAGTGGAAAATAAATGCTGCCTTTTTTCAAATTATTGTTATTTCTTCGAAAAGTTTTGTTACTTCGTATTATCGAAGGTAAGTGGTCAAAAATAATAAATGCTTTCTTTTTTCAGATTTTTGTTATTTCTTCTTTTTTCTTTTTTTTTTTTACAGATATTTCTTCGAAAAGTTATTTCGTATCTTTTTTAAGATATGGATAATTTTCTGGAAAGTAAGTGGTTGAATAATAAATGTTCTTTTCTTCACTTCTTATTTTTATTATTTCTTTTTTTTTTTTTTTTTACAGATATTTCTTCGAGAAGTTTTATTTCGTTTTAATCAAAAATAATAAATGCTTTCTTTTTTTTAAATTTTTTAGATAGAAAGTAAGTGGAAAATAAAATGCTGCCTTTTTTCAAATTATTGTTATTTCTTCGAAAAGTTTTGTTACTTCGTATTATCGAAGGTAAGTGGTCAAAAATAATAAATGCTTTCTTTTTTCAGATTTTTGTTATTTCTTCTTTTTTCTTTTTTTTTTTTACAGATATTTCTTCGAAAAGTTATTTCGTATCTTTTTTAAGATATGGATAATTTTCTGGAAAGTAAGTGGTTGAATAATAAATGTTCTTTTCTTCACTTCTTATTTTTATTATTTCTTTTTTTTTTTTTTTTTTTACAGATATTTCTTCGAGAAGTTTCATTTCGTTTTAATCAAAAATAATAAATGCTTTCTTTTTTTTAAATTTTTTAGATAGAAAGTAAGTGGTCAAAAATAATAAATGCTGCCTTTTTTCAGATTTTTGTTATTTCTTCTTTTTTCTTTTTTTTCTTTTTACAGATATTTCTTCGAAAAGTTATTTTTGGTATCTTTTTTTAAGGTATGGAAAGTAAGTGGTTGAATAATAAATCTTGCTCTTTTCTTTACTTCTTATTTTTATTATTCTTTTTTTTTTTTTACAAATATTTTCAGATTTCTTCTTTATTTCTTCTTTTTTTTTTTTTTACACTTATTTCTTCGAGAAATTTTATTTCGCATTTCGTTCTAAAGTATGGATAATTATCTGGAAAGTAAGTGGTTGAATAATAAATCTTGCTCTTTTCTTTACTTCTTATTTTTATTATTTCTTTTTTTTTTTTTTTTACAGATATTTCTTCGAGAAGTTTCGTTATCTCATATTTCTATTTTCATTAACTTTTCGTTATTTCCCTTTCTAATTGTGATTAAGAAAAGTAGCAAGTGAACATGCTCCCTTAAAATCTCCTCGAGTGTTCAGGATATTTATTCTTCAGTTATCATTATTATTAAATCGAATCGAAAGATACATCTTTATTATTCTTTCAAGATCGACTTGCGTCAAATTCATTATTCATTCAACGATAATCATCATCATCTTCTTCTTCTTCTTCTATCCATATCTCTTCATTCCAATTCCCAAGTTCTTGTTCAAGGAAGAAAAGTTGGAGGTTGGAACAAGTTGGAAATTCGAAGGGAGAAATATGGATGCCGAAATTGTTGCGAGTTCTTCAGCTGGGGCATGTTACACGGCAGGGCCAGGTACGGCCGGCAACTCTCCGGAGAGATCCAGGGTACCTACATGATCCTACACTTTGTGTGCGATCTCTTGCCACGTCCCCAAGGATTCGTATTCCTAGTCACGCGTTTAATCCCTCGAAACATGCAACCGAGCCGTTTCACGCTCGGGGACCACGCCAGCCAAGAGGAGAAGGAAGAAATGAAAGAGAAGAGGTAGGCTAGCGTGCAAACTTTGCAAACTTGTACTTTCTCTCTAGCAAATACTTTTTATTCTTCTCCACTTGGAAAGATCGAAATCTAAATAAAAACTGTTTCAGTGTCTCTCCTTCGATAAACGAACGAGCCAGCCACCGATAAAATTCGACAACTCAACAACCCTTCTCAAAAAAGAAAGTATCATCCTCGAAAACTCATCGTCGCCTCCTCCTCCTCCTCCTTCTTCTTCGTCCTTGAATCGTGGAGGATGGCGGTCCCAGGAAGTCCTCGAGCGAGGGGTATCGGTTCCACGGAACACTTTGTGGCCGTGGACACGTCGTGAAACGTGAAGAGGAGGAGCGGAGGTGAACAGGTTGTCAATGGGAATTTTGTGAACCGTTGCGGACGGTTCCCAGCCATCGGTGGACCCGCCGAGGGGTGTGCGCATCCTTGGGGACAGATGCGTCACCGGTGTCGCCGTCGCGTCTGCCTCCGTCGTCCTCGACTCCTCTCCCCTCCCTCTCCCCTGATCCTGTTCCTCATCTCGACCGCGTCTCGTTTCCTTTGGTCCAATTAGTATCTATCCGTTTCCTCTCCGTATCTACGTATCGAGAGGTGCCCTCGTCTTCTCGAGGATCGAAGCTCTCTCTGTCCTCTTATTTATTTCTTCACGCTTCGCTTCGTCGTGAAACGACGATGGTGATGGCGGGTGAAAGGAGGGATGGGCGGTTGTTTTTCGGTAAGCCGACGAAATTTTCTTCTTCCTTCTTTAATTTGATTTGCTTTACGTAATGTAATAATGTAAATTGGATGTATGTATGTATGTCGAAGGTATGTGCATTTTTATTATTTTTGGGTAGTTTATTATTATACACAGTTGATAATGCGTGATTTACGTATAATTAAAAAGTTGTTGATCTCTTTTACAGAGAATTTAGAATTCTTGCAAGGAGTTGGAAAATTCAAAGTGTATTCAAGAGATGGAGTGTTGTACTACTATTGCACCATATGATTCATTTAGAATATATATATATTATATTAAGAATATAATATATTCTTATATTAAGAAATAAGAATTGGAATCTGAAAATTCAAAGTGTATTCAAGAGATGGAGTGTTGTACTACTATTGCACCATATGATTCATTTAGAATATATATATATATTATATTAAGAATATAATATATTCTTATATTAAGAAATAAGAATTGGAATCTGAAAATTGAAAGTGTGTTCAAGAGATGGAATGCTGTGCCACTATTGCACCATATGATTCATTTATGCGTAATCTCCAAGGTTTTACAGAGAATTTAACGTTAGTTTGTAAGAATATAATATGAGTAACATGTTGGAAAGAATTGGAATCCGAAAATTGAAAGTGTGTTTAAGAGATGGAATGCTATTGCATCATATGATTCATTTATGCGTAATCTCCAAGATTTTAGTTTCTTCTAAAAATATACAATATCTTGGAAGGAATTAGAACCTGAAAATTATTAAGTTATAAATTACACCACACGATTCACTCATGTGTAATCTTCAAGGACTTTTACAGACTAACTTAACTTTAGTTTGTAAAAATATATATAAGTAACATCTTGGAATTGGAATCTGAAAATTAAAAGTATATTCAAGAGATGAAATGCTGTGCCACTATTTACTATTGCACCATATGATTCATTTATATGTAATCTCCAAGATTTTAGTTTCTTCTAAAAATATACAATATCTTGGAAGTAATTAGAACCTGAAAATTATTAAGTTATAAATTACACAACACGATTCACTCATGTGTAATCTTCAAAGACTTTTACAGACTAACTTAACTTTAGTTTGTAAAAATATATATAAGTAACATCTTGGAATTGGAATCTGAAAATTAAAAGTATATTCAAGAGATGAAATGCTGTGCCACTATTTACTATTGCACTATATGATTCATTTGTATGTAATCTCTAAGATTTTACAAAGAATTTAACTTTAGTTGTATAAAAATATACAACATTTTGAAAAGAATTGAAAATTATAGATCATTTTTCTATTCAAAATATATTCAAGAGTGTTGTGCCACTATTTACTATTGCACCATATGATTCATTTATATGTAATTTTTTTACAAACTTTTACAAAGAATTTAACTTTAGTTTGTAAAAATATACAACAATTATACAATTTGGAAGGAATTGGAAAATTATTAAGTTACAAATTACACCACACGATTCATTCATGTGTAATTTCCAAGATTTTACAAAGAATTTAACTTCAGCTTACAAGCTAAAAGCACAACAATTCTTGGAACGAATTGGAATCTGAAAATTACCAAATTAACCAAATTAATCACCGTGTTCATTTAACGATCCTTAATTCACTGAACGCGAAAGCGAATCTAGAATCAAATCTTCCCCCTAAGATCTCCTCCTCCCCTTTTACATCTTAATCCAAAGGAAGATGGCAGAGGAACGAAGGAAGAGGAGAAGGAGGAGGAGGCGGCCTCCCGCGAAGAGAGGCGAATTTTTCCCGCGAGCAAGGAAAGTACGGTGGAAGCATCGAGCGGATCCAGGGGGTGTGTAGCGGCAACGGTACTCGACGCCGTGCCGTTGGGAGCGTGCTAATGGCTACTGACACGCCGTTTTGATGGATCGGCCAACCGCTCTCCGCTCCCCTCCGCCTCCTCGCCACGCCGCGAAATATGCGAGCCGAGCGATACCGCGCCACGAGGTCCGCCGATGGAGGAGGAAATGCACTGACAAACAGGAAGACGAGAGGGAAACGTTATTGCGTCTCTCGCGTGGAAAAGATGATCAATATGTGGGTCGTCCAAACGGCACCCTTTTGGACGATTTTTCCCTTGTGTCGAGCTTCTCGCTCGAATTTATATAACTTTTACGCAGGATCATCTTAAATTTATCAACTGTGCGAATAAGTTCTTTCCTTTTTTTCGAGATTCGGATTTTCGTCCAACGATTCCTCCAATTAAAACTTTCTCGATCCATGTTGAACCATCGTCGTCCCTCAAATTAAAATTTCCAATTTTTAAATCTTCTCTACCACGTTCTACCATGAGACACAACCAGACAAGTAAGTATATCGAAATTGTTGCACTGGAAACTCTTGAACGCTCTTCCAGATGGCGCCACGAACGGTAAAGCAATATCTCTTGAAAAATCTTCTTTGGTAGAAATACTTTCAACTGTCTGCATGATCCAATTGCACAACTAATTCGAGTCTTAATTCGTCCGTCTTAAGGTCCAATATTTCAATCGAATCGAAGGTAGCCAGGCGCTGAAGATTTCAAAGAATCGGGTAAAAGAGAGGTTAAAATTGTGTATATAGATCGGATCTGACCTATTTTACACGCGAAACAACGGAGAAAGAGAGAGGAAACGAAGGAGGAGTGGAAATGGAAGCGTTCCCTGGCAGTTTGTTGGAGTACTCGAAGCAACAGAAGCAATAGCAGCAATGGCCATTCCGACGGCGGCGGCGGTGGCAACGGCAGCTTTAGCGGTCGGCGATCATCCATCACGAAGGTGTCAGCCTCCCCCTTCGGCCAGAAACAACTAGCTATGACATTCTTCGCGCTGCCACTGCTTCCTTTTTGCCTTTACCACTCTCTCCTATCCTTTCGCCCTCCTCCTCCTCCTCCTTTCTTTTTCATTTTCCTTTGCTTTCCTTTCCCCCCTCCCCCTCTCCTCTTTTCTTCTCTCATCACTTTTCTCGAGAAGAGACGCCACACAGAGAGAAAGAGAGAGAGAGAGAATTTTGAAGGAATCGAGCGTGAATAGATTGGAATAGAAAAAAATATGTACAAAATACCACGACATTTTTTATTCATTCGTCAATTTCGCGGTGATCGCGGAGGAAAAATTCTCTGATAATTTTTTTCATTTCGCTTCGTCGTTATTTACTTTCAACTTTGGTTGGTCGAGGCAAAGATCAAAATGGCCACTACGAGGCGATAAAAATGCGGGGGGAGGAGGAGGGGAAGTGGGGGGGGGGGAAGCCACCGCACGCCACTCGGGTTTTCTTCTCGCTCGAGGGTCGCAGCGGTAATGTTTTAATTAAGACGAGCGTGGTCGTTGGTTAAATATATGGTAACGACTTCTGCCCGACAATGAGAATCAATCATGCGCGCGTGTGCTGATCGTCAGCCGATAAAACGCGTGGCTACGAACACGCCGGCGTTTCCGCAACGAAAAACTCTTGTTCGCTTATTCGCCGACCGTTTAACGAATAAATGTTTCGTTTCGTCGAGAGACACGTTCTTTTCTTTTTTTTTTTTTTTTTTTTTTTTTTTTTTTATAAAATATTCTTTCCTCCGCGAGACGAGATCTAGAGAGAGATCCATCGTCTAATTTTAAGTATTAAGAGATCGATGGAAGGTGGAGAGAAGAAGGAATAGTTCTTCGGCGTGGATCGGAGGAGGTACGTATTTTCGAGGAGGCGGTGAGAGAGGGGAGGGATTTAAACGTAAGTCGGGGAAAAAGGGGCTGTTGACAAGGAACGGCAGTTGTGAAGTTTTTCGAGGGTACGGGTAGGGTAACGTACAATTCTATTTGTTGGATGATTGTACCGCTGCGAAATCAAGTCTGACGAAGATCGATCGGCCGGCATTTCGGGCGTCAACACACGTCGGGATCGCCGGTTCCCCCGTTCAATCCAACTAAGGTCTCGGGGTCCGACGTCACTCTCTCGCAGATGCTGCCAATCCTGGCTAAAGTTTCTATTAAGAAATTCCGTTTAATGAAAACGCGTTCCAGGGCTCGGGCGTTCAACGCGAGAAGGCACAATACCGCCTTGATTTTTCGGACACGAGTTGAAAAGAGGAAAAGAACGTTAATGGAATGGATACGTTGCAGAGTCAATCGGGTATGATGTATCCGATCGATGTATAAATTTATATAACTACTTTGGTAAAATTTTTTAAGATTATTGAGACTTTTAGGGAGACGTTCGTATAACATAATTAGAAATTATATTATTCGTTTAAAATTTTCGTTTATATATATATATAATAGGAATATCTAATATTAATAATTAATAATTAGTGGAATTAATAAAAATATCATCGTCGAGTTTGTTACATAAACTCGTTTAACGAATAATTTTGAAGGTAAAAAATTTCGTTGTTAATATAATGAAAGTATATATATATATTTATTTATATTTACTGACGATTGATAAAACAGTATTCTTCTTCTTCGTACGAAAGCATAGATGTCGTGGATGGAGTAGATTTAACATCTGCCTTTTTTATTTCTTATTTTTACTATTTTAAATTAATAAATATAATAAATTATAAGTTTATAAAAAATCATTAAATAGGATTAATAAAATATTAATAGAATATATTAAAAACATCGTATTTATAAATATTCATCTACAAACAACTGTTATCGATAGGGTTTGACAGTGTCTGTTGACCGAAATATAGTTACCGAGTGAGGGAAGATTGTACGTTAACAGTTGTGATTTGAGCATTAAGCTCTTTAGATGTATGGAAGCTATTACACGTGTTTTATTTACGAGCGTTTAAAGTAATATGTTTATTCGTAGTATTATATTTATTCGTGAGTATTGATATATTTTATCATTTTTATAGATAGATGGTAAGCTGTAACTGTGCCAATCTGTTATCTACAAATGGTAAGTTGGCATGTTTTGCCATCAGATGATTGTTTATTTAATTTTTATATGATTTCTTTTTTTCTTATATATTTTATATTATAATAATTTCAATTTATTTAATACTTATCATTAATTATATATTTCCCTAATTTGTTTAAATTAATTTTTAAATATCTTATTTTTCAGATGGGTCTCGATGCGTAGTCACCTCCTCGTCGGTGAGACCCGGTAATTGGCATCGCTTTTCAAATTTTTTTTTTTAATTTGAAAGATATCTTACAAATATTTAAAATTTAACTTTCGAAAAGCGATGGCAAGCCAAGAACTACGCACATCTGCAGTCTAGTCTAAAACGTAATATATACTCTTTATCGATTAATTATTTAATTATTGATTAATCATCGATAGACTAGACTGCAAATATTAATAAAATCTGTACAGATATTCTCGTCAAAATTCCTCCTCATTTTTATTTTATTTCTCGAGAATTTTTTTTAACGAGAATATTCTTGTCACAGATGTTAATTAGTTAACGAATTAATAATTAATATTGCAACTTATTGTAAGCGTATTATCAAGATCTCCAAACTTGAAGAAAAGTATAAATTCTCCATTCTTTTACTCCTTTTCCTTTATTTTCATTATTTTCATCTCCAATTTCTTATTCGTTTTTTTTCTCTACTTTCTTCCTAAATTTATCCTTATATTCTCGTTATTTTATTTTATGGTTGCAAGAGTCATTGTTACCCTCAGAGTACTCGATCGTCCTCGTAAATCATCAGAACGTAAGTCGTCTCTTCTGCCAGACCGTTGTCGACGACCCTCGACTGACCACGACTGGCGAATATCACTGGTCTGGCGACTTTCGTAAGATTTAAATCTACTGATTTAAATCGTGATCGTGAAAGTGAGGACAATTGACGACTGATTTCGTAATTTCTTTTCAATTTTCTGTAATTTTTTGTAATTTCTCTAATTTCAGATTTTCAGTTGATTTTCGATTTTTTCCTTGTCTGAGAGGATATCTTCGTGGATGCTGCCAGTAAGGAGAATATACGAATAAATCGATTTAGATCTCATCGTTGGACGAACGATAAATTACGTTAAATTACGTTAAAAAATGAAGAAAAGATTGTAAAGATTCATTGTATTTTAATTTAGATAATTGTATTTTGTTTCAGTTATTTATATTTGTATTGTTTATTTATTGTTTAATTTATTGTTTAATTTAATATTTTATGTTACAATTTTTTCATATTTATTTAACTTTTATAAACGATAATTAATTCTTGTTTTTAATTCATTTGCTATATTTTATATTTTTTTAATTCGTTTACATTAAGTATCGATTTTAATATTTTTATTTTTATTTTTTAACTTTAATCTTTGGATCTCGATGCGTGGTCACCTCCTCGTTGACGAGACCTGGTAATTGGCATCGTTTTTCCAAAATCTATTTTTCTAGAATATCTTATTTTAAAAATATTTTATTACAGTCATTTGAAAATGCTAAAAATATTTCGTTAATGGAAAGCGATGGCAAGCTAACTACGCATATCTGCAGTCCAATCTAATGCATAATTACATTATAATATACATATAATTACATTAAAATTATATAAATAATTATAAAATTCCTTTGGTTATTTTATTTAGTTATTGTTGGACTGGAATTGCAGATATTAAACTTGTTATAAAAATTTTTTTCTCAATTCTTTTATATTTTTCTTCTTATTATTGCATTTTGTTTTAGGTATCTTTTATATTATATATTTTTTAATTTATTTAATTCTTATTCTTTTTGCTCTCTTATATTTTCCTAATTTAAATAAATTTTTAATCAATTTTAATCTTTTATCTTTTTTATTTTATTTTGTGTAGCGAATATTAAAAACTATGTTTAAATTTTATTTTTCGTTTTTATTTTTCTTTTAATTCACTTATATTACACGTTATTTTTTTTATACTGTTATATATTTTATATAATTTTTTCAGATTTAATAAATTTTCATTTTAAATTTCCTTATTATGCTATAATATTTTCTAATTTGGTTAAAACTATTTAATTTTTATGTTAAATCAATCGTAATTATTTATTCTTATTATTTTTTTTAACAATAAATTAAATGTTATAGTTATTTTCAATTAAAAATGTGTTAAAAGTATATTATACGATACTTAAATTGTCGCGCGGTTTTGGAAAAGGAAACATGCTATTCCAACCAATCAGAGAGCTTCTAGGACCCAGCGGATAGACGAATCATTGCGCATGGCGTTAGTCTATTATCGAAACTCGTGCCGGTAGGATACGTTACACCGGTACAAGTACGTAATTGTACAATTTTCATTAATATTTTAGTGTGATTTCTTAACTTTCGGTAGTGTTGTATACGCAATATGTGTTTGTTTAATCATTTGTTAAACAATATTCCAAAATTAAATAGTTTTTCATACTTTTTTGTCGTTTTACGTTGCTCGTCTATACGACAGTTATCGATTGTTCGTATTATAAATCTTATTATGAATCCGATCTTGATTTCAATTATTGTTCTTTTAACATTTTTTACTTTTTAGTTTGTTTTATATTATATTTATTATACATTTATTATACATGTGTTTTACTTTGATTTTCGTGTGTGCAGAATATCGTTCGATTATCGGAATGGCTTCGAGATGTAAGAGCCAATCGGATTACGTATATGGAAATCAGGTAAGATTTTTATATATTTTATCAAGGATCACGATTTAGAATATTTTTACATATTTTTAATTACGTATATTCTTATTGCGTGTTATATATTGCGTGTTTTTATATCTTAGTCGTAGCTGGGAATATTTATATAGAATACGAGGAATTTGGAGGTCGTATTTACATTTGATATTTGTTGTCGACCTCTCGAGCATACCATCTCTCTCGATCCCCTTCATAACAATTTCGATAATCGAAATTGTGCCGCGAGCCATGATGCGTCATTGTGTCTTTGAAATTCGTGCCGATTAGACGCTTCGATTTGTAACAGGTATGTAATTCAATTATTATTTCAATAGTTTATTTTTACTTGTTACATATTACTTATTTAATTAATATATATTCAATCGTGTATATATTATAATCGAGAATTTTTTATTGTTTTCTTCTTTATTAACATATTTGATCGTTAAAATTACAGGTAAATTGTATCGTGAATTTTTAGAATAGGATATTTTATCATTGCTTTCTTCAATTATATTACAAGTTAGTTTTTTTTTTAATAATAATCAATTAGTTTATATGTTTCATACATTTATTATAAAGATTTCATTTTCTTTTATGTCTTTTTAGAAGCTAATTGCCGATAGCTCGAGAAAGGGAAAAAAGGATTCAAACATGGACGCCATAATGACTTGTAAATTTCGACGCAATAAAATATTTGTGACTTTTTGTGGACAAGTGGTAACATTATTGTAATACGTACATTTTTATCTTCTTTTTTATTTGATTATTATTGACTTGTTAAGTAATTCATAATATAATCGATACAATAACTGCGAATATTAAGGTAGAAGAGATTAAAAAAATTAAATTTTTATTTCAAATACTTTTTTAATTTTAAATAGATTAAATTTATTTTTTCAATAACTTTCAATTCATAGGAAAATAACAGTTTCAGAATAATAATAGTATTTTCTTAAACAGATGCCTAGATAGAAAAAAAGAAAGAAAATGTTGAAACTTAATATTTTCTTCTCTTTTTTATCCCACTTTTCCCCCACTTTTTTGACCGCGCGCAATGCGGTTATAGTAGAATCAGTGTTTTTTTCGTGACAGTATTTTTTCAATGTTCTTTAGAGCAATAGCTCAAACTTAATTATTATAATATCTCGCGAAAGTAGAGTCAGTGTTTGTTCGCCGATTGTAATTTAAACGTACGGGTCAGTAGTCTTTTATTTTATTTTTTTTTTCTTTAAATATTCGTTTTCGGTATAGGGTAGAGTCAGTGTATCAAGAGAATAAGGCGATCATCCATCACGCGAAGAGGTAATTTTAAATTTTTATTAAAATTTATTAGAATATTAATTAATAGACTCCTATTTTTCTTCATTCTAAAATTTTTTAATAACAACTGCTGTTTCACAAGAACAACAATTAATATTCTATTCTCTGTTAAAGGACTTGAAGCTGGACTTTACGAAGATTTGAAAAATATTTGCAACCGCGCGCAATGCGGTTATAGTAGAATCAGTGTTTTTTTCGTGACAGTATTTTTTCAATGTTCTTTAGAGCAATAGCTCTAACTTAATTATTATAATATCTCGCGAAAGTAGAGTCAGTGTTTGTTCGCCGATTGTAATTTAAACGTACGGGTCAGTAGTCTTTTATTTTATTTTTTTTTTCTTTAAATATTCGTTTTCGGTATAGGGTAGAGTCAGTGTATCAAGAGAATAAGGCGATCATCCATCACGCGAAGAGGTAACTTTTTATTAAAATTAATAGACTCTTATTTTTCTTCGTTCTAAAATTTTTTAATAACAACTGCTGTTTCACAAGAACAACAATTAATATTCTATTCTCTCGTTAAAGGACTTGAAGCTGGACTTTACGAAGATTTGAAAAATATTTGCGACCGCGCGCAATGCGGTTAATAGAGTCAGTGTTTTTTTTCGTGATAATATTTTCAATATTTTTTAGAGCAGAACAATTAAATATAATTAGAATGATGAAACGCGAAAGTAGAATCAGTGTTTGCTCGCCGATTATAACATGAAACGGGCGCGTTATTAGCTTCTTATTTTTATTTTTTTTAAATTTATATACAATTCGTTTTCGGGTACAGGGTAGAGTCAGTGTACGAAGAGCATAAGGCGATCATCCATCACGCGAAGAGGTAATTGCATAATTCAATGTATTTCACAATATCTTATTATTATTTCAAACAATCGGAATTGTGTTTTTTAAATTATGATTTATTCCTTTCTTTCTTAAGATTTCTTCTACCTCGACGACTTCTGGGCTACAACAGCAGCAGTTCTTCGCATCGAATGGTGAGTCGCATGCATTTTGGTTCCTCTGGTCACTCAATCATGTCGTAGGACGAAAGGTCCGAATCGACACGGGTGACTGGTTGTATACGTAGATTTTTGCACGAGCACAGTGACCACGAGTATATTTATCATACTCGTGAGTAGTAACATTTTTCTTGTTTCATTTATATTAGATCAGGATAGGGTCTTCTTGCATATCGCGTGTTCAATGGCAAACAGTATTGATGATTAATTTTATATTATCAAAATTTTTAATTAACACGATTGGTATTATAATTAGTTTGTACACTTTGTGGTTGGAAATATTATAATTTGCCACAATTAGTGTACTCGATATACGAATATATATTTATGAATAAAAAATTTTGAACTGAATGTCTCTCGGTAAAGAAATCGGATGTCCTCCGATTTCGTTACAACAAAAATTTCAATTATTGTATATTCAATAATATATAGTGCATTATCAGATAATTTTCAATTTCACTTATCGCTTGGGTGTTGAACAATTATTAATGATTTTTCAAGTGAAATTCGAAGTATAAAAATAGTAAATAATTTTATTCTTCTCGTATACAAAAATGTATGAAACTTTAAATTTGCAAGAAGACATTTCGCGACAGGTAGATTTCAAAATCAAAGCAGTGAATTTTTTTTTAACACTGCATTTTAGAAAATTTGCTTTGATTAAGAGATCGCCTGAGGATTATTAATTGTTCAAATAAATTCATTAATTATTAATTTTGATTTAAATAAATTTCTTGTTCACTTTTTGATACAGTTTTAATATTTCGTTAAATTCATCACATTTATTTAGATGCATTTATTTAGAAATTAAAATATTATCAAATTATTAAATGAAATTAAAATATTAAATAAAATAAAATAAATTAGCCCGTTAGATAAAAAAAAAAAAAATAGATACGACTAATGCCACTTTTTTTAGCTCAGGATTTTCAGATTTAACCCTTTCCGTGTTCACTGCCAGGACCCCACCCACGTGCCCAGGTGCTACTTGGGTGGGAGAAAGGCGGTGAGCATGATGACCTTAGTTCATAAGCTAATGAAAATTTTTCACGCGACTGACGATGCGTTGGTGTGTCGTGCGCGACGTACTCTCCACACGTGTGTGCGTGCGATTAGGCTGTGGAGATGCGTCGTTTCGATTGTTATTATATTTCACACGTACGAAAAATATCACGTTAAATAGCAGCATTATCGATAATGCCGTCAAATTTATAATATATACGCGTAATACATATTCGTTCGCAATTATTCGCGATCAAAAATTTAGATTCCCGCATTTTTATCGCGAATCAACGCAATGGCCGCTATCCATCGTCAGTCGATTTCAGGTAAAACGGTACGTAAAGTTAGAGCGTGAGAGAAGCGTGCCAAGCTCGGGTGTCGGAGGCGTCCCGGGACGCTTTCCCCAGTGTAGGCTTATCGCGCCCGAGCGTTATGCGTGAGAATCGTGGAGAGAGTGTGTTGGTGTGCCTGTTTTTGCCATTTTTTTCAAATATAGGGCTAGGTAGGACAGGTAGCTTGCCTTCTGGTGCGAATGTTAATCGTAAGTAGGCAGGGCCGGGCAGGTTGTCACAGTCTCTGGTCGGGTAGGCGCGTTTCTCGCGTGGCAACCTGTTTCAGGAAATGGGATTCGAAGAGTGGACGGTGAGGCTGTTGACACGAGTGGAGAATTCACCTCGTCTCTTGCTTTGCCTATCCATTCTTCGAATCGTCGCGCTCGCGAATTATTTGTCACGAAACGAACGTCGAGCTCGAGGTTCCGCGCTCTCCACTTTCGTTCGATTTTAGCCCTTTTTTTTTTCTTTTTTTCTTTTCCCACGGTTAACGAATCTCGAGCCTAGTTTTTAAGTTTCAGCGGGCATCGCGCCCGAAGGAGGAAGACCGAAGAGGCCCGACAAACTGTCACGAAGAGGGTCGCAACGAATGGCCTCTCATCTTTTGGATCTTTTTTCCGGGATTCAAAGAATGGGAGGTCATTGTTACTACTTTGTTACTGTGCTCGTTTTAGAGTATGTAGTGAATGTTACGTATCGTCTGGCCGATCCAGTGCATGCCGGCCCATCAGTCATCGTCCAGTCCACGGGCAAATCGCGATTTTTATTAGTGTTGCGCTCGAAAAAACGGTTTGAATTAGTGTTGCGACTTGAAAAGTTTCGCGGTTGTGTTTCAATATATATATATATATATACTTGTAATTAGAGTAATTTTCTTTTTATTTTTTTTTTGAATTTGCAAATTGCAAAAATATAATATAGCCTTCGATTAATGTTTGAAGTAGCTTTCAATTAATAAAGCAAATTTTGTATTCAATTTATCCTATTAGTGTTGCGTTGATGAATACTCGCGTTTTTTTAATTAATAGTAAATTTTGTATTCAATTTATACTGTTAGCGATTAGTGTTGCGTTGATGAATACTCGCGTTTTTTAAAGTAGTGTTGCGTTGATGACATGCCCAAACTTTCGACTGGAATTGCTGGACCACCTAATGCGGTTAGAAGAGCATTGGGTGTGCAGCAGCCACCAAGATGGCTGCGTCTTGCGCTATTAGTGTTGCGTTTATTTAAACACGAGTGCGTAAATAAAGTAGTTGCGTGGATAATTGAAACGTTTCTGTCTTTTTTTTTCTTTTTTTTTTTTTGTCGATCAAGAATTGCATTTTGTAGTATAACAAAGCACTCTTCGCGATTTGTTTTATATGAATAAAATTTTAGTATATTAGTGTTGCGAAAGAGAAAAGACTCCACTCGCGCGTTGTTCGGCTTCGTATATCGAGTGGATTGTGTGTTTTGGTAGCCCTTCTGGCTACCTTTTTTTCCTTCTTCTTTTCAGCATCCCAAAAGGCACTGGTTAAAACTGGAAATACTTTATTATCTCTGAACATTTTTTTCATTTGTTACGATATTTAAAATTCTTCATTCTGAATTCAAATTCAAATTCGAATCTTTGCGAGTTTGCAAAATTTTGATTAGGGAAAAAAAAAAAAAAAAGAAATATGAATTACTTAACGATACCTTATTGTTTTGTTCTTAACTTGTTTCCTTTTCAGGTATTCAATTTTTTTCGTTTTTTAAGTACTAATCCAATGAACGAGTTTGTTTCAGGTTGATTAACTTTTAGGATGAAGATTTAAGGATCAAAAAAAAAAAAAAAAGGTATTTTAAAATTAAAAGAAAGAGATATATGTAAATTAATTATTTCATGTAACAAAATGTTCAATTTCTTTGTAGAACTATATTTATAATTCAATTTCAAATTCGAATCTTTGTGAATTTGCAAAATTTTGATTAGGAAAAAAAAAAAATATGAATTATTTAACGATACTTTATTGTTTTGTTCTTAACTTGTTTCCTTTTCAGGTATTCAATTTTTTTCGTTTTTTAAGTACTAATCCAATGAACGAGTTTGTTTCAGGTTGATTAACTTTTAGGATGAAGATTTAAGGATCAAAAAAAAAAAAAAAAGGTATTTTAAAATTAAAAGAAAGAGATATATGTAAATTAATTATTTCATTTAACAAAATGTTCAATTTCTTTGTAGAACTATATTTATAATTCAATTTCAAATTCGAATCTTTGTGAATTTGCAAAATTTTGATTAGGAAAAAAAAAAATATGAATTATTTAACGATACTTTATTGTTTTGTTCTTAACTTGTTTCCTTTTCAGGTATTCAATTTTTTTCGTTTTTTAAGTACTAATCCAATGAACGAGTTTGTTTCAGGTTGATTAACTTTTAGGATGAAGATTTAAGGATCAAAAAAAAAAAAAAAAAGGTATTTTAAAATTAAAAGAAAGAAATATATGTAAATTAATTATTTCATGTAACAAAATGTTCAATTTCTTTGTAGAATTTAAGACTTTGGATTTTTATTAATCTACTTTGAGTTTTTCAGATAGAAAAATGTTATGTACTTGTCACTTCAAAATTCAACATTGAAGATTCAACGTTGAAGATTGACACGTTCTTTCAAGATTCAACGTTGAAGATTGACACGTTCTTTCAAGATTCAACATGGAAGATATATATACCTTCCCTCATCCTTCTTCTCCTGTTTATTATATTTATTCAGATATTTGTTAAGCAGGAAATATTTGAAATTAAAATATTAGTATTATAAAAGAAATAGAAATAAGAATGTAGAAATAAGTAATTTATAAGACATAGATTAAGCAAAATATATTTATAAGTGCATGCAACGGTGTTAATTATAAGATAAGATAGAGTAGCATAGATAAGTAGATAATTAATGGGGAAAATGCTTGTAGTTCCAATGCACGCAGCGCAATGCACGCAGCGCAATGCACGCAGGGCAACGCACGGTGGTGGGATGCTTTTATTTTGCTTATTTCTTTTTCCTTCTTTTTCACTTTCTTCCTAACTTATCGATTATTTTCATTCTTGCGATAAGAATGAAGATATCGATAGAAGGTAACATCTCTTGATTTTAATTGAGAAATGTTACTTTAGATTTTAGATTTCCGCGTCGGTTTCCCTTCCTTCGAGTTCCTTTTGGTTTACACAACTTTGGTTTGTAAATGTGGATCAAAAGGAAAATTTATTTGAAAATGTAATTAAAAAAATTTTTGCGCAAAAGGAGGGTGGATGGGATGTCGTGGTTAGGGTGGGTCTCCGAAGCAGCAACCTCCACGCGGTGAGACCTGGGTCAGTATTATTTGCTATATATAATATAATTATTAATTATTGTACAGCAATTGCCTGTAGCAAATAATACTAGCTAATTGGCTGCAATCGCGATTATTTTTTTACATAGAGCATGCTAGGAATATTAAGAACTTATTTTAAGAATTTAATTTTTCATAAGAGTTTTGTCTCGTTTGTACTAAGTTGTATTAGTAGTAAGTTGTGTTATTATAGTTAGTAAGAAATGATAGCATGTAAAAATTTAAATTTAAGACATTTCGTATATACGTTACATGTTAGTAATAATAAGGCATAAGAAATGTAAATTCTGTGCATTGCTGGTAAGTTGCCATCTAACCAGATGAACGTATAATGCGTTTTATATTGTTTGGTGGGATAAGAAGAAACTTACCATCCGCACTCTCAAGATACTAGCTTACCAGCAATGCACTGTACTAATATTTTTTAAGGTCGATATTTGGGAACAGACTTTAAGTAAGATGTCAGTATATTTTGTTTCTCGTCGGTAAAAACGTGTCGATATTTCAGAACTCTCTAACGAAAATGTATTACTGTTGTAGGTAAAGCAGAAACGTCGATAGTCGATATAGAAGAGAGAATACTTTGAATATAAATCTACGATCGGTAAAAAGTGATCGGAAAAGTAGCCGAAGAATTACGATTCTTGGATAATCGTACACGAATTATAGTTGAAAATAAGTGACATAGATGGAGTTTAACGAGGTTACTTTTGCGTTACTGTCACACAGAACGAAACAGCTGTTGTCTCGAGTTTGGGGGTGGTATCTACTGTCAGATGCTCCGCCTATAAATCAACCGAGCTCATGGGGGAGACAGGCCGACGCCATGTTAACATACATAAACAAACCTTGCGCGCCCTAACTGATAAACGGCGAAAGCTACGGACGCAACAAGCGATCGTACGCGAATAAAATAAATCTCGCGTAAGTAGTTTTTCTTTTTTTATGAAATTGGGTGAAACGATGATTTTTTTTTTTTTTTTTAAGAAATTATCAAGATTAATTAAAAATATCGTATAGGGGAAATTGTTTAAGTAAAATAAATTGTCCAGATTCACAGATTACGTGGTAAAAAAAGAGAAAAGGAAATGCAGACTATGAAATATGTACGAAGTGTCTGTATTCACGAGAAGTTAGAAGTTTCGAACGAAGAAAAATTAAACAGGCTGCTAGGAATAATTAATAAATGTCAATCAGTTGCGTGGAATCGAAGGTGTCGGTGGAGAGAAGTACCACCAGCTAAAATGATTTTATGCCTGTCTTATGAACAATCTAATGTTACCCGACCAATGGACAAAGATCATAGGATGGCTAATGGTCGAAGACTCGTCCGTCTCGAAGACCCGAGACTAATCAGCGCGAGCATTAATCATCCCCGTGGATCCTCGACCCAATTTTCGGTAAGGTCAAGTCGCAATGGAGACGTTGATTGGATTCCACGTCAGACCAGAAGTAAACACCTTTCCCTTCATACCTCTCTCCCGGAGATATATCCCAACTTCTTTTCTTTCGATTGAAACGATCGTTTAACCAATAATAGAAAATATCATCTTTATCGCCTCTTAATTTACCTTATTAATTTATAGTTATCCAAGATCTACTTACTACGCTTCTCCTACCAATTTGAATGAAACCCAGAAGATTGAAATAGTGAGAATCCAATTCACTTTTAATTTCCAAGATTTATCTCGAAATGATTGAAATTTCGATAATTTTAGACACGTTTCTTAAGAACACCTTCTTCTTCCCCCCTTTTTTTTTAAACGACCGATGCTAAGTCTTCGTTTTTAATCGTAATAAAAATCGTAACGATCTTGATTGAAAAATTTCCAATAGTTTTCTTTTTTTTTTTTTTTTTTCCAAGAGAAAGTTCAATAAAAATCGGGGGGGGGGGGGGAAGGAAGAGAAAGAAGTGGATGATCTCTGTTGTAGAGTTTTCTGCGACGATGAAACGAATCTCCCGTTTATTCTTAATGCGGTCGGTGGAAAAAATATTGCTGGGTAATTGTAAACCGTGGCCACCACGGTTGGCGCGGACCGTTTATCATCATCTGTATAGGTCGGTCGAGCGAGATTCGGGGGTTCACCCGTGCTAAGAGTTAAAACCTCAGCATGACTGGTGGCCTCGGTAGCCGATAGACGTGTCATTTACGCGTCTACGAATCAATAGCTGCTTCACTTTACACCCACCTTACATCATTAGTCATTTTATAGGGCCGTTATACAGTGTACCCTCTTTACACGGGAATCCCCCTCACCGTCGTCCATACACCGTACATCCTCTTCCCTCTCCTTTTATTAGACACCGAGCTGATCGCTACGCTTTTGTTGTTACGTACCTCATGGATTTTCCCTTGTTTCCCTCGATTTTCTGGAATTTTTAATTACCACGCCCGAACGAAATCTTCCAAAGTATTTTAATCTCGAAAAAATTAGGACTTTGAAGAAAGTTGAATATATTTTTTTTTTTTTTTTGAGATTCAAAAATTTTTATCTAGGACCGCTCTCTTATCGCGCTCGAACGAAATCTTTCAAAGTATTTTAATTTCGAAAAAATTGGGATTCTGACGAAAATTGGATATATTTTCTTTGGATTTTTAGGAATATTTTTTTGACATTCGAAAATTTTTGTGGAATTTTTATTTATTTATTTAATTTCGAAAAAATTGGGATTCTGACGAAAATTGGATATATTTTCTTTTGATTTTTAGGAATATTTTTTTGACATTCGAAAATTTTTGTGGAACTTTTATTTATTTATTTAATTTCGAAAAAATTGGGATTCTGACGAAAATTGGATATATTTTCTTTTGATTTTTAGGAATATTTTTTTGACATTCGAAAATTTTTGTGGAACTTTTATTTATTTATTTAATTTCGAAAAAATTGGGATTCTGACGAAAATTGGATATATTTTCTTTTGATTTTTAGGAATATTTTTTTGACATTCGAAAATTTTTGTGGAATTTTTATCTAGGACGCTCTCTATCGCGCTCGAAGAAAATCTTCGAAGAAGAAAGTATTTCAATTTCGAAAATTAGGATTTTAACGAAAGTATATTGTGATTTTTTTAGGAGTATTTTTTTGAGATTTTTCTGGAATTTTTAATTAGAATGCTTTCTATCATACTCGAAGAAATTTCGAAAAAATTAGGACTTTAAAGAAAGTTGAATATATTTTTTTTTTTTTGAGATTCAAAAATTTTTATCTAGGACCGCTCTCTTATCGCGCTCGAACGAAATCTTTCAAAGTATTTTAATTTCGAAAAAATTGGGATTCTGACGAAAATTGGATATATTTTCTTTTGATTTTTAGGAATATTTTTTTGACATTCGAAAATTTTTGTGGAATTTTTATTTATTTATTTAATTTCGAAAAAATTGGGATTCTGACGAAAATTGGATATATTTTCTTTTGATTTTTAGGAATATTTTTTTGACATTCGAAAATTTTTGTGGAATTTTTATCTAGAACGCTCTCTTATCGCGCTCGAAGAAAATCTTCGAAGAAGAAAGTATTTCAATTTCGAAAATTAGGATTCTAACGAAAGTATATTGTGATTTTTTAACTTTTTTGAGATTTTTCTGGAATTTTTAATTAGAATGCTTTCTATCATACTCGAAGAAATTTCGAAAAAATTAGGACTTTAAAGAAAGTTGAATATATTTTTTTTTTTTGAGATTCAAAAATTTTTATCTAGGACGCTTCCTTATCGCGCTCGAACGAAATCTTTCAAAGTATTTTAATTTAAAAAAATTGGGATTTTAACGAAAGTTGGAGAATATATTTTTTTTGAGTTCTTATACTTTTTTGAGATTCAAAAATTTTTATTTAGAACGCTTTCTATCGCGCTCGAAGAAAATCTTCGAAGAAGAAAGTATTTCAATTTCGAAAATTAGGATTCTAACGAAAGTATATTGTGATTTTTTAACTTTTTTGAGATTTTTCTGGAATTTTTAATTAGAATGCTTTCTATCATACTGGAAGAAATTTCGAAAAAATTAGGACTTTAAAGAAAGTTGAATATATTTTTTTTGATTTTTAGGAATATTTTTTTGAAGAAAATCTTCGAGAAAATTTCGAAAGAATTAGGAAGCTGAATAAATTTTTTTGATTTTTAAGAATATTTTTTTGAGATTCGAAAATCTTTGTGGAATTTTTATTTAGGAAAAGATTTCCAAGGAAATCTTTTGAAGTATTTTAATTTTGAAAATTAAGATTCTAACGGAAAACTGAATATTATAGTTCTTTTTAAATATTTTTTTGAGATTCAAAAATTTTATACATTTGGATCTTTTTTTTTTGTAAAATCCCCAGTTTTACACTACAGATTGTATTATTTCCTCAACGCAACTTTTCCTTTCACCGAATTCGTAAACGTCCATCAAAAGTAAAATATTTTTATCCGCATGCATTCTCGCGAACTCTCCAAAATTCCTTTTTCACCTATCATCTTCTCAAAAAGTTGAGAACACAAAATCTCTATTATCGCCCGTCCTAAAATTATAGCATCGAAAATACATCAATACCGGTTGCAATTCGTATATTCATCCCCTCGTATCGATCGAACCTCCCCCTCTCCCCGTTCCACCCCCGAAAACGCTTAAAAAAAAAATGCCCGAGGAGAGTGAATCTGGCGATTCGATCTAATCTCTAAGGAGCATACGGATAGGTGGGACCAGATGCGGAACAATTAATAAAATGTATCCAGGGTGTGTCTAGGAGGATGCGTCCCGACTAATATTCGAATATTCTGCCGTGACACGGGCCAACTAATCATTATAACGATCCCGCGTATGCACACGTTACACGTGTTCCTCCTTACCAGTATGTGTGTGTGGATGGATCAGGGTCGGCTCCACCGACCTGAAGAAACGTCGAGTGGTTTTGCACGCTTACCGCTCGATTTTCGGATCTATCACCCCCTCTGTGGCCAGCTCTCTCTCTCCCTCTCTCTCTCTCTCCCTCCCTCTCTCTCTCTCTCTCTCTCCCTCTCTCTCTCTCTCTCTCTCTCTCTCTCTCTCTCTCTCGAGTGCTCTCGAGCCTACCCTATCGAGATTTATGGAACGTGTCAAATCGAACGGCTCCAACCCCTTCTCGAGTTAAGCGGCCCGATTGTTGGAGCCTTGCACTTGGACAGACTCGTGTCTCCCTCGCTCCAAATTCCAGGTATATTCGAGGATTATATGTTATCTCGTCGATAACATTTTCCTTCCAACGGCTCACTTTCTTGACACCATTGAATTTTCGAATTAAATCTTAAAAATTGAAATCTTTCTTATCTCCCTTATCCAATTCTCAAATAGTTGAATAGCTCGATCGAGAGCAAAGGAAGAGAGAGAGAGAGAGAGAGAGAGAGAGAGAGAGAGAGAGAGGGAGATGCACGATTTACATCGCGCGGCGTGTAAGATTCTATTTGCGATTTGTAAGCTGTTGGCGAGCTGGAAGGAAGAAAAGTTGGAATCGGTGGCGCAAGGTGTTCTCGCGGTGTATAAACTCGACACCGTGTATAGGGAGGGGAGGGGAGGAGGAGGAGAAGCGCGTAGAGCAACGTGGAGGCTGCCGCTTCCTTCATCTATCATGCGAACCATGACAAACCGAGGCTCAAAAGCAGAGCCGCCAGCGCGGCAAGCGACTTCTTGCCTTGCTGCCTTTGAGCCTCCCCTCTCTCTCTCTCTCTCGCTCGCGCTTGTTCGAGTCGAGCCTCCTCTCTACCTGTCCGCTACGTGGGATCCGCTCCTTCTCTCCATCCACATTTATTAACATTTAAGCGTTAACGACATTTCTCTCTCTCTCTCTCTCTCTCTTCGTTCGTGGCGTCGGAAAGAAACCGGAACCGTCCTCGATTCCTTTCGTTTTTCGTTTCGAACACGCGAAAATTCGAGTGTCGTGTTTTTATTTTTGTCTCTCTCCTTTTCCAGGAAAGGAAGGAAAACGGTGGATAGATGATTTCTATGATGAATTCTTTTTTTTTTGGTTGGTTGGTTGGTTATAGCGAGTTCTTATTTCTTTAGGTTTCGATTAGGTTTGAAAAGGTGGTTACTTTTATTCGTATCGGTGATGCGATGTAATTGAAGATGGTCAAATAAGTAATTTTTAAGTCGTTTCGTTGGCGAGATGATCACAAGGTGGAATTAAAATTTATTTTTCCTTCGTTTCACGATCGTTTAAACGATTCGGAGAATGTTACGAAATCAATGTTACGAGATAATAGTTTATGGATTATACGAATTATATATATTTCGGTTGTCATTGATGATCACAAAATTTATCTTTCACGGTCGTTCGATATTCGTAAATTTTCAATCAAATTTATCGAATGATAATAATTTTCAGACGACTGTATTGACCAATTGACGATCACAAAATTTGTTTCACAATTGTTCAATATTGTTCACAAAATGCTGAAATCAAAATTATCAAATAATAATATCAATAATCGTTCAAATTCCAAATCGAAGTTATATCACAAATCAAATGATAATTTCCATATCAACTATATTCCAGTTATCATTGATGATCACAAAATTCATTTCCACGATGCTGAAATCAAAGTCACCTGAAATAATAATTTTCAGACGACTATACTATCCAATTACTATTGACGACCACAAAATTCATTTCCATCTTATCTTTTCGCAATCGTTCAAATTCCAAATCGAAGCTTAAATCACAAGTATCAAATAATAATTTTCATATCAACTATATTCCAGTTATCGTTAATGATCACAAAATTCATTTCCACCTTTCACAATGCTGAAATCAAAATTACCAAATAATAATTTTCAGACGACTATATTCCAATTACTATTGACGATCACAAAATTCATTTCCACCTTTCACAATGCTGAAATCAAAATTACCAATTGTATTCCCATTACTATTGACGATCACAAAATTCATTTCCATCTTATTTTTTCACAATCGTTCAACATTGACAAAATGCTGAAATCAAAGTTATCAAATAATAATTTTCAGACGACTATACTATCCAATTACTATTGACGATCACAAAATTCATTTCCACCTTTCACAATGCTGAAATCAAAATTACCAAATAATAATTTTCAGACGACTATACTATCCAATTACTATTGACGACCACAAAATTCATTTCCATCTTATCTTTTCACAATCGTTCAAATTCCAAATCAAAGTTAAATCACAAATCAAATAATAATTTTCATACAACTATATTCCAATTACCGTTGACGATCACAAAATTCATTTCCACCTTTCACAATCGTTCAACATTCACAAAATGCTGAAATCAAAGTTACCAAATAATAATTTTCAGACGACTATACTTCCAATTACTATTGACGATCACAAAATTCATTTCCACCTTTCACAATGCTGAAATCAAAATTACCAAATAATCATTTTCAGACGATTATCTATCCAATTACTATTGACGATCACAAAATTCATTTCCATCTTATTTTTTCACAATCGTTCAACATTGACAAAATGCTGAAATCAAAATTATCAAATAATAATTTTCAGACGATTATATTCCAATTACTATTGACGATCACAAAATTCATTTCCACCTTTCACAATACTGAAATCACAAGTTACCAAATAATAATTTTCAGACGACTATACTATCCAATTACTATTGACGACCACAAAATTCATTTCCATCTTATCTCTTCGCAATCGTTCAAATTCCAAATCAAAGTTATATCACAAATCAAATGATAATTTTCATATCAACTATATTCCAATTATCGTTAATGATCACAAAATTTATTTCCACCTTTCACAATCGTTCAACATTCACAAAATGCTGAAATCAAAGTTACCAAATAATAATTTTCAGACGACTATACTATCCAATTACTATTGACGATCACAAAATTCATTTCCACCTTTCACAATGCTGAAATCAAAATTACCAAATAATAATTTTCAGACGACTATATTCCAATTACTATTGACGATCACAAAATTCATTTCCACCTTATTATCTTTCACGAAATGCTCAGCTTCATGGAATTTGAATATCGTCGTTGAATCATTCTGAATTAATCCACCTAAAATGCACATGATTTAGAAATAAATCGATGTATCGTATTCATTAGAGAATATTTCTGGTGGATGCGCAATTTTGGATCGTTCAATATTAAACTACATACGAATATGCTCCATCGTGGAAATATCGAAATATTACAGCGCGAGCCGATCGAATTGGTCACGAGGTGGTCTCTTTATCTTTTTTGTTCTTTTCCCCGCTCCCCCTTCTTTTCTTTTCCTTTTTCTTTCTTTTTTGCCCGCGCTGTTAGCGGCGCGCTTTTTTGCAACCGGCCCGCATTTATGCCTTTTACAGTTTAACTTTCTACATTACACGAAATCCCCCGACGTTTCATCACCGCGCCGCGGCCAGATTTCACCTCTCTGTGAAATGAGTTTCTCGTTATTTGCGTTTTTTTGCGACAGACCACAATTACGCGACACTAAACGTCGAACCCACAGAACGCCCCACCGTTTCGCTTTCCAAACCGACCATTTGCTTTTCAATCGCCTCCTTCTTTCTCTCCAAGAACGATCTTTCACAAATATTTCGATTTTGATATTTTTGGAGATTTAAAAAAAAAAAAAAAAAATCTCCAAATCCCTCTTGTCATCCAAAGTTCGAAACTATGGAAAGAGTTGAAGAGGAACTCGATCGCGAGAATTGTTGATTATAAACGAAGAGGAGGAAGAGGAAGAAGAAGAAGAAGAAGAAGAAGTGATCAAAGAATGAGTTGGGTGACAGCTTGTTGGAGGCGAAAGTAGACAGAATCGGGGAGTTTGCCGGTGTTGGCTATATCGGTCGGGAAGCAAAGTGGCGTGAATGAGTCGTCCCTTGACGATCGTAAGATTTATGGTCGCGACGGTTGGGAGGCCAAACATTGTACGACTCGGGGCTAGTAACCCTTGACTTCCCCCCTGGCCCATCCCCTTCCACTCCACTCCGTGATAGCGGCCTCGTGATAAAAATATGTAACGTCTATGTAACGAATCTCGAATACTTGGAATATTTTCCATCGCCCCTGCCTTTCGCCTCTTTACGCGTAAGTACAGTTTATTATTCTTGGAAAATCATTTCTATTTCGTTACAATCTCTCTCTTATTTTAAAAATATGACTATTTCGGATATTTCTTCTTTCTATTCACTTACCTCTTTCACGTAAGTAAGTAGATTTGGTTGTTATTTTTGGAAAAGAATGTCAAATCATTTGCATTTCGTACAATCTCTCTCTTATTTTCAAATGAAAAGTAAAAATTCCAAAAATATGACTATTTCGGATATTTCTTCTTTCTATTCATTTACCTCTTTCACGTAAGTAGCTAGGTTTGATTGTTATTTTTGGAAAAGAATGTCAAATCATTTGCATTTCGTACAATCTCTCTCTTATTTCCAAATGAAAATTATGATTGCCAAAAATATGATTGCTTCGAATATTTCTTCTTTCTATTCACTCTATCTTTGTGTCTTTCACGTAAGTAGCTAGGTTTGATTGTTATTTTTGGAAAAGAATGTCAAATCATTTGCATTTCGTACAATCTCTCTCTTATTTTCAAATGAAAATTAAAAATTCCAAAAATATGATTTCTTCTTTCTATTCATCTTATGTCTTTGTGTCTTTCATGTAAGTAGCTAGGTTTGATTGTTATTTTTGGAAAAGAATGTCAAATCATTTGCATTTCGTACAATCTCTCTCTTATTTTCAAATGAAAAGTAAAAATTCCAAAAATATGACTATTTCTTCTTTCTATTCATTTACCTCTTTTACGTAAGTAAGTAAGTTTGGTTGTTATTCTTGGAGAAGAATATCGTATCAAATCATTTCGTACAATCTGTCTCTTATTTTCAAATAAAAAATAAAAATTCCAAAAATATGACTATTTCTTCTTTCTTTCTCTTCACTTATCTCTTTCACGTCTTTTACGTAAGTAAGTAGGTTTGGTTGTTATTCTTGGAGAAGAATATCGTATCAAATAATTTCGTACAATCTCTCTGTTATTTTCAAATAAAAAGTAAAAATTCCAAAAATATGACTGCCTCGTAGCGAATATTTCTTCTTTCTGTCATCCATTCACCCAATCTCTGTGTCTTCCGCATTTACAATAATAATAAGTAGTTTGGTTATTATATTCTTGTAAAGGATATTTTTTGCCATCTTGCCATTTTTTAAAAAAGAAAGAACTTTCACTCGTTTCGAATTATTTCCATTTCGTACAACCTCTCTCTTATATTGAAATAGTATACAAAAGTAAAAATTTAAGAAACATAGAGAAAAATATGATAGCTAGTCTTCCTGCTACTTTAAAAAATATGACTGGTTATAATCTCTCCTGTTGTTTTCAAACAAATGCAAAAGTAAAAATTCAAAAAAACTAGTAGAAATTAATTAATGTATTTCGTTTCTTCTTTCAAATTGCTGTCTTTGTTTTAAAAGATACAGAAGTAAAGCGCATAGGGGAAAATAATTAGTCCCCCTTTTTGAATGTTTACTTTTTAAAAAAGTATAATTGGTTTGACAACCTCTCTTTTATTTTCAAAAAGTAGAAAAGTAAAAATTCAAAAAAACTAGTAGGGATTATAACTAATACTCCTTCTTCTTTTCTTTCTTCTAATTCCAAATTAAAAAAAAAAGAAAGAACTTTCACCAAACCAATTCCATCTCGTTCATTCTCTCCCTCTGTTTCTCACCTTCAACAACTCGTCTGTCACATTATTCCACAACATCCACTCATCTCCAATCGTCAACCATACACAACGCAATAAAATTCTTTCCCTTCCCTTCTTCCGCTTGGAGACGAGCAAAGCGTTCCAAAAATCCACGAAGACGAATCCCTCCCTTTCCCTTCCTCTTCCTCCTCCTCGAAGCGGAGAAAAAACCCTTGGCCTCGCTTTCGAAAGTGCTTTCGATTCCCCTTTCGTTTTCCGCTTTTCTTCTTCTTCTTCTTCTTCTTTTTTTTTTTTTTTTTCCCTCTCCCTTAGGGCGGCATTTCCATCGTTGAGAAAAAGTTAATAGCGTGGAGGAATTAGCCGACGACAGAAGGGTGCGACGAGGAGTGGTTGCGGGGACACAGGAAGGGGATGGTCGATCGGCGAGGGGTCGGCGTATCTGGGGCTGTTCTGCACAGATGCAACGCGATAGCAACAGTTCGGTCGGGGCTCTCGTCGATCGGACGGGAGGTCCGCATATGAGCTCTCGTCTCGTGCCAGCCAGCCGCGCACGGGGTTTGACTCACACGCATCACGCGTAGTCATCCATCATTGTCAGTCTCTTCACTGACACAGCCGCTCGTCCGGTATACGAACCTCCTCGCATACGGGACTCTACTCGATTCCAGATCCTCTCTCTCTCTCTCTCTCTCTCTCTCTCTCTCTCTCTTCGTTACGCTCTTTCCGTGGCGATCGACCGAGCTCGGTTTTCGAGCTCTGATTTCCCGCGAAACGGAAACAACGAGGCGAGGTTTTCTAGGGCGAGGGAGTTTTTTTTTTGTTCTTCTTGGTGAATTTCTTGGTAATTGGAAATTTTCGTGGATCTCGTTTTTTCGATTTTAGGTGGTCGAATGGGGGGTGGGGAAGGAAGGAAGGAAGGAAGGAAGGAAGGGGTTGGTCGAAGAATCTTTGGTCGTTCAATTGTGAGCAATGTTGTGAAAAATGTGGAAAATATTTGGAGAGAGTGGATAGGTTCGTTGTATTGATCAAGTTGTAAAATTTAGAATTTTTCGAAAAAGAATTAATAATATATAAACGAATTTGCGAAAGAATCACAAAAGGAGGCAGATTTATCTAAAATGAAACAAAGATTATCAAATAATAAACTCTAACTCTCGATCGTATAATACACATTCGTAAAGTGATCACAAAATTGTTGAAATACAACGCATCTTGCAACCACAATCGTTCGACATTCACAAATCAAGTTTACCAAATAATAATTTTCGAACAATTATACTTCAATTATTTTGTGATCGATAATCACAAAATTTATTTCCATCTTACCTTTTCACAACAAGTTCAAATTTCAAATCAAACTTACCAAATAATAATTTCTGGACAATTATACTTCAATTATTTTGTGATTGATAATCTTACTTTTTCACAATCGTTCAAATTTCAAATCAAACTTACCAAATAATAATTTCTGGACAATTATACCTTAATTATTTTGTGATCGATAATCTTACCTTTTCACAATCGTTCAAATTTCAAATCAAACTTACCAAATAATAATTTCTGGACAATTATACTTCAATTATTTTGTGATCGATAATCTTACCTTTTCACAATCGTTCAAATTTCAAATCAAACTTACCAAATAATAATTTCTGGACAATTATACCTTAATTATTTTGTGATCGATAATCTTACCTTTTCACAATCGTTCAAATTTCAAATCAAACTTACCAAATAATAATTTCTGGACAATTATACTTCAATTATTTTGTGATCGATAATCTTACCTTTTCACAATCGTTCAAAATTCAAATCAAACTTACCAAATAATAATTTCTGGACAATTATACCTTAATTATTTTGTGATCGATAATCACAAAATTTATTCCTTACCTTTTCACAAAAAGTTCAAATTCAAGTTTACCAAATAATAATTTTCGGACAATTATACCTTAATTATTTTGTGATCGGTAATCACAAAATTTATTTCTTACCTTTTTCACAAAAGTTCAAATTCCAAATCAAGTTTGCCAAATAATAATTTTCGGCCAACTGTACCTTATCGATAATCACAAAATTTTCAACCTGGTATATTCCAATTACTATCTTGTGATCGCAAGACGACGTCGAATCAACAAGCAAAATTTACTTCCGCCTTACTTTTCACCTCGAAATCAAACTTGCCGAATGATAATGAGAGAAGCGGTCGGCATCGATTACGAGGATCACAAGGGCGGCGAGGTAGAATAGGCTTGGAGGATGTATCCGTGTGAATTCGGAGGATCCCCCCGTCGAGGAGGGCGAAACGCATACGTATTCGGCGTTTCCTGCGAGCTCTCCGGTGTCGGCGAAGGAAGCGACGATGATGGATGACTCGAAATATCAGAGCAATCGAACTGAAATATTATTTTTAGCGCGGCCCTCTCGAGCGGCGGCGTGCTCGATCCATATTTTACCGTGGCGATGCGCCGCATTTATCACCCTATTAAAATTGATTCGCGCGCGCAAATTGCGCCCTGTCTTCCGAGATCCTCTTCTTCCATGAATGGCGTACGGAGAGGCGGACCATGAGGAAGAGGAGAGATTGTTGGAAGATTTTCGTTTGAACGCGAATATAAAGATATTTGCACACCTCGAGCACTTCACGAAGAAAGGAATATATAATTATTTCGTCGGATTAAGGATTCTGTTTTAGGAGAACGACAAGTTGATTCAGAGAATCCAATCTAAACGAAAAAAAAAAGGGGGGAGCGGGCAAGGGGAGGAAATAAGTCGATCCTTTTTTTTTTTTTTTCTTTAATTTTATAACGATATCTTTTATTATCATCCATTTCCATGTCCATCCTTATGATCGGTTTTACCGCTTAAATCAAGTGGAAAGGCTGGTCGAACGAAACAACGGAATAAGAATGAAACAACCGAAGAATCGAAACAAATTTATCCGTACACACGATTCGCCTTCCTTATTAAAAATTCCTATCCCCTTTTCCTTCATCATTTTCTCTTCTCCACCGTTTGCGTTATTAATCATTACATTCAGAGTCGAATAAACGCGCGCGTAGTGTGTGTGTGTGTGTGTGTGTGTGTGTGTGTGTGTGATCCTCAAATGCCTATGCGTATACGTGTGTGTATGTTTGACGATTATCGCAAGCTATGTACAAATAATGTGTGTGTGTGTGTGTGTGTAAATCGCGGTTCCCTAAAATGCCATTTTTTTTTCTTTTTTTTTTTTTTTTTTTTTCCTTAATTATTTTATACAAACCAGATACGATACTGGCGATACTGTTAAATATCTCTCTGACGCTTCCCGTCGAGTCGAAGGTGAAAATCAACGTTTTTTTTTTTCTTTTTTCTTTTTTTTTTTTTTTTTTTCTTTTTCTTTTTCTTTTTCTTCTTATTTTCACGCTAACTATTAATCCTCTTCAACGTTTTAACCATTCTTCAACGCTTATTTATTATTATTACGCGTAGTATCCCCCCCTCTCTATTTGGTTCGCTCCATTACGTTCGTAGATCCTGGTTAATAGTTGAAATTGCGTGGGAGAAAAAAATGATCGAAAAAGAACGATGGTGTCGTTCGAAAATTTTATTTCCGTCATTTTTCCCCCCCTCACCTCGCTTCTTCCATTAAGGTTAAATTAATCCACCTGTATGTACACGCGTTTATTTCCCCTTTCAGGAAGAATTATTGCTCGTCAATTGCTCGTCCGATTCGACCGCTTTTCACTTTCTCCTAAATACCTCGAATGAACGTATCGTCGAAAGAAAGAAGAGACACGCAGTATATGTATACTACAGCGTATGTATATATATATATATCTTCACTGTGCATCGAAGAAATCCCTGCCTTTCTCCTCCCCTCTTATAAAGAAAGATTGCACTCTCCGATCTGTCCTTATTTACACCTCTCTCCCTCCTCCCCTCTTCGATCCTGCTCTCGATTTGACGGACGGAGACGATTGCTGTCGAGATCCACTCCCCCGATTTATTATTAGCACGGCCGAACGAGTTCAGTACAACGCGTTGTTGAGCAGACACTGTTCGTCGCTCCAATAGTCCAACAACGGCTGGCCCTCCGTCTCGTGGACTCAGCTGAGCTGATAGTACTCGGGCGCGAAGTCGTTGGCAAGATTGGTGAGGAAGTTGAAGTCGGACGAGCTGTTGCTGTTGTCGGCCGAGGGTGGGGGTGGGACGACGGCCGCCGGCTCGGCGTAAAAGTTGCCGTACGAGTTGTTGTACGTGGAGTCGTTGCCCTCGGCCTGGGCAGCGGGCGGCGTTATGACGGCGGCTGTGGCCGCCGCGATCGCCGTCGCCGTGGTTGCCATCCCCGGGGCGGGGGACGGGAAGGGGTCGGGCGAGGAGACGTAGCTGTTGGGGATGTTGGACGCCTCCCCGCCCTGGTGCACGTGGTGCAGTTGCTCGTAGTAGTGGCACTTGCCCCTGTAGTCGGGTGCCGAGCTTGGGTGCATGGGTGGGGTGGGCTGGTGATGGTGGTAGCCCTCTTGCTGCCCGTCGCTGTGGTGGTGATACTGCTGATAGTGGTGCTGCACCTGGCCGCTTGGAACCGCCGCCTGGCCCAAGTTGTCCGTGGACGGGTGATGGTAGGCCGTGGTGGACTGTGGCGGGCCGCTGTGATGGTAGCCGTACGAGCCGCCTCCCCCGAGATAAGCGTCCGCCTGATCCGGCGGGTAGCCTTGGCCGCCTCCCTGGTACGCCTGCTGCTGGCTGCTCCCCGTCTGCTGCACGTTTCTCGCGTAGGGGGTCGAGTGGTGAGGATAGGATTGGCCGTAACCGTTGTACTCGGCTCCGTACTGCTGCTGCTGCTGATGGAATTGGGCCACGTTGTTGGACGAGGGGGGCGGGTACATGGCCCTCGACGCCTGGGCCGTCGCGGCGCGCGCGTGATGGCTCAGCCTGGACGTGGCCAGGTTCTGCCTCGCGTACAAGGTCTGGGGGTGGTGGACCTCGCCGCCCGCCTGATACGAGGAGATCCTCGAGGTGGGGAGCTGCTGATACGAGGCGTCCCTCGCAGGGCAATAGTTGCCCTGTTGCCGGCTCCCCACCACCCCGTTGGACCTAGCGTAGTCGGACGCAGCGTTGCCCGATTGGGGATACACCACGCTCTGATGGTGTTGCTGCTGGAACGTGGAGTGATGAGTGTTGCCGCTCATAGCGTTGTTGCTGGTGTTGGCGTTGCTGTTGCTCCTGGCCGCATGGTGGGGGGACATGGTGCCGGCGTTGGTCGACCCGTGCATACCGGCCATGGGCACGAGGGTGACGGGGGCTGGTGGGCCGCCTGTGGAGGAGGAAGGCGAGCTCCTTGGGCGTTGCATGTAGGGGTGGGTTGCCTGGATGGCGCCTAGGGGGCTTCCTTGCTGCAGTTGGACCGGGGTGCCCGGGGTGGAGGAGGGGGTCAGGCTTCTGGCCGAGTTCTGGCCGGGGAGGAGGGGCGTGCTCACGGTGGAGTCGGGCATCGCGAGAAGGACGCCGTTGCTGTTCACCGTGTTGCAGAGTTGCTCCTTGGACGGAGGAGGAGGAGGAGGAGGAGGAGGAGGAGGTGGTGGTGATGGCGGAGGGCGACTTCTTGCCGACCGAGATCGAGTGTTGTTGTTGTTGTTGCTGTTGCTGATGATGCTGCTGCTGATGGTGCTGCTGTTTGCCGAGGACAGGGCTCTTGTGCCCCCCGCTCTCCACCTTCACCCTGACCCCCCCCTCGCTGCAAGCCAATTTCTTGGCCACGCTGGTCGGGGAGGTGACCTCGCTCCCGTCCTGGGACGACCTCGAGTCGTCGTCAGCTATCATCTTCTCGAACGAGCTGGACACGCTGTTGGTGCTTCCCACACTGCTTGCTCCGTTGCTGTTGGCGTTGAAGGCTGGATTGTTGTTGTTGGTCGCCGTGGGCGTGTTGTTGTTGTTGTTGTTGTTGTTGTTGCCGCCGCCTCGACGATTGGACGAGGAGGAGGAGGAGGTGGAGGTGAGCTCGGCAACGTCGCCCGACAGGGTGCTTCCCACCACCACGTCGCTCACGCTCGAGATATCACAGTTGTGGCAGCTCTTCTTCTCCTCGCTGCCGTCCATCGCCAACAACGATTTCTCCCCCTTGGACTTCTCCATCCCGTCGGACGTCGAACCGTCCTTCTCGTCCCCGTCCTCCTTGCTCAACGTTTGACGCTTGTGCTTCATCCTACGGTTTTGAAACCATACTTTCACCTGGAAAACACATTCGGTTCGAGAACACACGTTATCACACGCGTTGCCACGATCGATCGATCGATCGATGAATTGTTGTGCGAATGGAAAAGAAAAAATGAAATGGATGGATAATGGTCGTTGGTTGTATCTTCTTACCTGCCTTTCGGTGAGATCGAGGGATGCCGCGATCTCGATTCTTCGCGGTCTGCACAGGTACTTGTTGAAGTGGAATTCTTTTTCCAACTCGAGCAACTGCGTGTTCGTGTAGGCCGTCCGTAATCTCCTTGGCAGTCCGTTTTCTGCAACGTAACCGCGAGTGTTTTTTTTTTTCTCTTTCTTTCTTTTTTTCTTCCCCTCCCCTCTCTCCTCCCGTTCTTCTTTTTTTTCAATGGAAAAACACGCGCCGCGGAACGAAGAGAAGAATCGCTCGAGAAGAATTTTACTAGAGCGTGAATATTTTGCGCGCGCGCGCGGTGTGTGTGTGTGTGTGTGTGTGTTATCGAACCGTACATCTTAGGTTTTTTTTTTTTCTTTCTTCTCATAGTGATACAGTAAAAGTACCACGCGCGTGCGTGTACACCATTCGCGTCGTGTGCAAGCGACGCGATCCACTTCTAAATAAAAATTAGATCGAGAGGCTGACAATTAGTCATCGTCGTCTCGATCTCGAGACGATGCTAACGAGAGGCGATTAGAAATTATAATTGCAGCCGCTCGTTCGTGGAAATTATAAAATATAAAATCTGTTGTGTAGGGTTTCTTCTCTCACGAGTGTTCGAGCGTTGTTCTTCGAGTTTGTTGTTCGTTCGAATTGTCGAGATCGGTCTACGCTTTTTTTTTTTTTTTTCTTTTTCGGTTCGATCTCGATTTCTTGCGCGATTTATTTTGCGCGTCGAGTGAAAAAATCCGTACGACAATCGAAATCAAAAGATTTATTTATTTTATCGAACGAAATTCTTCTTCTCAATTCTATTTTTTTCAGTTTCCTCGAACGATGCAATCACCATCTGCGTTTTCCACGACGAATTTTCTCAACTTCTTCCGATTCGTAAAACGAATAAGAAAGTGTAAAATATTATCTTATTTTATGAAAATGAAAATTTATTTATTCTCAAGAATTCACAATTTTTCAGTTTCCTGCCAAATCACCACCTGCACTTTCCACCACGGTTCTCAACTTCTTCCAGCACAAAACGAAAAAGGTAAAATATTATCTTATTTTATGAAAATGAAAATTTATTTATTCTCAAGAATTCACAATTTTTCAGTTTCCTACAACGCCAATCACCATCTACATTTTCCATGAGGGTTCTCAACTTCTTCCAGCACAAAACGAAAAAGGTAAAATATTATCTTATTTTATAAAAATGAAAATTTATTTATTCTCAAGAATTCACAATTTTTCAGTTTCCTACCAAACAACGCAATCACCATCTACATTTTCCATGAGGGTTCTCAACTTCTTCCAGCACAAAACGAAAAAGGTAAAATATTATCTTATTTTATGAAAATGAAAATTTATTTATTCACAAGAATTCTCAATTTTTCAGTTTCCTACCAAATCACCACCTGCACTTTCCACGACTTCTTCCAGCACAAAACGAAAAAGGTAAAATATTATCTTATTTTATAAAAATGAAAATACTTATTCAAGAATTCTCAATTTTTCAGTTTCCTACAACGCCAATCACCACTTACATTTTCAACTTCTTCCAGCACAAAACGAAAGAGTAAAAAATATTATTTTAGTTTATGAAAATAGTTTTGAAAATGAAAATACTTATTCAAGAATTCTCAATTTTTCAGTTTCCTACAACGCCAATCACCACCTGCACTTTCCACGACGGTTCTCAACTTCTTCCAACACAAAGCGAAAGAGTAAAATATTAGTTTAGTCTTATTTTATGAAAATTCGAAAATGAAAATACTTATTCAAGAATTCTCAATTTTTCAGTTTCCTTCCACAACGGTTCTCAACTTCTTCTTCCAACACAAAGGAGCGAAAGGATCTATAAACCGATATTAAAACCGGGGACATTCGTTCAACGATTCTCGATATTTCGTCAGTCACCTCTCCCTCCCCCCTCCCCTCCCCCCAACTTTCCAATCCCTCAACTTCTTGGACGATAAACGCGAAAGGGGTAAAACCGTCCAACGATCCTCGTAAACACGGCCGCCCTAAACACCAACCATTGAACCATTGAGAGGGGGCAGGGAAAAGGTCGCTTTTTGCCCGATTACCGAAACCGGCGGCCGCTTAATTAATGATCGTTGAGGCGTCTGGACCAAGGGTGGCGGCCGGAAGTAAACGGATGGCGCGAACAACGCCGATCAGCGACATCTCCTTCACATTCTCCTTCTGCAACCCCCCCCCCCCTCCTTTTCAACCTGAATTTCCCTGAATTTTCGACATCGCTAAACATCTCTCTCTCTCTCTCTCTCTCTCTCTGTATACAAGATAATTATTATCTCGAGATAAGAAACTCGTCGAAGAGGGAGGAGCGTGGTGAGGTTGGAGGGTGAGTGCAAGAAGCGAGGAGTTATTGTCGGGTGACGATACGACGCAAACAATCATTAATAGCCCCCAGGATATCGTAATTACAGGATTTTACAAGGAGGGAGGGGAGGGGAGGGGGGGGGAGCGAGCGATTTGACGAGGGGAGTAATATTTCAATCAAAGTCTAGAAAGCGAGATAGAAGGCCAAAGGAGGAGGAGGAGGAGGAATATTTTTAAACCGAGGATTTTTTTCTCTTATTCTTCTCTTCTTTTTTTTTTTTTTTTTTTTCCAGTTGGAGTTTCTTTGACGATGACGAAACACCGGCAACAACAACAATAATAATAATAATAATAATTATAATCGGCGCTTACGCGATCTTTGTATGAAAAGTTGAGTTGGCGAAGTGGCTCGCCTTGAGGAGCGTTTAGAGGAGCGTTTCGCGAGTTTTGTTTCACTTGTTCGCCGAGTAATTGAATCGTTCCTTCTTGGAAACGATATTTATCCTTTTTCTCCCCTTCCTTTTTTTTTCTAAAAAGCTAAATTGAAGGAGACTTGGGAGGAGACTGTTCGTTCCGCTATAATAATAATAATAATAATAATAATCATTTCGTATCTCCTTCCTTCACGTAACTCGAAAGGAATGACGTTTGTTATTCGAAGACTTCGTCGAAGAACTTGCCAAGTATTCCTTCAACTATATCTTTAAAAGAGCATTACATTTCTCGCTGTTAACAACGATAATACCAACGATGAATACGATACGATTTTATCGACATGATAAAAGAGAGATACTATCCTATTCGAAATCGCCAACGATCGTTACTTCTTCCCTTTCCCCTCCTCAAGAGAGAGCGTGAAATAAAGAGAAGAAGAAGAAGAAGAAGAAAGAATGAAGCTTAGAACGTGAGGGGTGGTGGTGCACGATTTTCGGAGGGCCGAGATGCTAAACTACCCCATGGCGTGCGAGTGGACTGGTTGGGGTGGTTGCGCGATGAGTCGTCAGGGGTCGAAGAGGAGAGAGAGGGAGGGAGGGAGAGACGTGGAAAAAAAAGGTGGAGGGTGAAGGATGGCGGAGGCGGAGAGAAGGTGGGTGCTGCAGTTGTATAAGTCTCTGCACGTGGAGTTTTCATAGAGTAAGGCAGGAGAGGGGAGAGGTTGGAAGCGTCGCGTGAGTGACACGGCCCTTATCGATATTTCCATCTCGGGATTTCCCCGCTGGAGAATAATCTTTAGCCGTCGATACTTTTGCAAGATCGCTCCTCGAGAAACGCGCAAAACGTGCACGATTTATCTTTCCATCGAATTTCCAACAGGGAGCGAGATACGTGTGTGTGTGTGTGTGTGTGTGTGTGTTTGTACACGTTGGTTGCGCGGATCGAGATGAAATTAGCAGAGAGAGGGAATACATAAGAAAACAAAGTGTATTGATTCAACGAGTTGCGAGCGTTGCGATAATTACTCGAATAAATTTTACGGATATTATTTCCAGGATTTTTATTCCTCGGTATTCGTGGCCTCGCGTGTAACGATCTATCGATAAATCATGGTAGCCGTGTAGTCGTCATCGTTGCTTGTTCTTTTTTTTCGTAAACAGACAGCGTCGTTGAGATTGATTTTGTTGAATTACTTGTGGCGCGATTACATTGAAATTTGCGAAGTTAACGCGTATCCCGTCGATTGCGAATATGAGAAAGATATGAGAAGATCCATATTCTACAAATTCACGAATCAGAAATTCGAGGGCGAAGCAACTTCTTTTCGAAATCAACGAAAATTTCAAGTTGATCACCCGGTATATGAACAAATCATCGAATTATGCACTCAAGTTTCTGTCGACACATATCCCACAAATTCGAAGACGAAGCAACTTCTTATCCAAATCAAGGAAAATTTCAAGTTGATCACCCGATATTATATGGTCAAATTATCGATTAAAGGGGTTCTATCGATAAATCCCACACACACACACACACACATCCCACAAGACGAGGCAAATGAAAATTCCACTGATAAATTCGCACACGTATATCTCACGGATTCGCGTGTCAAACCGTGTCAAGACGAAGCAACCTTTGTCCAAATGGACGAATTAACGAAAATTCCAACTCGATCACCCGGTGCATAACCGAATTATCGATTGCGCTATAAACTTTTATAGATCTTCTATAGATCTCTAAGCATATATTCTACGAATTCAAATACAAAATTCCAAGACAAAGCGTATCCGAGCCCACGAAAACTCGATCACCCGGTACATGACCGAATTATCGAATGCATCAAAGGTCCACCGATAAATCGACACATATCTGGAAATCGAAAGATGAAGCAAATGAAAATTCCACACAAATTCAAACCGTGTCTTTTTATCGCCAAAGATTCGAAGATGAAGCAATCTCCACGAAAATTACTCGATCACCCGGTGCATAATCGAATCATCGAATTATTGCGCTATAAACTTCTATAGATCTTCTAGAGATCTCTAAGCATATATTCTACGAATTCAAATACAAAATTCCAAGACAAAGCGTATCCGAGCCCACGAAAACTCGATCACCCGGTACATGACCGAATTATCGAATGCATCAAAGGTCCACCGATAAATCGACACATATCTGGAAATCGAAAGATGAAGCAAATGAAAATTCCACACAAATTCAAACCGTGTCTTTTTATCGCCAAAGATTCGAAGATGAAGCAATCTCCACGAAAATTACTCGATCACCCGGTGCATAATCGAATCATCGAATTATTCCGCTATAAACTTCTATAGATCTTCTACAGATCTCTAAGCATATATTCTACGAATTCAAATAAAAAATTCCAAGACAAAGCGTATCCGAGCCCACGAAAACTCGATCACCCGGTACATGACCGAATTATCGAATGCATCAAAGGTCCACCGATAAATCGACACATATCTGGAAATCGAAAGATGAAGCAAATGAAAATTCCACTGATAAATCCACACAAATTCAAATCGTGTCTTTTTATCGCCAAAGATTCGAAGATCAAGCAACCTCTGTCCACGAGTTAACGAAAATTCTAACTCGATCACCCGGTGCATAACCGAATCATCGAATTATTGCGCTATAAACTTCTATAGATCTTCTACAGATCTCTAAGCATATATTCTACGAATTCAAATAAAAAATTCCAAGACAAAGCGTATCCGAGCCCACGAAAACTCGATCACTCGGTACATGACCGAATTCGAATCGACCGCATTCTAAAATTTCATCGACACGAAGGGCTCGCATTCGATCGAAAAATCAAGAATTCGAGGACCAAATTCTATCCAAACCAAGGAGGATTCCTTCAAATTAAGATCCACCCGGTACATAATTCGTTAAACGTAACGCCAAGGCTCCGCCGAAAAAAATGAAAAAATCGGCACGCAAATTGGAATTTGTCTAGCAGCCAGAAAAAAATTGGAAGAAAAAGGAGAGGGACGAATAAGAAACGGAGGAAAAATTCCATTATCCACTCCCTCCCTCCCCCCCCCCTCCTCCCCTCCCCCTCCATATACATATCCGTTAATTACGCTGCTTAAAAGTCAAGGTCGGCCTTCCTATTAACGCGTCACCGTCCGACATTTACACACGGTGGACGGTATCCTTGTTCCATCGGGGTCCGGTGCAATAACGGAACGTTGCAGCCGACCATAAATCATCCCCGGGGTCTCCTATGAAATTAGCACTGTGTTCTCGTGCGAATTCACCGGGGCGGCCTACCTACCTACCTACCTACGCCAGAATTTATAGAACTCCGATAAAACGAGCTTTAGGTGAAGTCTGACTTAACGTGGCACGCTTCACTGCCTTTTCCTCTCTCTCTCTCTCTCTCTCTTTCCCTTCTTTCTTTCTCTCTTCTTCCTCCCTTCCCCCTCCCTCGTTTTTTCCTCGCCTTCCCGGTCGTTTTCATCGGTGGATCGATCGATCTCGCGTTCTCTCGCGTTCCATTAAGTATCGCGGGGCATCGTTATCGGGGATCTGGATCGGAACGCGGCTCGATATTGCTCGCAACGATGGGACGATAACGGGGAGAGATTCTTGGAAACGGATCGGTCGAATGGAAATTTTTCTCCTCCTCCCCCCGTTTTTGATATAAAAGGGGGGAGGGGGGAGCGAATTTATACATAAGAGAGAGAGAGAGAGAGTTACGATCGTTGGACTATAATATAAAAATTGCTGGATTCGTGCAATCGAGGAGATTAAGGATTTGTGAATGTGCGCTTGTGAATGTCAGGTTTTTTCGTGAATAAAATTTGGAATATGATATCTTGTTGTCCGTTGAAGGATTCCTTTTTTGTTCTTCTTTTTTTTTTTTTTCGAAATCTCTCTTTTCGAAAAGTATCGAATTTATCAAACAAGTACGTCGACCTCCTTGCGCGATTAATCGATCTTCGTCCTTCACGAGGGTTTGATACCATCGGCCTCTCCACGTCCAGAGAAACGATCGTTAAGGCGTAATATTTAATTCCACGATATCTTCATTTCCTGTGAAAATAATTACGGTCTCTAGCAACCGATTCCGCCAACCGTGGTGCGGTACCCTTATTAAATTTTCTTACACGGTCATCGCTTACATCCTCCTCCTCCTCCTCCTCGCTTCCACGCTTTTACATTTCGTTATTTCTGAAACTTTGCCAACGAGGAATTTCTCGAATTTCTCAAACGTTCACATTTTTCCTCGTTTAAACATTTTTATTTGTATTTTCATCAAACTCGTGTTATTATTATTATTATTATTATTATTACATCGCGAAGGATGTAAAAAATTTTGGTCGAGGAAATTACTTACATCCTTCTCCTCCTCCTCCTCCTCCTCGTTTTTAGATTTCATTCCACATAAACTTTACCGACAAGGAATTTTCAAACATTTTTACATGTACACTCTCGTAATTTTCATCGAAATGCCGATCATATCCTCGTGGAATCTAGAATTCTTCTCTCGAACATTCGCGTTCCTTTCTTTCAAACAATTTTAACACACTTTCGTAATTTTCATCGAAATCGTGATGCCGCGATTGTCGCGCTGCGTATTACTATTATTATTATTATTATTATTATTATTATTATTATTATAGAGGGTGCAAAAAAATTTGGTCGGGGAAATTACACCGCGCGCGTAACCGCACGAGCCATAATTATTGAAACCGAATGGCCGTGTCGAGGGAGGAGGGGTGGAAAAGGGAGAGGGAGAGGATGGCGTGCTCGAAATCCGGCGCGCGTGGGCTTTTCAGGGAGTATAGGAAAACCACCCTCCAAGGGTGGCTGGAGGGGTGGGGTGAGCGAGGGATGGAAGTATCGCGTGATTGACGCGGGCCTCATCAGCATTTCGGTCTCCAACGATTGGCTGGACGGACCTGTCAATCAGCCGATATTCCACGCCTATTGGCCGTGTCCCCGCGTGAGCCATGCTGCGCTCTGTCCTCGCCTCCCCTCTCCCCTTTTCGAAAAACCGAAAACCGTTTCCAACCGTTTCGTACTCTCTGGTCAATCTTTGTCCCATTTGTGCCCGTTTCTCCCTCGTTGTTATCCTTTTTTCAGAATAATAAGAGACAGAGAGACAGAGAGAAAGAGAGAGAGAGAGAGAAATCGATATATATATATATATATATATATATATATATATATAAATTTTGGATATTATGATGCGGATAAACTCTGGAACGAGATTGGACTCTCTACGCTGGATTTTCTATACTTGCGCGTTCTCCAATTTCGATAAATTTATTAAACGTGGAGAGAAATCGTCTCGCAGGAACGCATTTATTCTCGATATCGCAAACGGACGGATGAATAATTGATAATCCCATCACCTTCGCACCTTCGCATACGTTATTCCAGAGAAGGGAAAAAAAAAAAAAAAAAAAAAAAAAGAAACCGAATCGCGTTGTGACAGAAAAGTGAAAAAGAAAGGAGGCAAAAAAGGACGCAACATAAAGTCGATCTTAGGAGACGCTCGTTAAAACGTGGCCTCGCCGTCCATAAATCCGATAAACTTCGATCGACTGCGCTTTCTTTCTTTACCTTCGAACAGAAACGAGAGAGAGAGAGAGAGGCGACCGCTCTCCTTCTCACGAACGAAATAAATAATATCTCGCCTGATCCCTCTTACGAGATTTTTCCCGAGCGGTCGCGTGAAAGGAAGGAAAACTCGACTCGAATCGGAGAAGAAATTACCGAGGCGAGAGCTGGTTAACCTTTCGTTGCCTAGCGCGCTCTTTTTCGCGACGGCCAACCGTCGAACGAACGAACGAACGAACGAACGACGCCGCCGCCTCTCGCTCCACGTGTGTCCGCCACTTTCGAGGCGAAAGAAAGGAGAACGGCGAAAGACAGGTTTCCAGTCAGGTTTTCTCGCGAAACTCTCGCACAGAGGGGTTCGTGTCCTTTGTAATAAACGTGAGAGGCGAGGTCGTCGCGGCTCTGGAGGCGATTCTTCTTTCCTGGACTCTCTCGGTGCCACCCAGGGAATATGTATTAGTCATCGATGACGTAAGTGTCGGTAAGGAATGAAAATAAGAAGTCGTGGAACGGTGTACAAAAGCGGTGATTTATCGCTCGTCATCGTTTGGACGTCTCTGATTTTTCATTACTTTTTTTTTTTTTCCTTCTCCTTCTTCTTCTTCTTCTTCTTTTCCCCCTTCTTTTTCATCCGTCGGTAAGAATGGTTCTCGAAATGGACGATTTCTGTCGGTGGTCATCTCGTCGTTGGAGGGGACGAGTCCTCGCGTCTTTCGACGATACGGAAAGAGAGAGGTTATGCAACGGATTGGCGTAACAGAGGATTGGCTCGTCAAAGTCGAGTAATAAATTCGTTGCGTTCGAGAATTTTTTTTCGGCCGACCAGTGTTAATTAATAATAACTCGGAATCGAAGATTTATAAATATATTCGATGATTTTCGCCGCTCGACTGTTAAAATAGCGACAGCAACGAAAATACCAACGATGGAGGAGCGTAGGGGGAGGGGACTCGTGTTGTTGTCCTCGAGTGGACAAGGAAAGCTCTGGTCTCGAAAACGAAGAGCGACGACGAGTGACGAGTCTGCGAGTCGACGCATCACCGAAATAGAATTTATATTTCTGTGAATATAACACGCTTGTCTCTTTGTATCCCCCTTCGAGAACGAAAAGGAAAACTTGCCTCTGTGCTTTCTCCCTTCCTCCCTTCTTTGAATATCCCAGTTAAGAAAAGAAGATAGAGATAAATTTAAAAATGAAAGGTGAAACAGAAGATAACGGAAATATAGAATTATATTTCGATAGAAGAAGAGGATAACGTTAAAATTGGAATATACGCGTTGGAAAATACGATGATTGAAATAACAGCAGTCTCGACGTAACAAGTTCGTCGTTCATCGAGCCGTCGGCCGTCGCTTCGCACGAACTATGAAAGGAGACGGACAGACTATTTTCTTGCTTGGAAGTCAGACGCAAGTCGTCGAACCAACCGACGTTCGTCGGTTTATTTTTTTTTCTTTTTTCTTTTTTTTTTTTTCTTTTTTTACGAGTGATAAATAATATGAGAGGGAGGGAAAAAATTGTCACGAATGGAACGGGAAGATTTCGCATCTCGTAGAAAGAAGAATGGAAAGAATGGAAGCCACGTGATTAATATACATTTTTCAATATGTTATAACGCACAGAATCACAAGGCGAAACGAATCTTGGACTTTGCACCAAATTGTCATAAATTGTAATTAATTAATTAACCTTTTAAATTGACAATTTTTAATGAAAAATCGTTTTATATTTTTCATAATATAATCGCTCGAACGAAAAGAATCGTAAAAATCCTGGACAAAAAACTTGAACGAGAAACAATAAGAAACAAATTGTTGTGCCAAAGGGAAAGAAAGTGGTCCAGCCAGAGGAATACACTCCTATGATCCGCTCTATATCCAGAGTTCCCTGTGTGTGTACACAGTCAGGTGGGAAGGGTCACATGATGGCCCCGTCTTTGTAATTTGTCTTTTGTTTCCCCTTGGCCCGCGGCAAGAAAACTCGCGCGGCCCTGGAACAAAGGACGGAAAGAGCCGCTCCATCGACTGACGGCGAACAACAACAGGGAACCCGCTTCCTTTTCCTCTTCCTCCTCCCCCTCCCCCCTCTCCCCTCGTCGTCCCAAACGGTAAACGCATGAAAAATGAGTGACGAGAGTTGGAAACGAAGACGGCCCCGGTTCCGTGTCCGAAACAGGTAGAGGAACGATCGATGTAAACATCTCCCCCCCCCCTCACTCTCCCCCTCCTCCCACTCGATAGTCTTCGTATAGAACGACGACGCTCGCGCGTTTTCGCGCGAATTAACTCGATTATTTCGAGGACAACGTGGCAAGTATAATATATATATATATATATATTCGTCGCGTATCGAATCGCGATTTTTTTTAATTTTTATTTCACGCTCAATGGGTGAAATCGTCGTCGTATGATGCTTCGTCAGAAATTGTCGTTCGTGTTTTGGACGATTTGAAACGACGATGATGTGAAAGTTTCGAAACTTTCTTCCCCTCCCCTCCCCCCTCGATCTTCTCGAGTTTCTTTTTGACGAAATACCACGATACACGGCTACTAATTTTTTTTTTTTTTTTTTTTCCCTTTTCTTTTCAGAGAAGAGAATAATAACTTTCGCGTCTCTCGAAAATGAATCTGCATCGGATCGAATCTCTTTGCGATCAAATCGGCGATTCGAAAAAAAGAGAAGAAAAGAAGGAGAAGTAAAATAGTAGAGGGAAGGAGGAAAGGGTGGGAAAATTATTCATCGTTTGCCAAGAAGATGGGGAATGCTCGTTACGGATTTACAAGAAGGCCTGAAAAGGGAAAATGGTGTACGAAACTGAAGCTCTCCTCTTCGATCTCCTCGTACGATTTTTAACATTTAAGAACATTTCCAAGATCTCGGCCTGGATCTCCTCTCGAATCTTGGAAAGGAGAAGAGAGATCGAGGGAAGACGTTTCACGTTTAGGGGAGCGTGGATGGAAGGCCACACGCGCCACGCCGTCCCTGCGCTGCATAACTTTTGAGTTGCTTCCTCTTTCTCTCGATTCAACCACGATCGTCGCCATTCGATCTTGTTTCGGATTTTTAATCGAGAAAGAGGCGTTTAAACATGGTCTCGTTGCAAACCGAATTGCTTTTGGTTTGCAAGGTTTATCGAGAAAAGCTGATGATATAAAAAACGATGCTGCATTTCCAGGGAAAGGGAACGAAAGGGTTAACCTTTGACGAGGAACAACACGACATTTGACTCTTTTTAAAGTATCGCTTCATGCAAAGTGTGGAATAATGTAGCAGATTCCTTATACATTTTCGGCGTCAGCGCCGATAGAGAAATGTTATTTTCAAAGTTTCTGAGTTATCGAATAACTAAATTATTTCCAGTTGAGAAACCGACAGAGAGAGAGAGAGAGAGAAGGAAAATAGTGATGTAAAAAATAGAAATGTAGAGAAGAATATGAAAAAGTTGACGGTGAATAGTGACTTTGATACTCGAGAAATGAGGTATCGAGGTTGCTGAAACGGTTTGGTAAGAGAGAGAACGACTTAAATTGGGAAATTTTATTTCGCTTCTGTTTCGAAGAGAAAAGAAGAGGCGGTGAAAAGAAAGGTTGGAAAAGCGCGGCGTTGGAAAAATTGAAACGAAAGGGAGGGAGAAAAAGTGCAGGAGGCGCTGCAGCTGCCGGCGGCCATGTTGGTCGGTTGCCGCAACGTGATTATGGTGGACGAAGGCCCTTCTTCTTCTTCTTCTTCTTCTTCTTCTTCCTCTCCTTCCTGCAAGAAAATTGGATGCACCGAAGAAGCAGAGAGAGAGAGAGAGGTCGCGAAACGGAGACGCGTGTATGCGCGCGCGCGCGCGAAGCACACTGGCCGGCCAAGTCCGGTCGAAGGCGTGCCGATGCAACCTGCAATCATCGGGGTGGAGCGACCACCTTCGACCCGTGCGTGCGTGCATCTCTCCTGCGAGCCCCCCCCTCCTTCCTCTCGCGCCTCCTCCTTCTCGAGAAATCTCCTTCTTTTCGAGGGATTGATGACAGGGTGGTGCACCAGGATGGGTTTTCGGTTCTGAGTTGGTCGAGGGAACGAAAAAATGTTTGGAAAAGTTTCGAAGACGATTCCAATTATTTCTTCGATTATTTCTTCTCTACGAGGAGAAAGAGAAATTGGAGAAAATTCGAACTCGATTTTTCTTTCGTGAAAGATGCACGAGCCTCGTGCTTGAATGGGGATGGTTGATTAACACAAGGGTTGAGAAAAATTTATTTCGCGAGGATCCGTTCTCTTCTTATTTCGATCCTCCTCGATGGAACAAGTTTCGAAGACAAAATTCGATCTAGGCGAAGCTTAAGTCGTCGTCGTTGTGGTGGAGAAAGTAGAAGGGAGAGGATGCGATTTGCTTGTCCCTATCGTAGTCACAGTTGGACGAATCTTCAATCGAGGTTAGGGAGTGGAGAGGGAGAGCAGCACTAGCTTTCTATTTCGAGCGACAACAAAGAAACGGGAGGGGAAGAAGAATTAAACTTGATGGATAATTCGATGGAGATAGAGAGAGAGAGAGAGAGAGAGAGAGACGCTTGTGCTCTCTGTCTCTGAGTGAACGGCGGCGAAACAGATACCGCGACACGTGGACGTTTGGCGAGTAGGCAAAATGGCGCGCGAGAGTTTTTTAAACGGTGGGAAAGAGCGGGCTCGCTATGACCGATCACTCGCTATCCGTCAGAATTTTTCCCCTCTCCTTTTCCTTCTCCACCTCTGGTGATTTCGAGGATAGTGGCGCCGGTTAATAACGCCAGTGCTAGAAACAGTTGGCGTGGCGGTGATCCGGGCGATTTGTACGAGTCGTCCTCGAGCCGCTATCTAATTACACCGGCCGCGTATTCCAATCGCCGAGAGGGACGTGTTTCCTCCTCCTTTTCCTTCTCCTTTCTTTTTCGAAAAAGGATCGAGCTCGAGTTGTTTGTCACGGAAGAAGGAGATTTCTATAAACGAATAAATTCTTTAACCATTTAACGGTTAGGTAAAGAGGTAGTATAAGGGTTCTCGTTCGACCCGTTCGAATCTGAACGTGTTCGAAAATATTGGAAAGCGAGAAGAAGATTAGAGAGAGAGAGAAAAGAGAGAGAGAGAGAGACAGAGAGAGGATTTCTGGAGGGAGTGGTCTCCGGGGAGGATGAAAAGCGCCATCTTCCCATTAGACGCGAGATTGATTTTGCGAGAGGCTCTCCTTACTGTAACTCCTCGTCGTTACACCGACGGAGCGCTAATGTGATTAAAATAATCCGACGATGATCGAAACGCATCGAAGGAGGACCGGCCAATTTCGAACCGGCTTTTCAACCCTAACCTCCTTCTTCTTCTGTAATACCATTAAGAAAATTTCTTATTTCTTCCTTTCTTTTCGACACACACACACACACACACACATATCTCTAGGCTTTAAGGCCTGGATAGATAACGTATAACGAATCAGTTATCTTGATACGAAACCCATTCCAAATTCAATCGAGTTTGTCGCAATTTTTTTACAAAATGACGTAGATTTTAATTCCTTCTTGTCCGTGTAAAGAAATGTCGAGGCTCGTTCGGGAAGTAATTTCGTTTTCTCGCACGAGCGTCGCTAGCGTCGAACGTTTATCCAGCCAACCTCGTTCTAAACCGTGTTCGTCTATTAGAGAAAAATGCTCGTTGTTGAAATTGACGTTTCGAAATTTCCGCGTTAATGATCGTGAAACGAATATTGTTCGTAGAAAACTAAATCTATATATATATTATAATATATTTACCGCCATTATAAGATACACGTTCGAGGAATAATTTCGATATTGTTTGCGCTCACGAAAAAAGTTTTTACTCTCGAATCCGAAACTTGGCTTCCCCCTTCCACCGCCCCGCCCCTTCCTCTGGGAGGATCGGGGGAACTCTGGGACGGGCGGATAAAAAGTTTATTTTAATCTGTGTACAAATTTTAAATCCCCACCGGTGCAAAGTGTCGCGACGGGAAATAAGATGGACCATCATCCCCCCGTCCCATCCTCCTCTTCTCGTAACTTTCCTCCTAATCTCGTTCGCGTTCCATCTGTTGTTGTTTTTTTTTTTTTTTTTTTAATATATAGTACAACCAACGATTTCGAACGAAATCGTGAATTCTATTCGATTCTTCTCTTTTTTTTTCTTTTTTTTCTTTATATATATATAAATCTCGATACTTTTCGAAATTAAAAGATTTTCTCGGGTTTTTTTTTCGGATTTATCCAGTTGGGATGACGATAATTCGTAACGATAAGAAGAGGAAGAGCCAGGCGTGTGAGACGCTCGAAGGAATCGACGCGCGTTGGCCGATATTCGAAACTGTTTAGAATAATCGTTCGTGTGGGGCAATGCAAGGTGGCAAAACAAGGGCCAGCTACGCACGCTTCATTAATCGCGTTACGCTGAGTTATTGCGTGTTCGAGAAGCGAGGGAAGAAGCCTTCCTTTTTTTTTCAATACGACAAAGTCCAAGATCGTAGTTCAAGAGAATTGTTGAATAAAATAAGAGGATGAATAAAAGAGAGCAAGGTCGAAATAACGAAAAAAAAAAAAAAAAAAAAAAAGGATGCACGACGTCGTCTCGTTGAAAAATGGGGTCAAATATAATTTAAGGAGGAAGAAAGGAAAGGAACGGGATAAATCGGTATGCGATTTTCGAACGCTCGATCGATAGACTTGTGGACTCGTCGAGGAATGGAATATTCTGGAAGAAACAGATGTCGAGGAGGAGAGATCCGATAATTTAACAAAATAACGATCAAACAACCGAAAAAGCACAGGTGGAAGGGGACGTTTGATCGATCGCTCGAACGTGGACCAAACTTGGGATTATTATTATTATTATTATTATTATCATCATCCCTTACGTCTCTTCGAATAAACGATGACGGAGGATAGATATGTATATAATTCCAGATTAAAGAATCGGCTGGAGAAAAATCACAAGTAGGAAGTTTCTATTTTTCCAACTCCTTGAAAAAAGATCGTGAACGGATCATCATTGCAAACTCACTTGAACAAACAAAAAATTCATCGAAAATTCTTAAGAATTCTTTACAGTTTGCTCCGATATTTAAAAATTAACAAAATTTCCACTTCGAATCGTCATCGCTTGCCAAATCCAAATCCAAATCCCTCGTGAAATTACGGCCCCGATCGTAAGTCTTAAAACGTGACCAAATTTCCAACGACGAACGAGAAAAAAGGGAGGAGGGGAGAAAAGTTTCTTGGTCGCCGCACGCAACGAAGAAGGGGGGGAGAGAAAGGGTTTAACGTAAACGCGGTTTAAAAAACAAGGAAGGGGAGGAGGAGGAGGTGGGGGGGTGGTCCCAAGAAACGGACGCCGCGTGTGCAATAACGTTAAAGAATGTTAAACGCGCGCGAGGGTTTTCGAGGGTCGCATACATTAGTTGTTAACAATGCTATAAAGGACACTCGCACCAGATTTACGGCCTCTCCTTTCCGCCACTTTCTTACCAACGTAGTAACGATCCTCCTCTCCTGTTCGGGTTCGAACGAATGAAAATATTGCCCGCGCACCTGTTTTACCGACCGAGAGCTTTTTCACACTTTCTCGCAACGCATTTCTCTCGAACAATAATAAAACCTTGCTCTCCTTTCGAGGAGAGGGAAAAAGAGAAAAGGGAATTTCATTTTTTGCCAATTAACGCTTTCGAGAAGAGAATTACGAAAAGAGAGAGAGAGAGAGAGAGAGAGAGGCAGAAAGAGAATTGCATTACCGTAATAGAATGTAATTCATCGTGGGCAGCGGCCACGCAGCATTTCCTAAGCAACCCCGCGCTAGGGCTATAACTTATCACCCTTGTCAACTCGTGCAAGCTGCAACCCTTGTGATAATTGTTTAAACCGACCACTGGCCACCCCTTTTAACCGAGAGAGGACCCCGAGGCTCGACCCCCTCCCCCTCCGTGTATAAACTTTATGTACTTAGAGGCGAGCGTGTAGGTGCTTAATTACGATTAAATTACTCCCCCCTCCCCCTCCCCTCCCCTCCCCTCTCTCCTGCCTCGCGGCGAGGCGAACTTCGAAGGCAAGCGCGTAATAATAAATCGCCGAAAGGTGGACGCTCTCTCTCTGTTCCAGTTTGGAAAATTAATTTTTTCGTTCCTCTCGGGAATGAAACGAACTTGGAAACGGAAAGAAGAAGAAGAAGAAGAGGAAGAAGAAGAAAGTAAGCAAGCAAAACTCTCGAGTGAAAAAGTAATAGAACAGGGAGAGACGAGATGAATAGACTTTGGACGGCCTCCAAAAAAATACGAGGAGAGAGAGAGAGAGGGGGGGGAGGAGGCGATAGCGAGCGAATAATAGGGAAATGATTTGCTCCTTGTTAGATAAAGGACACAAGGAGCGAGGGGTGGCTCGCGAAAAGAAATATTGCCCGGGATGAAAGGAAGCGGGTGAATCGAACGGGATCCCCTTTTCCTTGTAACCGGCCCTCCTCGGGCCCAGGCCGTGCCAGGTCATCCGTGCGCGCGTATTCTGCTCGATTAGCGATTAAATACCCACCCCGTGTTCCTTCACCCTTTCTTCCTTTCCAAATTCCCCGAAAATTCTCTCTCCCCCCCTTTCTCCCCCTTTCTCTCTCCCCCCCCTCCCTCCCCTCGACGAACGCCGTCGTTTTAAAGTCGATTTTCAAATTCCGTTCGAGATCGAAATCGTAACGCCGGTTTGTTTCGATTGTTTTTTGTAAGCCGGGAAATAATATGGTCGTTTTATTTATATATTATTTTCCGAATTGAACGAATGCTTCTATACTCGTTTCCTCGTTCGACAGAATTCGGAATTGAAATTCTTTTATCTCGTACCGTACGTAATTTCACGATTTCAACACCGTTTTGAAGCGAATTTCTGTTTCCATTTTATCTTACTTATACACGGAGCCACACCCGCGCTTCCCGTTGAAATTATATCATTTCATTACGTGGCTTACGAACCGCGCCCGCAATTAGATAAACGCTGTTACTGCAATTACAATTTTTCTTGTGAAACTATTCTCTCGTTGGCGAGAGGGAAAAAATTTTCGTGTAAAAAGGAGGAAAAAATTGGGAACGAACGAAAGGAAGAAGGAGGAGGAGGAGGAGGAGGAAGAAGAAGAAGAAGAGAAGGGAGAGCGGGTGGGCTTCTCGAAGGGTTGACTGCGGCGAGGGTGGTATGCATGGCGGCGTGGAGTCCGGTAGCGATCATCAATCAGAAAGGCAGTCAGCCGTCGGTCGGCTGGTCAGCCACGTCCAACGCGCGTACGAGCAGCTCGGCGCGAGGAAACGCATCTACCTACGAATCCGCGAGTCATGCCCTTCCCCCGCGATCGATCCGCGCCGCCAACCTCCGGTTCTTCTTTTTCCCAAGTGTCGGGTGGAGGGTGTATGAGGTAGATAGGTAGGTAACTGGAAATCGCGGGGCGATTTTCTAACCGTGGATGGATTCGTTCTTTCTTCGTTGAGCGTTTGTTCGCGTTCGTAGAATCCGCACCGTTTCTCGTGGTAAATCTGAGTCCTATCTCGATTTCTCGTAACAGGCTGATTCGAATTATATATATATATATATATGTACGTATCTTGTATTATTTTCTTCAAATGGTTAACGAATACAGAGACTCGATTTAAAGAAGAAATAATTTTTACGATTTCGAACAATTAAATTATATCTGGAGAAATATAATTATTCGTATGCGAATGGAGATAATGAAATAATAATGAAAATAATTTTTTTACGATTTTGAACAATCAAATTATATATATATATATATCTTGTATTATTTTCTTCAAATAGTTAACGAATACAGAGACTCGATTTAAAGAAGAAATAATTTTTGAACAATCAAATTATATATATATATATGTTGTATTATTTTCTTCAGCGAAGAAATATAATTATTCGAATATGATTGGAGGCTAATAAAAAGAGTAACGATTTAAAGAAGAAATAATTTTTGAACAATCAAATTATATATATCCGGAGATGGAGGTTAATAATGAAAATAATTTTTACGATTTTGAACAATCAAAATATATATATATATATGTGTGTGTATGTGTGTGTGTGTGTGCTGTATTATTTTCTTCAGTGAAGAAATATAATTATTCGAATATGATTGGAGACTAATAGAAAGAGGCTAATGAAAATAATGAAAATAATTATTACGATTTTGAACAATCAAATTATATATGTATCTTGTATATTATTTTCTTCAGCGAAGAAATATAATTATTCGAATGAAGGCTAACAAAGAGAGATTCGTAACGTATTTAAACGTAACGTCTCGTGTTTCGAGCAGCCGAGATAATAATTGTAGCGGATAAAATAGTTTCGTCTTGCAATGCTTGAACGATTGTCCAATAATTTTTACAATTTTGAACATTATTTTTTCCAACGGAGAAATAATATAATTATTCGAATGTAATTATACCGATTTAATCTCGTATTCGAGATAATAATTGCAACTCGATATGAATGAAAACAATTTTTACGAATTTGAACAATCGAATTATACACATATCTTGTTACTATTTTCCTCAGCGAAGAAATACAATTACTCGAATGTGATTGGAGGCAAATAGGCGCTAGGCTAAATAATTTTTTGAACGATCAAATCACGCAGCGAGGAAATATAATTATTCGAAAGTGTGATCGGAGGAATATAAGAAAGTAGTCTCGCGTTATATTTCTTCAGCGGAGAGATACAATTGGATTGACGATTGATACGTCACGGAAAAATATTTCGCCGAAACTATACTTTCGCTTGCATCGAGAAATTCGAGTCGTCTCGCGCCAAAATCGAAAGAGGAGAGCCGGTGCTGTTGTATAACGCTGAAATTACGAAAATCCCTCCCCCCCTCCCTCCCCCCCTCTCTCTCTTTTTTGATAGTTGGCGTTGCACGTCGAGTTTTTTTTTCGTCGAGTTGACATTTTCCAAACAGGGGTCTGAGGCTAATTACCCCAGACAACCCCCTCCTTCCTCCCCCGCCCCCTCCACCTTCTACCCTTCCTCGGCCGGGCCACGGTCTCCGCTTCTCCCCCAAAAAGAAGGAGGAGGAGGAGGAGGAGGCTAATGCCCCTTAAAAGTAAAGCGCGCTTATAGCCTTGCCGCTTGTAATAACCTTGGCAAAAGATCGCTGCTAAGTTGATTTTAAAGCCACCACCTCGATGGTGCCTCCCTCTCTTCCATTGTTCGCCTCCCCCCAGAGAGCTTCTCGTTCCGCTCGTTTTACGAAATATAATTCACGAAGAAGAAGAAGAAGAAGAAGAAGAAGAAGTGGTGATGGTGGTGGAAAATTTTTCTTCTCCGCATCTTCGATCGATTGTTAATTCGAATTCGTCAGATTCGAAACGCTTTCGCTTTCGCGAAATTTCGACTTCTCTCTCGAGGAGAGGAGAGGAGAAGGATTGTTTCCTCGCGTGTCCCTCCTGCGAGGGAATCAAACGGGAGGCGGCTCTCCCCGCTTTTGAAAGCGGAGAAAGAAGGGTAACGAAACGAAACGCTTTGATCGGCGAGTGACTGGCGATTTTGCCAGTTGTACGAGGCAACTGTTGTTTGTGCCGAGTCGACTTTTTCCCTTCTTTTGTCGCGTTGTGAGGCCTGTCGTGTCGCGGGGCAACAGGTTTTGATCCTTTTCAGAGGAGGAGGAGGAGGAGGAGGAGGAGGAGGATTATCCTGATTATTCGAGTAGGAAGGAAGGAAGGAAGGAAGGAAGGAGAGGAAACGGTGTTCGTAAACAGTTCACAACACTCGTTGGTGTACTCGTCATCGTTGCAATTTTTCTCGACTCGTTTCGTTTTTCCTTTTGGAGAGGTTTTAGAGGGGCAGTTTGTATTTAAGAGTTCAAATTCTTCGTTTGTTTGGTATTCCGTGGAGATTGACGCGGTTTGGCAACTGGCTGTGATCCAACAGTCCAGAGCGAGAACGATGAGAGATTGGCTCCCACGGTTGCGGAATAATTTCAATTTAGCCAGTTCGAATTATCGATACGATATAGTTGCGATTTAGGTCGAGATTTAGGTCGTTGCTTCGTTTCGTATTCGAGAAAATTTGAGACGAGATCCATCGAAATTGCTGAATTTCCGAATTATCGAGGAACGATATCGGTTCCCTCGAAATTCTGATTCCCGAATTCGAAATAATTTCAAACGTGTAAAGGGCCGAAATCTTTGAAATTGTTTCTCAACGGGGAACTATTTGTTTCTGCGTGACTTTTAAAAATAGAAGTAATTCTCAGATTCGAAATAATTTCGAACGTGTAAAGGATCGAAAAATCTTCGAAATTGCCCCCCCCCTCCCCCTCCAGGAGATTATTTGAAATTATTTGAAATAATTTCAAACGTGTAAAGGATCGAAAAATCTTCGAAATTGCCTCTCGAGGGAGAAACCACATGTTTCACGTAGCTTCTCAATGCCCATCAAGGGAAGAGTTATTCCATTTTATTAAAATTCTCATACTCGAAATAATTTCAAACGTGTAAAGGATCGAAAAATCTTCGAAATTGCCCCCCCCCCTCCTCCCCCGAGAAGGAAAAACTATTTGATTTTATTAAAATCGTAATTTTCAAATTCGAAATATAATATCAAACGTGTAAGAGATTGAAATCTTTCAAATTGTCCCTCGAAGGAGGAACTATTTATTATCCACTTCTAGCTTGTCAAAATTTTAATTTTCAAATTAGAAATAATTTCAAACGTGTCAATAAGTCAAAATCTTCGAAATTGCCCCACAAGAGACCTATTTCATTTTATTAAAATCGTAATTCTCAAATTCGAAATAATTTGAAACGTGTGAAAAAGAAGCTTCTAGAGAGGTTTTACTATTTTATTAAAATCGTAATTCTCAAATTCGAAATAATTTCAAACGTGTAAGGAGCCAAAAATTCTTCAAAATTGTCCTTCGAGGGAGAAACTATTTCATTAAAATCGTAATTCTCAAATTCGAAATAATTTCAAGTGTGTAAAATCTTCCAAATTGCCTCCTCAGAGAGGAACTATTTTATTGAAATCATAATTCTCAAATTTAAACGCGTAAGGAGGCAAAAATCTTCGAAATTGCATCTCCAAAGAAGAATTATTTTATTAAAATCGTAATTTCAAAAATTTGAAATAATTTCAAACGTGTAACGAGCCAAAAATCCTGGAAATTACCCTTCCAGAGAGGAACTATTTTATTAAAATTGTAATTTTCAAATTAGAAATAATTTCAAACTCCAAAGAAGAATTAATTTAATTTAAATTCGTAATTCTCAAATTCGAAATAATTTCAAACGTGTAACGAGCCAAAAATCTTCGAAATTATCCCTCCAGAAAGGAACTATTTTATTAAAAATCATAATTCTCAAATTCGAAATTATTTCAAACGTGTAAGAAACCAAAAATCTTCGAAATTATTCCTCCAGAAAGGAACTATTTTATTAAAAATCATAATTCTCAAATTCGAAATTATTTCAAACGTGTAAGAAACCAAAAATCTTCGAAATTACTCCTCCAGAAAGGAACTATTTTATTAAAAATCATAATTCTCAAATTCGAAATTATTTCAAACGTGTAACAAACCAAAAATCTTCGAAATTATTCCTCCAGAAAGGAACTATTTTATTAAAAATCATAATTCTCAAATTCGAAATTATTTCAAACGTGTAAAGGCTCGAAAAATCTTCGAAATTCTCCTCCCAGAGAGAAACTATTTCATCAAAATCTCGAATTCTCCAATTCGAAATAATTCGAAACGTAACGCAAAAATCTTGGAAATCGCACTTCGAGGAAGAAACTATTTCACCAAAAATTCTCAAATTCGAAATAATTCGAAACGTAACGCAAAAATCTTGGAAATCGCACTTCGAGGAAGAAACTATTTCACCAAAAATTCTCAAATTCTCCAATTCGAAACGTAACGCAAAAATCATGGAAATCGCACTTCGAGGAAGAAACTATTTCACCAAAAATTCTCAAATTTTCCAATTTGAAATAATTCGAAACGTAACGCAAAAATCTTGGAAATCGCACTTCGAGGAAGAAACTATTTCACCAAAAATTCTCAAATTCTCGAATTCGAAACGTAACGCAAAAATCATGGAAATCGCACTTCGAGGAAGAATATTTCATCAAAAATTCTCAAATTCTCCAATTCGAAACGTAACGCAAAAATCATGGAAATCGCACTTCGAGGAAGAATATTTCTTCAAAAATTCTCAAATTCTCGAATTCGAAACGTAACGCAAAAATCATGGAAATCGCACTTCGAGGAAGAAACTATTTCACCAAAAATTCTCAAATTCTCCAATTCGAAACGTAACGCAAAAATCATGGAAATCGCACTTCGAGGAAGAAACTATTTCACCAAAAATTCTCAAATTCGAAACGTAACGGAAAAATCTTGGAAACTGCCTCAGAAGGGAAGAGAAACTATTAATTCCATCGGTGGATGAAACGACTTCGAAGGAATCCTGTTTCTTCCCTCGGCAAAAATCGCCCCGCGAAAACATCGGGAGCGATATCGGTTCCGTTCCTTTTTGCCGTCGCGTTAAAGGAATCTTCCCTTCCTCCCTTCCTCCCCCCACCTCCCCTTCCCCCGTTTTATATTAAAAATGAACTGTCGCCTCCAACGACGAACGGGGTACGGGCATTCGACCGTGTCGTAGCGCCGCTTTTATTTGATAAATCGCGGGACGACCTTTCCTCTCCTCTCCTGAGGTCATCTGAATTTCTAATGCATTATTTTCCCTCCTCCACCCTGGCCGCCACCGCGGGGAAATGGACGGATCCACGCGCGCTGTCGATTCGACGACGGGGATGATGATCCTGGATGGATGTCGAGTTCCCGTTTCGTGAAATATTTCGAAAGGAAGAATATTCCTTGCTCCTCCTCCTTCTCGGTTAATCTCAACAGGGAACGATCTTAAAATCGATACGACGACTCGCATTCGTCGCGCGAGAATTCTTCCTTCCCTCCCTTTCTCGGTCGATTTTAAAATCGATTCTTTGGCTCGTGGATTTGACGCAGTCAAGGATTATCCGATTAACGTTCGAGGTTTGGTATGGAAAATCGACTCGACAGTCGATTTTGGTTTTGGATGAAGGATGCAGTAAAAGAATATCTGATTACCGAGGTGTTCCAGGTATATTTGTAGAAATATTCGTTCTAAGAGAACTTCTTCCTTCCTGGTCGATTTCAAAATCGACTCTTTGTCTCATGGAAGGTGCAATCAAAGAATGTTTGGTTACTGTGTGATACAGATGAAATATTCGTTCGATAGATTTGGTAGAAAATACAGTCAAAGAATATCTGATTAATGTGTTCGAGGCTTGGTGTAGATATAGACGAAATATTGGTTCGACAGCTTATGGATTTGGTGGAAGATGCAGTAAAAGAATATCTGATTAGCGTGTATTTGGTGTGGATTCGTTGCGAGAGCATTCGTTCGTCAATTCGATAGGTTGTTTGAAAAAAGAATATCTAATTAACGTATTTGGTATAAACGAAATATTCGTTGCAAAAACTCCTTGCTTGATCGATTTTAAAATCGATTCTTTGGATTTAATGAACTGATGCAGTCAAGGAATATCCGATTAATGCGTTTGGAAATTTTCTCCTCTTTGGTCGATTTTAAAATCAATTCTGGCTCGTACCAAGTCGAGTCGAAAGATATTATCGACAATTATCTTGGAGGAATTTCTTCCTCGTTGCGATAGAACAGTTTAAAAAGTGTTGTGTTTATTATAATTAAAAATCTTTCGTAAACATCGTCTCGCTCGATTCACGTGTAAATATTTAGCAACGCGAGGCTAAGTATTGCGTAAGAATAACGTATCGCTATTTTCTCTCTTCAAATTTCCAAGCAACGATGATAACAAACTTTCTTTTCAAAAATCCGCCCGCGTGGTTATTTATATTTAGATCTCACCGGATCAGATTTCCACCGACATTCTCCCTCCATTCATCAATCTTCGACGCACGGTATTCACCGAAACATTTTTATCGAGGAGGAATTATCGCTCATTCGAAAGCTCGAACTCGTTCGTTCATTCTCTGATCCACCACAATTTCGTTACATACACTCTCCTACGATCGTATTCGAATCGTACTCTTCACCGCTGGTGGCGCCATCTGGAAGAGCGTCGTTTCGTTCTCAAGAAGTCGCTTACTTTTCCAGCTTGAAAAATCGGGAAAACTGAAAGCTCGAAGCTATCGAAACGATTCGAAAAGCGATTAGCAAAGAAATTTAAATTTGGAAATTTTACCTCCTCGAATTAAATTGTTTGTATAATCTAATATATATTTTATGGTGGTAAAAGGAGGAAGAATCGAAGGAATCCCGGTTCGAAAGGGATGGAGGAGGGTGGGGGAGGAGCGGCACCCTCGACATGGGTTTCATAGCGGCCCATTTGGCGCGACAACGAGCGTGGAAAAGTTCTTTCTGGTGGCGGGCCACCAGATTCCCCGAAATATGCCCACGATTATGGGGTTCCGGATTATCAATTTGTTATACCGTGTTTATTATTCAAATACCGTTTCCCTCCCCTCCTCCTGCTCCTCCTGCCCCCAGATTCCGCGTCGTTGCGTTGAATTGGTGATTTTTTTTTTTTTACGAAACGCTTGCCAAGCGTCGCGGCGACAACTGTTGTAATCCGTGAATTTGTTCTTCCCTTGGAGAAGAATTGGTTGAGCGACGTATCGATCGCACGAAGAAGGAGACGAACGTTTCGCGGTTTTTCCTCCTCGATTCAGAGAGGAGTTTACATTTCGATTTAACGACGAGTTCCCCTCCTTTCGTTTCGACGATTCAGCCTTTTCCCTCCCCACGAAAATGTATCCGAAACCAAACAACCGCCCCATTCTCCCACATGGAATTTCCTTTTTCAAGCATTGAGTCGAGTTTGAAAACGTAAGCTAACAAAAATTCGAATAAATTCGATAAATTTCCCCTTTATCCCTCGGTTAAATACGACGCAGCCTTAAGGACACCCCCTCTCTTTCATCTTCCTTCTCTTCTCTTTCTCCGGCTGGAGCTCTGCTGGATTTCCCGGCAGAGTTATCTCTAATTCGCCGCGGATTTACTCGCCAATGAATCTTTAAATTAGACGCTCCCCCTAATCGTTCAATCACGTTTATCGCGGAACCGAACGAACCGTCTCTCTTTCCACGATTCCTTCACGATCTCCTCCTATTTCCGTTCGACTTCGACCATCCCCCCCCTTTTTCAAATTTCCCTCCGAAACAACCGCTCCTCCTCCTCCTCCTCTTCCCAAATTTAACCGCGACAAACGCGATCCATCTTGCTCCATCCCGAAATTTCAATTAGCATCCTCGACGACGCGTCACGTCGACCTCCTCCTCCCCCCCTCGATTATTAAATTCCAATCTGCAACATCCCGTCCACCCCAGGTTTTCCTCCTCCTCTCTCTCTCAAGAAGAAGAAGAAGAAGAATAATTCTGGTCCAGTCTCCTCGAGTTGGAATCCTCGATTGTTGGCGAGAAAGAAGGGTTTTTTTTCCCCCCCTAAGAAGAGGAGGCGTCTCATCAGTCACGTCGCGGAGGAGGCGCCACGACGCTCGATGTGTCAATTAATCCCCTCATCCCCCGGGTATGGACGGCTGGATTATCATTATCCTCTCGTGGCGTGTATCTCTGTTGGGACGGGATGTCGGGACACCGTTGGAGACGCGCCCGTTATCTTCTCTCTCGTGGAGGGTTGGTTGGTTGGTGCGTGCACACGTACGGCTCCTTTGCTAATTAATGTCGTGCTTGCGGCGCGATTGTTGCGCGTGGGGAGAGGGGGAGTTTGGCGGAGTTTGATTGGAAGCTGTCGTTGGTGGGATTACGCGGAATTTGGGGGGACGAGACGAGGTTATTATAAGATTTTGACGGGGAGATTAAAATTTGGGAGGGTAAAAAGATTGGCCGGTTTTGTTTCGAAAGGTGTTGTAATTGAAGAAAGAATCTCCAGAAAGAATCGATGGTTTTTTCGGAGGCTCTAAATGGAGGATCAGATTGTCGAGAAATATGTTACGGCTTGATTCAAGATCAAGAGCGAAAGGTAAGGTTTGAATTGTCGAGGAATTGTCGATGATTTTTGAAGATCGGATTCAATAAAGTAGGATCGATTCAAGATCGTGGTGTTCGTTGATTTCGAGGAACGAGGTTTGGTTGAAAATTAATGATTTTTCGGAGGACCGGATTGGGCCGCTTGAAGTGAATTTCAAAAGTACGATCGATTCGAGATCGTGGTTGATTTGAAGAAAATAAGAGAAGGCTTGGTAAAGTTTAATAAACATTGATAATTTCTTGGAAGCTCTGGATCATTGGCCAGATTATGAATTGAAGGCTTGAAGTGAATTTCAATCGGATAAAGTACGATTAATTCAAGATCGTGGTTGATTTCGAGGGATAGGACAAGACTTGTTCTAAAAGTCGATGATTTTTGGAGAGCTCTGGATCGGATCATTTGACCAGATTATTGAACATACATAAGAAATATATCTTGAAGTGAATTTCAAGATAAGAAATAATTCAAGATCGAAGTTGATTTCGAGGGATAAGAAAATAGGAATAAACTTGGCAAAGTTAAAAATCAATGCTTTTTGGAGACTCTGATTACATCATTCGACCAGATCATCGTGTATGAGAAATATCTTATGGTTTGAAGTGCAGTCACGATTGATTCAAGATCGTAGTGTTCGTTGCTTTCGATAAAACAAGATAAAGCAATGATGTCTGGAGATCCTGGATTGGATCATTTGACCAAAGTACGATTGATTCAAGATCGAAGTTGATAGAACAAGATTTGGTAAAAATTAATGATTTTTGGAGATCCTGGATCATTTGACCAGATTGTGAACGGCTTGAAGTGAATTTCAAGGTACGATTGATTCAAGATCGAGGTTCATTTCGAAGAATACAAGAAAACAAGACTAAAAATTAATGATTTTTGGAGATCCTGGATCATTTGACCAGATTGTGAACGGCTTGAAGTGAATTTCAAGGTACGATTGATTCAAGATCGAGGTTCATTTCGAAGGACAAGACTAAAAATTAATGATTTTTGGATCATTTGACCAGATTGTGAACGGCTTGAAGTGAATTTCAAGGTACGATTGATTCAAGATCGAGGTCGATTTCGAGGATCATCGTTACGAAGCGTTATAGATTAAAATTGTTACGGTTCAAGGGGATAGAACGAGACATTTCCCAAATTATTATCGAATTAGCTGCAATTAATTTAATTTAACAAGCGAGAAAGAAGTCTCGCAGGCTTAACTCGATATCTCCTGTCTAATTGAACACAATGTACACGCAGAGAGAGAGAGAGAGAACAATGACAAGACGCACGAAGACGAGAGAAACTTTCCCGAGAAGAAAGTTCTCTCCAACTGCACTCGTTCCTTCGAAAAAATTAAGCAAATTCCTCTGCCAACCTCCGTCGCAAAATCCGTCGGCCAGCAAAAATTGAAGGTCTTATCCAGCGATAAGAGGAGGAGTCCTCCAGGAAGGGATTCGCGGGAAAACGCGGCCAAAGGGGCGACGCGGCGAGGAAGAGAAAGGGAGGAACGACGAGAGGAGGGGGAGAGCGGGTCACGTGAGTTATGGCCGTCCCGACGCCTCTCCCCCACTGGCCCCGGGCTCAATTTACAGATGATTCCGCGTGTTACCGCCTGGCCAACGGCTGGTTAACCTTCCCGCCGAACGCTTAATCTTCCAACGCGTGTGACCCGCGGACTTTGGCCGAAAACGATGAATGGAGACGCCTATAAACTCGTCCTCCTCCACCCTCCTCCAACCAGATTTATCGGCCCTCGATGGGACGACAATAGCCAACAAGTTGGCGGAAAATGGAGATCCTCTCCGTATTTTTATTTCTTCTCTTCAACGACGATCGTTTCGTTTACCGATCGCGGATTATTTGTCGCAGTTGGACTTGTCGAGTTCCGGTCGCACGAGGCGAGGAAGAAGAAGAAGAAGAAGAAGAGGGTCGGGTGAACGGCAGGAAGCGTTGCGTCTCTCTGGGATTGCGGGGCAAAAAGCGGGGCTGTTTCTGGAGGAAATGCAGCGCACCGTGACCACACGGTGGTTATTATCGTCAAAGCATGGCCGGCGAATGCTCGCCCCGGCCCCCCATCAAAAAGCTAATCGACTGGGCTTAAGTAAACCATAGCGAATGGACAGCGCACACAGCTCGAAGACACGAATTCCTTTTCTTTCCGACGCTTATATATATAATTCATCCTCGTTGAAAGGGTTTTCGAGGGACCCGCATCTGGACCCGTTTTTCCAACCGAGATTCCGTTTTCACGAATGCTTGGGAAAAGACGAGGAGCGGTGTTTCCTTCAGCACGTGACGATGCCTCGAGGACGAGGAGGAGGAGGAGTGGTCGTTGGCCGTCATTAGCCGACGGGACACCCCGTGGCGAGCCGCAATGTGTCGCTCGAAACGGATGTGTACGAATCGTTAATCGAGGACCCGCTAGCTTCATCACCATTTGTCGTGAACGCTGGTGAAACGAATCGGTCGACTCCGTCGATCCGTCGATTTGCGGCACTGCCTCCATGGTTGAAACCGAGTTTCGTCCTTTTTTCCTTGCGGCCGAGGAATTGCGAGGGGACAACGAATAATGGTTTTCGATTAAAAGCATTAGAAGAAGAAGAAGAAGAAGAAGATTCGCGACTACAAATAATTGATACATTGTGTTCTGGTTTATCCGGACGGGGCTTGTTTGTTACGGATGCGAGGTCGATAGGTTGTCGTCGTCGAGGAAATCGATCGATCTTGGCGGAACGAATGTTGAAGAGCGATGGAGACGGGCAAAGGGGTTGATTTTCGCGCTTCATCGGATTATTTCCTCGCTTTTGCAGGGAGGAGGGAGATTGATGCACGAGGAGGAGAGTCGAAATTCGAAAACTCTCGCCCTTCGATTTAAGAGTGACGTTGACAAAAGCGAATCCAACGATTATATCGATTACTCTCGATTCAGGAACAACGCTAATAAGAATTAATCGAATCCAATATTCTATCAACGTGTATCAACACGCATAGTTGTTTCGACGACCAATCTTAAACTCTCGCTGTTCGATACGTACTCGATTCAGGAACAAAACTACTAACAAAAATGTTAATCGAATCCATTTGTTGCACTCTATCAAACATATCAACTCTCGATATATTATTCTTATTCAATTCAAGAGTAACTTCGTCCTGTTTAAACGAATCTTGAATCTTGAACTGTTCGATATTTAGTCGATTTAAGAATAACACTAACGAGAGTTCAATCGAATCCATTCTGCTAAATATATTAATTTTTCAATATGTTATCCTTATTCGATATATATTCAATTTAAGAGTAACACCAACAAAAGTGTTAATCGAATTCATCCCTTTTATCTGTATGTATTAATTATTCGATATATACTCGATTTAACAATAATCGAATCATTTCGATCTTAATACTCGATTTAGAACAACAATCGAATCATTTTTCGCCTTCTACCAACATGTTTTAACTGTTCGATATATACCCGATTTGACACTAACAATCGAATCCATTTCTCGCGTTTCTTCCACGTGTATATCGGTTATTACTTCTCCACTACCTATTTCGATCTTAAACTCTCACGAGTGTTAACCAACAAGACGAATCCAATATCAACGTATATACACCGATTACTACTTCTCCACTATCCATTTCTTGAACACCCATCGTTCGACACGTAACATATATGTCAGTTTATTACTTCTCCACTACTCATTTCAATTTTGAACTCTCACCAACGTTCGCCAATGTTCTACCAACGTATATACACCGATTCCTACTTCTCCACTATCCATTTCGATCTTGAACTCCCATCGTTCGACACGTAACATATATACCACTTATTACTTCTCCACTTTCATATATATACTCGATTTAAAAGTAATACTAACATGAGCGTCAATCGAAACATATATATACCGATTACTATTCATTTCTTGAACTCTCACCATTCGATATATACTCGACTTAAGAATAATATTAACAAGAGCGTTAATCGAATCCAATGTTCTACCAACCAATATCCATTTCTTGAACACCCATCGTTCGACACATAACATATATACCAGTTATTACTTCTCCACTTTCATATATATACTCGACTTAAAAATAATACTAACATGAGCGTCAATCGAAACATATATATACCGATTACTATTCATTTCTTGAACTCTCACCATTCGATATATACTCGACTTAAGAATAACAGTAACAAGAGCGTTAATCGAATCCTTGAACTCCTACCGTTCGATATATACTCGACCTAAGAATAACACTAACAAGAGTTGATCGAATCCAATATTCTACCAACGTACATATACCGATTTATAACATTTCGATCTCAAACTCTCATATATATACTATATATATACTATATACTCGATATATACTCGGCTTAAGAATAACAGTAACAAGAGGTCGATCGAATCCGATGTTCTACCAACCAATATATATATTACTACCTCTCCACTATCCATTTCTCGAAGTGTCAACCGGTTATTACTCGTCCACTAACCGTTTGAATCGCGAAATCTGATCTCCGCTTACCTTGCTGATTGCTCTTCCTGGTGGTCTTCTTCTCCTTCATCCACGGGTATTCGGGCACGTTGACGGAGGGGTCCGCGACGCCGTGGGGGTCGATCATGGCGTGGTAGCCGGGGTGGTGGGAGCCGGGGCTGATGGAGCCCCCGGCCCCGGGGGAGTGTTGGAGGCCGGCGGCGTCGCCCGCCGCGAGCTGGGGCAACGCGGTCATGAACTCGGCCATGGAGGGTTGGCTGTTGATGAAGCCCGTCTCGGCGGTGCCGCAGGTCGGGTCCATGGCCGGGTGGTGGGTCCCGTGCGGGGGCAGCCCGGCACCCGGCCCCGCGGCCACCGTCGCCAGCCAGAAGCCACCCCCTCCGTCGTTCGCCAGGACGGGTGTCGTCGGCCTCGTCCTCACGCTCGCAACCTCACCACGCTTCCCCGCGTGCACCAACGCCGCCTCGAGCTGATGCCTCCTCTGCGATTCCTCTTCCGGCGGCGGCAATCCAACTTGCCGCTTGCCGCGCATCGAACGTTACACCCCCCTCACTTCTTCCTCCCGATAACGTGCAAGTATATATTCTTCGATAAACTATACACACACACACACACACATACACACACACAATATATATATATATATATGAAAGGTTAGTCTTGTAACGCACAGACCTACCTATGTATATATATATATGTATATATATATGTATATGTATATACTACACCACTTTTGCACGAGAAGAGAAAATCTCCAGAGTAGTCGTCGTTTATCGTCGCTTCGTCGTGCAGTTCACTGGGAAAGATCACACGAGAGAGCACAGGCAGAGAAACGCTCTTACTTCTTCTCACTTCTCCCAATCCCAATATATCAGAGCGAGAGAGAGAGAGAGTGAGAGACAAAGAGACAGAAAATACATATACTCGCGAGAAATTCACACACTTTTTCCACCAGACGGAGAGAAAGAAAGGAGGAAGGAAGGAAGGAAGGAAGGAAGAGAGAGAAAGAGGGAGAGAGAGAGAGAGAGAGAAGAGGATCGGCAGATCGATGTCGCGGCGCGCGCGGTACTCGTGTTGCCCGATCGGCCCGGGACCCGAGTCGAGCGAAGCCACACGCGATCGCTCTCTGCACGCTGTAGCCGAGTGACGTGCACCACCGCCGCGACTCTCGTGACGCGAGAAGGAGAAGGTGGCACGAGACCCGCGTCCACCCGTGGGGAGACGGAGACGGAGGAGGCGGAAGCGGCAGAGAGAGAGAGAGAGATTTATATAATAACGAAATCCACCACTTTTGGAGAGAGAGAGAGAGAGAGAGAGAACGCGCGCGCCACCTTCTTCTTCTTCTTCTCTCCTCTCCAATGTTCCCCGTGGCGTGTCTCTGTTGTTACTGCTGTCTCGTTCCCTCCCGCCGAGCGGAGGGGCCGCGCGCACGCACTCTCTGTTGCGGCACGGTCACGTGACCGGCCTCCAGTAGAACGGGTCGACCAATGGGGCGGCGGTATCGCGGCGGCCGAGGCACGGCCCTCCGGCCGCGTAGGCGGGCTGCGGTGCCCACGGTTTCTTCTTCTCTCCACCACGGCGGGGCACCGGAACCCCGGCCAGCCAGCCAGCCAGGGCACCCGGAGCGGACCGAGTTTGCGGCGATTCTGGCCTTCGACGCCGCCGCCGCGGACGCCAGACTCTCTCCGCCGAGTCTCTCTCTCTCTCTCTCTCTCTCCTCTCCCTCTCCTCCTCTTCCCTGCCTGCCTACCTACCTACCTACCTACCTACCTATCTACCTACCTACCTCTGCCCCCGTACGCGAGGAGCACGCGAGGAGGCCACCGCGCCACGACTTGGGCGGTCGTCGGATTTCAGGCGCAATCGTGGGCGGGACGCGCGAGCGCGGCGCTCGGCGAGGTACGGGCGAGAGGTGGAGGGGAAGTTGTCACGTGCTCGGCCACGCGGTGCGCGTCTCCTCTCTTTTCCAGGGCGGGGGATTTTCCCCTCGATGGTACGTTTCCGTGGTGGATGGCGCGTCGTGGATCGTGGCGAAGGAGGGGAGGGGAAGGAGTTCGAAGGAATTTGAAGGAACAACAGGATCGCACCGAGGAGTACCGAGTACGGGCAATGTTCCCGATCGAATCTCGAGTAACGGAAAGAAAGACGTGCGAGAGAGAGAGGAGGGGGGGGAGGGGAGGAGGGGGAGAGAACCGATGTTTAGAAGCGAATTCGATTCAGAATTCAGCAACGGTTTTGATGACAGATTACTCCCCCCCCCCCTCCCCCCGCCGGACCCGCTTTGTGCGCGAAGCCGTCCCGTTCTCTCCCGGGATCGAGCCGTTTGATCGAGAACTTTTGCAGCAAAAAAAAAAAAAAAAAAGTCCCGATGCCTCTACCCCCCTCCCCTACCGGCGAGTAACATCCGTGGTCGTCCCAATATGGAATAACATGGAATATTTTCTTACTCTTCTCTCTCTTTTGTGTACAAAAGTGGTATGGGGGAAAGAAAAACGAAAAGAAAAACGAAAAGAAAAGAAAAGAGAAATAGGAAAAAAATGACGGATCGTTGTTTCGATCGATCGATCCCGTATTCTCATCTTCGATTTTTGTTCGTCCGCGTAATTACGTACGGCAATCCCTTGTTCTTCTTTTATTACCCGACCCGATTCGGACGTTCCAAATCTTCTACTACTACTACTACTACTACTACTACTACTACTGTTGCTACTAGTATCACTATTACAGACCTATTAGAATGGGAAATTTTCAATGAAGCGGGAGTCGGGAGGAAGGGAGAGGGGGAAGGGCGAGTGTCGGAACAGGGGGCGAGGGGAGAGAGAGAGGGGCAGAGGGGGAAGGGGGAGGGGGGTAGGCGAGCAGTCGCCACATCTGCCGCCAGATTTAACTATACATTACAGACACACGATATGTCAAAGTCCTATACTTCATATCGACTCCGCCATTTATTAAAAGTTTCATCGCCGCGCCACCGTGTCGCTTCGAACCCCCCCCCCTCCCTCTTCTTACACGCGAATATATATATATATATAATATGTGTGTATGTATAGAAAGGATGTTCGAAATATATATATATATATACGAACGAAAAGTTTCTTCCAAGGTGGAATATCTTCCAAGGGGGAGAGGATGGGGGGAGGTGGATCTTTCTTTGTCTTCGAATCGTTCGACATTCGCGATATAAATAAATATTTGGCAATAATTCGTTCCTTACATTTGTATTATTTATCATTAATCCAGGGATAAGTTGGAAAATTATTAATTTATTCCTTTTGCAACGAAGTGCGTACACGTTTCATATTTTATTTACAAAATTGTTTAGAAAATATTGTAGAGGAAGCGGGCTGTTCTCCCTCGATTCTACATTGATCCTCCTTATCCTTTGTTTCAGGAGAGGATTCAGGATTGGTTGGATCGCAGAAATTCTATTCCATCCTGTTCGGTTTGTGTACGTATATCGTTAGGACACGATAACGATTTCCCTTGACCGTGGAAAATTCTCGAGAAAATTCTATTCGAAGATTTGAGCGTCGAATTTGTTGGGGAACGTCGAAGTATAGAGCGAGAGAGAAAAATTTTTCTCGGACACATCTCCTCCGTTCTCTTTCTTCTCTTTCATTCGCCTCGCTCGAAGGAGTTGAAATTTCTTCTTTCTCTTTTTTGCGCCGTCGAATAACTCGACGAGCGCGTTCACAGCGCTCTTATCTTATCTTATACGGGCGAGCTTAATACTAGAAAAATGGGAGATTCCAGCCGAGGCAGGTACCTTTTTACCGGTACTGGAATTTTCCGTCTGTCAGTTCTCCCTTCTCTCTCCCTCCCTCTCTCTCTCTCTCTCTCTCTCTCTCTCTCTCTCTCTCTCTCTCTCTCTCCGTCTGCGCCACCGATTGCGAAATGAAGTTTTATATTAAGCTTCGACTTTTCTCTCTCTCTCTCTCTCTCGAGTCTCCGTCCCCCCTCTTTTTCTCTTCGCCTCTTTTCCTCCACACCTTCTCGCACCCTCTTATGTATTTACGTACCGATAGATCGTTATGTCGACGTTTGCATATATATTGACACCGTCGCCCCTCTCTCGTCAAGATATAATATATATATATGGGCTATCGAATGGCACGATGAGAGAGAGAGAGAGAGAAAGAGTTTCGATCCGATTCGATATTCTGGAGAATCTTTTTTTCTTTCTTTTTTTTTTTGTCCGGTTTTGGAATTTTAAACGATCGAGGCCGAGAAAAATCATTTCTTGGGAAAGTTTTTTTAGGAAAATATATCGAATTAGAAGCGGCGGGAGGAGAGGTCATACGACACCACGGTCGGGAAGAATGCGCACTCCTCCGCATCCGCCATTAAAAATAAACCATCTTTCGTCGCCATTTTAGCACGATCTGTCAATCACCGGATCGCTGGAACGAGTCCTTCCCTTCGAAGGGGAAGTTTTCGCCCTTGGAAACACGACACCCTTCCAACTTCTCTCTCTCTCTCTCTCTGTCTGTCTCTTCGTTTTCGAGGCAAAAAACGAACTCGTTAAAGGGCCCAAATAAAATCTTCGTCCTTTCTTCGTTTTTCCTTTTGCCTTTCCTTCTTCGACGATCGATTCGAATTTTCGAAAAAAATCATCCTTCTTTTGAGATTTTTAGTTGCAGATATCCCTCCGAGGGATATCGTTTAATACTGGAATAACGAACGATCCGATCCTTGGAAATTTGGGAATAATTTTTCGACGATTTCTCGAGACTCCCTTCGCTTCGAGCGTGATTACTCGAGTGTGCTCGCGTATCAGCGGCGCAGAGTGGAAGGATACAAGCAAATTAAACATGCATAATTAAAGGGCGAAATACCGCCGCTCCTTCCTTCCTTCCTTCTCGCGCCAACCGTGGTTGGGCAGGACTACCTTAAGGAAGGTCCTTGCCAGGCAACATCTGGCCGCTATGAAGTATAAAGAGGCATGCGATATCATCCGCAGTGAATGCTTAATTAAAACCTCAGACTCCGCCACCCCGCAGCCAGTCGCTCGCTAATCGCAAGAACTGCCGCCCTCCCTCGCTTCCTCCACCCTCGTCGAAAAATTTGGAGGAAGGTTAGCGACATGGAATCTTTCCTCTTCGTTGTTTCGCCTCGTGTTTTATTGTATTCGGTCGACGGTTCTTTTGCTTCGAGTGCTTAAGGCTCGCTTCTATCGAAATCAAATACTAGTGGATACTAGTCGAAAAATTTGGAAGAAGATTAATAACATGGAATCTTTCGACGTCGATTCGAATAAAATAAGATCGAATTTAATCGACTTTTATTGAAATCAAATACTAGTGGATACTAGTCGAAAAATTTGAAGGAAGGTTAGCGACATGGAATCTTTCGACGTCGATTCGAATAAAATAAGATCGAATTTAATGAATTACTTTAAGTGTTTAAGGGTTACTTTTATTGAAATCAAATACTAGTAGATACTAGTCGAAAAATTTGAAGGAAGGTTAGCGACATGGAATCTTTCGACGTCGATTCGAATAAAATAATATCGAATTTAATGAATTACTTTAAGTGTTTAAGGGTTACTTTTATTGAAATCAAATACTGGGTGATACTAGTCGAAAAATTTGAAGGAAGGTTAGCGACATGGAATCTTCAGATATCGTTATTTCGCCACGTGTTTGATTGTATTCGGTTGACGTCTTTTACTTTAAGTGCTTACTTTTATTGAAATCAAATACTAGTGGATACTAGTCGAAAAATTTGAAGGAAGATTAGCAACATGGAATCTTTCGACGTCGATTCGAATAAAATAAGATCGAATTTAATGAATTACTTTAAGTGTTTAAGGGTTACTTTTATTGAAATCAAATACTAGTAGATACTAGTCGAAAAATTTGGAAGGAAGGTTAACGACATGGAATCTTTCGACGTCGATTCGAGTAAAATAAGATCGAATTTAATCGACTTTTACTGAAATCAAATACTGGTGGATACTAGTCGAAAAATTTGAAAAATAACATGTAATCTTTCTTCTTTCGGTTGTTTCGGTCGACGTCGACGTTCAATATTCGAATAAAATAATATTTTCACGCGATCAATCACATTAACTGCTTTTATCAAAATCAAAATCGTAAATACCGGACGATATGATTCCGATTATTTTCATAAAGTGTCTCGCAAAAAGCATGCGAGAAGTCTGAAAATTTACAACTTAAAAGTTCATCATCATAGTGGGGAAAGTGTTCACAAATGAGACTCGGAGAAACGGAGCCAAACTTTTATCTTACACAAAAAGTAAAATAAACGAAAAATAAGCATGTATTTGTTATAATTTTAAATTATCGATCGCTTTTTATTTTTATTTCATTCGGTGTACAAGCCACACGGTTTGTAAAGCAGATTTCAAACATCAAGAATGGACAAGAATAAACCTGTTATCGTTCATTTCTAGGCGGGCCAGAAATACAAATCTTATCTTTCGACTCGTAAAAAATAAAAATCCAAAACAAAAACTTTGCAGTAGATCTTTGCCCTCTTTTATTTCCCTCCCCTTTATTTTGGAGGACATTCGAAGGAGGAAGGCTTTTTTAATCGATCGAAGCGCGTGTTGTTTGTGAAAGAGAGAGAGAGAGAGAGAGAAGGCCGGAAGAAATCTAGGCGGGGGAGGAGGGGGAGCAGGTCGTAGGGCCGACACTTGGCGCAAATTGCCCCAGTAAGTGTAGTGCATTAATCTTTGGTTTGGTTTCCTCTCCGCCGCGTGTGTTTGCGGTGGCGGCCGCCGCGTATAAACCCTCGACAACGCCGCACGTATCGCCTTCTTTCGAAGCATCCGCGGACATCTTGGATGGCCGCAACTCTTGCTTGGCTAACTCCTTTGTCGAACAATTCTCTTTCACAATTGTTCACTGGAGTGAAATGGAATGGACGATTGGAAAAGGAAAACTTTTTTAGAAAAGCAAAATTAAAACCAAGATTAAAACAGGAGGAGGCAAAGCTGCTCTCGTTACGAGATTTTGCGGGGAAAGTTTGGGGGGCAGTTTCGAAGCCACCCCCTTTGTCCTTAACCGGCCACCTTAACCGTGCGCGACTGGGGGAGGGGGGGCGGATGTGTTGCGTAATGCGAATACCGTGTCGCATTCCACCGACTCGGGAGCCCGAGAAACCCCTTCTTTATTCGATTAAATAAATTGGGAGCGATTACGTTGGGACCAGGCACCGGCTAATGGAACCCGATGAGCCCCGGCGATGAGCAGAGGGGTAATTAATGATTCCCGATTCGGTGTCCCGTGCCTTTTTCTCCAACTTTCTTCCTCTCGAAGATTTCGAGGGAAAGATGTGGAAAATCTTTGTCTCTTGAATGTTGTGAAAATTCGGATCGATCGTTTTCGAATAACGACTCGAACAATCGTTTTCAATTTCTCTGAATTGGGAGGGGCGTAGCTCGAAGACACGACGTTTTGCTCCTTCTTTTATTTTTTACCATAAAATTTTCGTAATACAAAATCGCTGTTGCTTTCCTCGTTCCCCCTCCCCCTTTTTTTTTATCCGTCTCATCATTTTCTACCACGATAAACGTGTATCCGTCGTCATTCACTTTCGAAAAGACGAAAAGATTGTACCGTTCGAAGGTTCGATTGAAACTTGCGTTGGTTGGTGAATGTCTGTCAAAACAAAAGCAACAGCGACGATAATAAAATTATAAGCGAAATTTCGGTGAGCTTGTTTTTTCTCGAATCGAAAATAATAATAATAACAATTTGTAAATTTCCTTAAAAAGCGGGAGAGGATCGTGGTGAGCGAGAATCTCTTCAGTGTTCAGAAAATTCATACTCGATTGCGGCCTCTGAGGATATCGCGGTTTGATATTAGGCGAAATCACTCGGCGGTCTATCCACGTTGGTGTTCCCCAGATTGCAATATAATGACGTCGTAAGTTGGCGAATAATTGCGGAAATTTGTATATCCAGCCCGCGGGACTCGAGCTCGCTGGCCCTGGCCCCGATAACCCGTTCCTCGAATCCACCGATGAATCCTTTATGCGGCCACCTCACGTTTTCTTCCATCCAATTCTCCTCGTCCGTTTCCGGGTGTGAACGGGTAATATTCTCGCAAGAAGAACGTAACGTCGCCCAGTTAGAGAGTTGTTGTTAAACATTCCCATTGTAAAGTAAATTTCTCGCAAGAATAAGTTTTTTTTTTTAAATTTTAGATTGAATTTTAATTAAGAATCAATTTATTGATGTAATGGAATTATTAAAGATAATTAAGTAAATAGATCATAATTATTTAATAGGTATTATTTGAGGAATAAAATTCATTAGAAGTAATTTATTAATCTACTATATTTGATTTGAAAGCAATCCAGTTGTGGAGATTTGTTGTTAAAAATGTTAGTTTTTAGAAAAGAAGGTAAACACACTTCCATTGTAAATTTCTCTCAAGAATAAGTTTTTTTTTTAAATTTTAGATTGAATTTTAATTAAGAATCAATTTATTGATGTAATGGAAATATTAAAGATAATTAAGTAAATAGATCATAATCATTTAATAGGTATTATTTGAGGAATAAAATTCATTAGAAGTAGTTTATTAATCTACTATATTTGATTTGAAAGCAATCCAGTTGTGGAGATTTGTTGTTAAAAATGTTAGTTTTTAGAAAAGAAGGTAAACACATTCCCATTGTAAAGTAAATTTCTCGTAGAAATGTTAGTTTTTAGAAAAAAAGATAAACTTATTCCCGTTGTAAAGTAAACTTATCGAAAGAATAAAAAAATATTGTACAATTGTTGTTAAAAAATCTTAGTTTTTTTTTTTTTAGAAAAAAAGATAAACTTATTCTCGTTGTAAAGTAAATTTATCGAAAGAATAAAAAAATATTGTACAATTAGAGAGTTGTTGTTAAAAAATCTTAGTTTTTTCTTTTTTAGAAAAAAAGATAAACTTATTCTCATTGTAAAGTAAAATTATCGAAAGAATAAAAAAATATTGTACAATTGGAGAGTTGTTGTTAAAAAATCTTAGTTTTTTCTTTTTTAGAGAAAAAGATAAACATTTCCATTGTAAAGTAAATTTGTGGTAAAAATCTGTAGAAAAGAAGATAAATTAAAATTTCCATTTCTCGTAAGAATATATTATCCGGAGAATTGTTAAAAATCTTAGTTTTTAGAAAAAAAGATAAACTTATTCCCATTGTAAAGTAAACTTATCGAAAGAATAAAAAAATATTGTACAATTGTTGTTAAAAAATCTTAGTTTTTTCTTTTTTAGAAAAAAAGATAAACATTTCCATTGTAAAGCAAATTTGTGGTAAAAATCTGTAGAAAAGAAGATAAATTAAAATTTCCATTGCAAAGTAAATTTCTCGCAAGAATGTAAAGAATTGTTGTTAAAAACGTTCTTGGCAACGAATTTTCAACGTTACGTTTAATTTTCGAGAAGCGTGGATGAAAGAACGGGGCGAGATGTATCGAGGCGTGTGCCGAGTCACGTCGAGGGGATGTCGGTCGAAGTTGGTGGCATTGGGATAGCTCGATACGCGAAATGATTGCGTGTGTCCGACGATCGAGCTGGAAAACTGGTAACCTTGGACGAGAAAAAGAGTGAGGGTGAAATTCGTCTCGAATCACACGGATATATATATATATATATACGTGAGTTTTTAGAAATTGATCCCTCCCTTCTTCTTTTATTTTATTCTAAGAGACACTTTTACCACAGCCAATCCGTTATATTTTACTAAAAACAAATCATAGTAAAGCGTATTATCCACTATCATCGTTATATTTTTTCGTTCAACCTTTTCTCCCGAGCGACTGGAAGAAGTGGAAGACTCATCCGTATTTGGGAAAAGAGTTGACAATTTCAAAGCTAAACGTATCACCGAAATTCTATTTCAAAAGATTTTTTCCACAATCAACCAGCAGGATCCTTGGACTCGAATTATATATATATATATTAACACTACCACTGTCAAACGACTGTTTCCGAAATTTAGAATTTCTTCTTTACTCAAGTATCGCCATATGACTTATTGACTTTTTCTATAATCCAGATACAACCCAATATTGTTCAATATTCACAACTTTAGCTTGGCTAAAATCTCGCTCTATATTAAGATACAAATGTTTTTTTTTTTGCAAACTGCGGTCATTTGAGGAAGGGGTGAATACGTGAAATGTCGGCTGGTTTGGTGTTAAGAAGATGTTCGATAAGGAAGGAGAAATTCGGGCAGGCAAAGTTGTTGGGACGGCGCAAATTACCTCTTTAACGAAAAGGTAACCGATTCCTCACTCGATGGAGCGGCGGCTCGAAAGATGGAACGGTCCCAGGAGGGGATGGCGGTGTCCCGTGGTGGCGTAGGTAGCGACGGTCCACGAGGCGGACCGGGTGACAAATAGATGTACGCGGGCCACCGCACGATTTACTCTTGGGCGAAGGGATAAAAGCTTCCTGACAAAATCCTGCTGTGACAGCGGATCCCGACCGACGTCTCCGGCCCGTGTTGCTTCTCTCCCGCCGACTAATCGCCTCGGTTGAAATAAAAGGAAGGAAGGAAGAAACAAGAAGATGCCCGCGACATCTTCACGGAGAAGGGATCCATCGAATGATACAAAATTTCGACTCTTATTGGAGTGGAATCTCGAGAAAGAGATGTTCGAGGAGTTGTCTGAAAAGGGGAATTGAAGAGTCCGTGCAATTTTACAAATTTCGCGATTCTTATTGGAGGTTTCGAGCGGAAGTTTTAATCTCGAGAAAGGTTTGTTGGAAAATTGGAAGAATTGTCTAATTGCGTTAAGCAAACTTTCCTAGAAAGGAGAGTTGCCTCGAAATGGGAAAGGATCCATCGAACGATACGAATTTCGAAGACGCGATTCTTATTGGAGGTTTCGAGTGGGATTTTTAATCTCGAGAAAGGTTTGTTGGAAAATTTGAATAATTATTGTTTAATTGTCTCGGCACGTTTCCTACAAAAAAAGAATTGGAGAGAATTGTGTTCGTTTCTTTCATTTTATAGATCTCGAAATAGAAAAAAGGATCGAATGATAGAAATTTCGAGGACGCGACTCTTGTTGGAGTGGAATCTCGAGAAAGAGATGTTCGAAGATGTTGTCTGAAAAGGGGAAGAATTGGCGAATCCGTTTCGATGATACAAATTTCGAAGAATCTTATTGAAAGTTTCGAATGGAATTTTTAATCTCGAGAAAGATTGGAAGAATTGTCTAATTGTAAATACGTTTTCTAGAAAGGAGAATTGCCATGTTCTTTTCATTTTATAGATCTCGAAATAGAAAAAAGGATCGAATGATAGAAATTTCGAGGACGCGACTCTTATTGGAGTTTTCGAGTGGAATCTTTAAAGCTCGAGAAAGGAAAATTGTTGGAAAATTGGAAGAATTGTCTAATCGTAAGCACGTTTCTTAGAGAAGAGAGTTTTCGAGTGGAATTTTTAAAGCTCGAGAAAAAAAGTTTTAGAATTCAGAGGAAAATGTTTGTGTTTTAATTCGTGTTTAAATTGTTTCAACGATCGAACGATTCTCGTCCGAGGTCGAAATTTCGAGATTCTCTGGGATGGGAGGATCGAAAGGGAGCAAAAGTTTATCCCAAACACATTATCTTAATGAATTAGAGAGGTCGGGCAGGCCGATTCGGCGGTTCAATTAACTTTAAGAATCGGGTGACATATTTAATTTCCTCCGAATAACGGGAGTCCTTCTCTCTTCGAGGGAGAGGAGGAGGATACGGCCGGAAGGAGAGACGCAGTGACTCGAAACTTGTGTATAAGTCTCGCGGAGACCAACCCTCCGAGACTTATTTCGAAAATGGCCGCCGTTAATCGAGTCGTCGGTTCGTTGTCGTCTCGCTTCGTCTCGATTAACCATTCGATTCAATGGAATTTAAAATTGTGCCACGATCGAAACGACGACGATCGATATTTTTCTCTCGTTCGATACCCGTATAAGTATCCGTTCCAAGTATCAAAAAAAGGAAGGATTCGACGATCATCGTAGCATTTTTCCAAGCTTTTTTAAAATCATAATCCTCAAAATGTTCACGAAAACGCGAAATAATAAATTTTCCAAAAAAAGGTAGCGATTCAACGGTGCAAAAAAGCGAAGGATTGGAACGACGCTCGATTGGATTCGAAGAACACATTGCGAATATTTTATTCGATAACGTAACAACATTTTTCCAAGCTTTTTTAAAATGATCTTGAAAACAGATATCTTGGATGAATCCTCACAATTTTCACGAAAATAATAAATTTTCCAAAAAAAGGTAGCGATTCAACGGTGCAAAGTTTAAAAAAGCGAAGGATTGGATTCGAAGAATACATTGCGAATACTTTATTCGATATCGCATATAATACAGCATTAAGAATGAGCTTAGACGAATTCTCAAAATTTTCACGAAAGCGATTCAACGGTGCAAAGTTGAAAAAAGCGAAGGATTGGAACGACGCTCGATTGGAATACATTACTTCGATGATCGGCATTGCGAATATTAAAGATGATCTTGAATAACAATGAATTGATAAATAGATATCTTGGATGAATTCTCAAAATTTTCACGGAAACGCAAGATAATAGCAAATTCAATCGGCGCGGAATTTAGAGAAGCGAAGGATTGACGCGACTGAATGCTTGAATCATCGATAGAAACATATCTCAGAATTTGACTAATCCAAATTTTCGTAACATCGGTGTCGATAATGATCGAAATTTTCGAAAAAGTAATTCAACGATGCAGAATTTGAAACAAAGGAGGGAATTAAGGGAACAATGCTCCGTAAAATTAAATTCCAAAATATTGCAACAACGCGAATACTTTATTCGACGTCGAAGTAGCATTTCTTGAAAACAGCCTTGAGCTACGTAACATCGACACAAGCGCATCTTAAAATTTGAACAATCTCTCTAATATAATTTATAACGATAGGAAATAATCGGTGGAATAACTGTCGAAAGTTACCCGAAGCTTTTCCAAACTCCTCGACACTCTCACTTATAACATACCACCGCCAGAATATAAACTCGAAGATGCCTATATAAACGAAGCTGGCCAACACGATGATCCGTTAATCGGCGATGATAAAGAAAAACAAGGCGGGGACGAATCCCTGAATCATTGCGCCCGATCCACCGAACGCCCGATTTATCCTTATCCGCGGAGCCGAGCAATAAACTCGAGCGGGAGGGGAGGGGAGGGGGGGTAGGTAGAGAGGGCTCCTCTAAATCCCTATTTTACTTTACCGACCGGTCGCTGCGGAACAAGCGGGGCGGGGGGGGGGGGAGGGAGGAGGAGGAGGAGGAGGAGAGCTCCTCCAGGCGTGTACTAAATTTAAAAGTAAAACCTCCGCCTTTGTTGCCGAATCCCCGCGCTGAAAGGAGATGGTTGCCTTGCTCGAGCCATTCAACAGATTTAAATGGGGCAGAGGGAGGGGTCCTCCTCCTCCTCCTCCTCCTCCTCTCCTTCGCTTGTTTTAAAATACGCCGCGGGTTCAACGATTCGCCCACCTTCGCGGCGGCATTGGATTTATCTCGATCGACCTCCCCCTCCGGGAGGAGGAGGAGGAGGAGGAGGAGAATTTCCTTCTCTTCTCTTCTCTTCGTTTCGATCTTTTTCCACGGATCTTTCGATCGGAATGTTTCACAAATGTTTTTTCTTTTATTATTATCAAAAGTTTGTCAACGATAAAGAAAAGCCACTCTCGTGGAACGATCCTGAAACGTGTTAGGAAGGATTGGGTTTACGATCCATCCGTGGATGTACATCCGGTGACCGGGTATTATTCAAAATTAGCGCGAAAGTCGGAAGTGGCAATTTGGCGCGAACGAAAAGAGAGGAGGCAACAAAAGGCCGCCCGGTTAATTATGATTCTTTTATGATCCGATTTAACCGATCTCCCCAGAGAGAATCATCCTGTGCACAATGTGAATTAACGGACTATTAGGAACAATGGCGGACTCCCCCCTTTTTCTTTCTTTCTTTCCTCTTCCTCGCGAGCGAGAGACCGCAGTCAATTTGGAAGCCTGACACTGCTTAACTTTGATCCGACTAATTTTCTCTAAGAGAGAGAGAGAGAGAGAGAGAGAGAGAAGAGGAGGAAAAAGTGAAAGGAAGCCGAGTTGTGTCGTCACCTGATCGAACGAGGTGAGGAAGGATCTCTTTCTTGAAAAAGGAAGGGTTGAAAAAGTTTATTGGGGTGTAATGGAAAATTAGGGCGGTTAATGAGGAGAGGGGTTGATCGTGGGAAAAAAATTGGGAACGTTTTCACGAAAATCGGGGCAAGATTAATCGGAGAAAGAGAAGGAGAAGAGGGGGAGTGGTGGTTTGGAAGACGGAAAACCGAGGCAGCCGAAAAAAGAGCTAACCTCTGACCGCGAAACACCTGCCAGACCCATAAAGGGCAATGATATTTTTATAATTGAAATTAATTGCAGGTCCTCTGCCGCGCGTTCCAGTGTGCAATAAAAGGAGGAACGGCAGCCACGTTCCACGGATAAAGTTTCAAGGAAGAGGTAAATACGTACGTATACGTCCCGACGATTTCGTTCAAATTCAAATTTCTTCCCTTTAATTTTTACGAAAATAACAACATTTCCTTTCGAAAAACCGACTCTTAAGACACTCGACACTTGGAGTCGAGGATTACGTCACGTACGAAGAAGAAAAAAGAGAAGAAGAAGAACAGTATCTCCCACGCGTAGCGTACGCTAGACGATGGCATCGGAGGAGTATCAGGGAAACTAGACTCGGGAAGGATCGGAGGAGAGAACACGCGAACAAGGAGAGAGCACCCAATCATCAAACTCGCATTTCGAGCCGGTGTAATGGGTGTGTTTAGCCGGCCGTTGGAACGTTGCCTCGTTGGATCCGTGCTCGATCGTGATCGAGGAGGGCCCACCGATAATAATCATCGTACGTAGGGCCCGGGCAATTACGTGCCCGGGGCGGTCGGTCCAATCCACGACATCCCCCTCCTCCCCCCTCGGCGGATTCTTCCGCCTGCATCTTTCCCTTCTCCGAGGGGTTCGCGCACTCTGTTATTAGGCTGTATTACCGGTAATGCCGACCCCGGCGTGTCCCGGGCCCCAACGAAATGGCCGCCGTGTAATAGGAGGGAGGGGGGAGAGAGGGCGTTTTACCTCGCAGCGCCCTCTCCTCCTCCTCCTCCTCCTCCTCCTCGCGCTATTATCGCGATGGATGTTTCGTGATCGAGAAGTTTGACGAGTGAAATTCCATGCCGCGACTCCAGGTGATTTTTTTTGCGATTTTTCGCGATCGAGAAGTTTGACGAGTAATTTTTGCGGGACGCGATTGTCATGAATCGGATGTTTCGTGATCGAGTGAAATTCTATGCCGCGATTTCAGGTGATTTTTTTTGCGATTTTTCGCGATCGAGAATTTTTCGTGTTTGAATAAAATTCTATAATTCGTGCTGCGATTTCGAGTGATTTTTTTTTTTTTTTTTTTTTTTTGTGAAACACGATTATAATAAATCGGGCGTACGAATGTTTTGTGATAATTGAGAAATTTGACGAGTAATTTTTGCGAAACGAATATTTTTCTGAAGGAAAGAAAGAGAGATCTTTCGCGTGTAAAATTGGCCGATAATAACAATTGTTCGATACTGATACAAAGGGATACTGATACAAAAGGGGAGAGGGAGTACGTTTGTTGGCGAGATTATATACGGTTTGGGAGGAGGGGGATCTCTAGATGTTGCAATAAGATGGTCGCGAAACGAAGTTCAAAGAGAGTTTCCTCCCGAGCATCCGTGCTTTTCAATATGGAATCGAGCGATAAACCTCCTCTCCCCCTCCCCGCCCCCTCGTGGAGACGTATCTCTCCTCAGCCAAGATAGGAGGGGAAGCTTTATAACTTGGCTAGGAGAGAAGCCGCACCGAGACAAATCGGGCGGCACGATCTCGCGCGAGGCATCCGGTTTTCGAGGGAGCGTTGCGATATAACGGTCGAACCACCACCACCACCACCATCACCGACGTCCAATCTTTCCTTTCTTTCTTTTTTTCTTTTTTTTTCTTTTTCTCGCGAGAGAAAGAAACGACGATGTGTATATATATATCACACAAATACAATTCGTAAATAATAATTGGATACATTTATCCATTTTCGTTGGTTGCAAAATATCAATAGAAAATTCCTCTCTCACGGACGAGATGGAAACGAGAAATGCTCTCTCCTCTCCACTTAAGAGCGGCTAAGTAGAAGGTGTGAAGAGAGAGAAAAAAAAAACGTCTCTATCGATTCCCCAACCCGGTAACGACGGCCGATTTCGCCGCGGCCGAGATAAGGGACGATATTACGCCACCTCGGTCGAGCGCGCTTGACGAATACTTGGAAGCCGAGTGTCGAGGCGATGATGATGAGGCGAGAGAAGAGAAAGGAAAGTTTGAAACTCTCCTCCTTCCCATTCTTCGAACGAGCTCGTCAATCCAAATCCAAACCGATACGTGTATTCTCCTTCTCCTTCGTAGGATACTTGTTACTAGTAGCAAAGAGAATAAAGAGAACGAAGAGAAACGGTATATGTGTATTACTAGTAGCAAAGAGAATGAAGAGAACGAAGAGAAACAGTATTCTTCTTCTCCTTCGTAGGATACTTGTTACTAGTAGCAAAGAGAATGAGCAAAAGAGAACGAAAGGAAACAGTATATGTCTCCTTCTTCTGTAGTTACTAGTAACAAAGAGAATGAAGAGAACGAAGAAAAACAGTATACGTGTATTCTTCTTCTCCTTCGTAGGATACTTGTTACTAGTAGCAAAGAGAATAAAGAGAACGAAGAGAAATAGCCTTCGAAGGATACTTGTCACTAGTAGTAAAAAGAATGAAAAGAACGAAGAGAAACAGCCTTCGTAGAATACTTGTTACTAGTAGCAAAGAGAATGAACAGAAGAGAATCAGACTTCGTAGGAAACTTGTTACTAGTAACAAAGAGAAATAGCCTTCGTAGGATACTTGTCACTAGTAGCAAAGAGAATAAAAAGAACGAAGAGAAATAGCCTTCAAAGGATACTTGTTACTAGTAGCAAAGAGAATGAAGAGAACGAAGAGAAATAGCCTTCGTAGGATACTTGTTACTAGTAGCAAAGAGAATGAAGAGAACGAAGAGAAACAGCCTTCGAAGAATACTTGTCACTAGTAGCAAAGGGAATGAGCAGAAGAAAAACAGCCTTCGTAGGAAACTTGTTACTAGTAACAAAGAGAAATAGCCTTCGTAGGATACTTGTTACTAGTAGCAAAGAGAATGAGCAGAAGAAAAACAGCCTTCGTAGGAAACTTGTTACTAGTAACAAAGAGAAACAGCCTTCGTAGGATACTTGTTACTAGTAGCAAAGAGAATGAAGAGAACGAAGAGAAATAGCCTTCGAAGGATACTTGTTACTAGTAGCAAAGAGAATGAGCAGAGGAGAAGGAAGAGGAACAAGAACAGAACTTGGGGAGAAAAATAAATAAACAGAAGCTTAGAATCGAGGGGGTGGGACAGGGGCGGAAAGGAGGAGAGGAGAGGAGAGCTCGTCGGTTGAGGGTGGTGGAGGAGGAGGTATCGAGGGCGCTAATGTTCCCCGGCCAGGAAACACCGTCTCCGTCCTGCACCCTCTATCTCTCCGCCCGCTCGCCTATTTTTATTCGTCTTTATCTGAGACTTGAGAGTCGGTTCCTCTCCATTTCCTCTCGAGGAGTTCTTCCTCCCCACCTCCTTCTCCCTTCCCTTCTCTTCCTCCTCCTTCGCCTCCTGGTCGTGGCTGTGGTGTGCACCCTGTGTGTCGCCGCGAGAGAGGAGATGCCGCGGCGGCGGCGGCGGCGACAACATGCAAACATTCCCCGGTTGCGATATTTGCAATTCGAATGCCGCCGAAACCACCACCAACCACAACCACAAGCATCAGCCTACGAGAGAGGAACCAGGACCGAGCTCGTGGCCTATCCGCTATATATGTGTGTGTGTGTGTGTGTACACACAACAACTCGCTATTCTATTAGCCGGTGGAAAGATAAGTTCCAGTTTGCTCGAGGTACGAAGAGAAATCTGGGCGCGGTGGAACGTATCGTTTTTCACCCCGTTTTCGCGGGTATTTTTCACCGGGATGCCCCTTTCAACTCGGGAATTCGGTGTTATCGTTGGAGAGAAATTTTTTTCGCGTTGGGATCGGAGGGTTGGGTTGGGTCGGGGGAGGGTGGGCCCGTTTGGAAATTTAGATTCGAGGATTCGCGGGCAGTTTATTGGGATCGATCAAAATGTCGATTTGATTCTTTTTTTTTTTTTTTTTAGAATTTTCTTTTTCTAGCTTCGAGGAATAATTTTGTCGAAAGTGTGTTTCGCGAGCCAACCTATTCGGGACGAATTCGAATTGTTATCGTTCGATAACAGAGAAACTTTTTTCGACGCTTTGTGCTCGTGGGATTCGAGGTTAGGTTATAGGCGCTCGTTTGGAAATTCAGATTCGTGAGTTTATTTTGGAATAGATGGTTCGATCAAATTTTTTTCTTTTTATAATCGATCCATTTTTCCTTCATCCTTCGAATCGTTATCGTCCGACTCGAGAAATTTGAGGTTAAGTTAGATGCTCGTTTGGAAATTTAGGATTTTCGAGGATTCGTGATTCGAATTGGAATTGGAGTAATTTTTTCGAATCGGAAATTTAGATTCAAGGGATCGATCAATGTTTACGATTATCGTTTTATTTCTTTCTTCTTTTTTAAAAAATTGTTTCGTGATCGAAATTTACGTTGGAGAAATTTTTTCGACTCGTTCGTGGGATTTGAGGTTAGATTTAAGGATTCGTTTATTTTTTTTTTTTTTTAGAATTGTCTTGTAACCGAGGATCGATCCATTTTTCTTCCACCCCTTCCGAGGCGAATTCGAATTGTTATCGTTCGGCTCTTGAAAGAAACTTTTTTCGACCCTTTACGCTCGTTTGGAAATTTAGATTTAAGGATAGAGCGTGGATCCATTTCAGGTGTTCTATGGACCTCTGGTATTCCTCTGGCTGAAGAATAATTTTGTCGAAAGTATCTTTCAAGAGCCTTCCTCCCCTTCGAGGGGGAATTGGGTGTTATCAGAGAAATTTTCTCCACTCTTTTTCGGCTCGTTTGGAAATTTAGATTTAAAGATTCGCGCGGCTGTGTACTCTTCCGAAAGAATAATTTCGTCCAAACAGTCTATTCTTTCCTCTCTCTCTCTCTCTCTCTCTCTGTCTCGATTGCACTCGTTACACGCAAGAAATGTCAATGGTTTCACGATGAAGGAGGGAAACGGCGAGTAATGATACGTGCTCGCTCGCGATTTATTTACCCGGGCGATTATACGATCAAGAGGGAGAGGGAGGAGGAGGAGGGAGGCAGATGCGCGCATTAAAAATTCAGTCGTTCAGCGACGAAATTCAAGTGATTACAACGTCGATATAAGGATAGCCTTTGGCCAGAAAAATGAAGACATCTGCCCGTGATGAGACCCCCGTCCAACCAACCAACCCTGCATAAATTGACTTGCTCGAGCATTCTGCGATAAAGGGAAAGAAAAAAACGAAGGAAAAAAAGAAATTGCAAGCAGATGCCAGTCTCTCTCTCTCTCACTCTCTCGTCCTTCCACCTTTTATTATTAATATTTTTATCACAATTTTGATATTTCATATACTTGAAATTCATAGTTCGAGTTAAATTTCTTCCGAAGAATAATAAACATTAACAACGTAACACACACACATATATATATATATATACGTACACATCGAAGCCTGTCAACAGTGTTATCTCGGATCGCGAGCCAACCGCCTCGTAGTTGGTGAGATATCTCTTTTTCGGGATCGCACGCGCGTGTGTAACGCACGTGGAAGTGTATAATTACGCTGGCTATCGGCCGGGGTTGCTTTTGCAACGGGTGGAAGCCCATTGGACCGCTCCTTGTTATTCGAGCAATTTCGGCCCATCGAGGGCCAACTCGATCACGAGAGATCGCGATACCGGCTAATAACAAGGTTCGCTCGAGCGCACTCGTTGCACTCGTTGAATAGGGGCGGGGAAGGAATATTTTCAAGGTGGTCGGTCGGTCGATCGAGCCTCCTCTCGAGCCGATAATAATTATTCGCGACGACGAATTTTCGAGAAAATTCTATTCTGTTTCCTTTTTTTTTTTTTTTTTTTTTACTACGTTATCGTTAATTTCCAAATTTCGATGATGATAAAATTGAAACGAAAATAGCAACGACAACAACGTCCATGATAATCGTTCTATCCTTCGTTCGTTTCGAAGCGAATTTTCGATCGGGTCGATTCGGTTTTTCGAGGAAACGGGTTTCGCGGGAGACCCCCTCCCCCCTTTTTTTCTTTTTTTTTTTTCTTTTTACCACTTTGTTTCGAAAGTTGAAACGGGAAGACGGGTCGCGTGACCAGAAGGCGTGCCACGCGATACGGCGCGGGAATCGCCGCCTCGGCCAATCGGCTTTCACCGTTGCGTGCCTCCCCCTCGCCCCCTCCGATACACAAAGTGGCGGCTCGCGGCGGTATACGTTACATACATACGTGGCTAGGCGTGCAGGTTTGATGTTTCCAGTCACGTGACCCGCGACTCGATATCAATTCGTGACGCTAAGTGCCCGTTCGCGTGCACGAATGCCTCTTTTCTCGACGCGATGCAGAGAGGGAGAGAGAGAGAGAGAGAGAGAGAGGTTTAAGGACGCGCCGCTTCCGACCACTCGCACGGTCGAAAACGTCGCTCGTCGACGTTATCGATCGAGGCCCGATACGACGAATTTTTTCCACCGCCGTTCCGATTCTCTTTATCTCCTCGAGAATGCTTTTTAATTCGTTATATATATATATATATATATACTGTGCATATAAATTGGATGTATGGATCCACTTTTACTCGTCAATCTTCCGGAATTTCTGCGCTTATTAACAATAACGATATTTGGATCGATCGGTAGGGAAGTGAGATACGAATCGAGGCGGAGAATATAAAATCGATGAAAGGCAACGACGAAAGCAAAGCTGGTTCGGCGGGAGGAGTTGCGAGCGATGGAGGATCGCGATCGGCCTGCGAGATAAATCGCGCGCGATGATCCATAAGTGGTTACGCTTTCGATAGTGTCAACGGGAACAAGTTGTTAAGCTCGGAAGGGCAGACCGTCGGAGCGCCCACCCCGGGATTCCGGGAGCGGTTCGTGATGGATGATCGCAGATATACTGAAAAATGGTGATGGATGAAATCCCGCTCGCGTATAAACATTGACGGAATCTGTTACACGCGAGCACACGCGCGATAAGTTATCCCGCCGGGCGTCTTAATAAAAACGAGACATTTCGAAAATATAACTCACAACTTCCTTCGATCGAAAGAAAACTTTCTCGATCGATTCGATTCTCCCACGGAATAAAATATATTATAGCCGTTGTTGCAGTCCCTGTTGAAGGAGAACGCGGCGTGATTTCGCTATTCCTCGAGGCTCTAAAAAAAACGAAGGAGGAGGGGGCTCGAGGACGCTCTTCCCACCGATGCAATCATCGTTCCTGCTCGCGCGGAATCTTCCTCGCGCATTCGCTCACGCATCATCCTCGACCTCCTCCTCCTCCGTCATCGATCACCATTTTTCTCCCGGCGATCAAAGGTTGCACGTCCCCGTCAGCGTATCAACATTCCATCCCATCCCCGGGAAAATCTATCCTTCCAACGATATCCTCCCCCCTTCTTCACGATCTTTTCGCGCCGCAAGCCGCGTTAACAACGTGGTGTAAAATAAAACCGCGAGCAAAATGGCAAAAAACTTGCGAAAGTTGCTCGAGTCCTCCCTCTCCTCTCCTCCCCCCTCCCCTCGAACGCGGCTAACGAGACGGGACGGGACGAGTGGCGCGAGGAGGAGGAGGAGGAGGAGGAGGAGAGCGCCCTCCTCCTCCTCCTCCTCCTCCTCCTGTGTTTGGGGGGAGGCAAAAAAATCGGGGCAAGAGATTTGATTCCCCCTGGTGACGTATTAAATGTGTGGTAGCAGCCAGTGGTGTCAGGGGGATTGCTTTAATCAGTGGATTAATTCGTCATGGCCTCCGCCGCGTAGCAACGTCCTTTGTCGGCCGTTGGTAAAATATGAGCCAACGTACATAATCAACTATTTGTGGTAATGAATATTATGCGGCCGCCGCGCGTGTCATTAATAACGTGTCCGCGCGGCGCGGCCGCGTAATCTCTTTTTTCTCTCTTTCTATCTTCCTCCCTATCTCTCTCTCTTTCTCTCTCTCTCTCTCGTTCGTGCGATTGCATTATGCGCGCGAGCCTAACCGGTGAAACGGTTAAAAAAGCGTAGAGGAGGAGAGAGGATGGTGCGGAGTTCAACCTGTCTCTCTCTCTCTCCCTCTCTCTAAGCGTTGAACGTTGCGCGTGATAATTGTTGGTGGAATCGATCTGGTGGACATAGGAGGATCGATCGGGAGACACGAGGGAGCGGGAAAGGGAAGATGACGGTCGCAGCGAGCACGCTACTTTGGCGTTAAAACCGGGCTTAACCTCTCCTGGACAACTCCCCGTGGCGAAAAGACAAATGAGCCCGAGGTGAGAACTTGGCCGATAAATACCGAAGGCGACACACTGTTTGACCAGGGGAGCGTCGCAAGAAATACCATCCCCACTCCTCCTATCCTTTCGGCTCGTGGCCCGCCGCCTCGCTTTCCAACCTCGCTTTTCTAAACTAATTTCGATCGATCCACGCGAACTCTTCTTCTTCTTCTTCTTCTTCTTCTTCTTTTTAATGGAGGATAGAGATGAAAAAATCTTTGTCGAATCTTTGTTATTAGGTGTAAGAGAAGAGAAAGAAGGAAGAAGTTTGGACAAACGGAAGATTGTTGTCCGTTAATTAATTTAAACAGGTTTGAGGGAATGGAACGAGGGAAACAGGAAGGAAGGAAAGAAGAGAGAGAGAGAGGGAGGGAGGTAGGTAGGTAGTCTGTGCGTTAAAGTTCGTCTCGGTGGCGATCCCGCAAATGGCAGCGAGGAGAAACCGAGGAGGAACCCTTCCGGACGGACGTTTAACTCATTCCAGTTACATACGCGAAATTAATGCGGCGCCCGGACACGGGTTCGGACTCGGAAGAAAAGAGATCCTCCTCCTCCTCCTCCTCCTCCTCCTCTTCCTCCTCCGTTTTCACGAAGAGAAGAGAAGGGAAGAGTTGAATTCTATTATTATTATTATTATTATTATTATTATTATTATCATTATTATCGTTGTTAATTATTATGCGACGATTAAATTTCCTTTTCCTTTTCGAATATCGCCGGTTCGTTTCGCGGCTCGTAAATTCGCGTAAATTCGAGGAAATATAATGAATATAGGTAGGTGTAAGGGCCGACAGAAAAAAGCCGTGTTTTTTCCGTGAGAGTGAAAAACTATTTCGTGCTTTTAGTCGAGCCACGCTGGGGGGAGGGGGCCGCGCATCATTTTTCAACGGCGCTCTGTCGGACGATTGGGGAGAAGAGAGAAGAGGAGAGGAGAGGAGATACCGTCAGCGGCCGGCGGCCAACGTCAAACGTCGACTCCTCTCCTACTCCCTCTCCATTTTTCTCCCTTCTCTCCACCACGTTGTTCGTTCCTCGTTCGATTTTCGACTATTCCTGATCTGGACCGATACCGAATAACCGATGGATAAAATTACGATTCCAATTATCCGTTAAACTGTTGAACAACGATTCCAACGATTCTCTCTGATCGCACGGAATAATGCACGGGGTCGACAGTGGCTGCGAGAAAGAGGCCACGGGGTCCACGACGCTAAGAACACGGTTCGCCGTGTTCGACTAGTAAAAAAGGCACGATTCCGAATCTTTCGATTAAATCTAAGAATCTAGACAAGAGAACAGGTGAAGTTGAGCAGTTGAATAATAAGTTGAACGGTGAAGTATTTATTCGACACTTTGAATATCGTTTCATCGTTCGGATGGAATCCATCCGACCGATCCCCGATCCAATTCTCTCCGTCCCGTTGGAGAGGTTGGAAAGACGGCACGTAGAACATCGGGCATCGACGGTCTCGCGACGCTCCCGGAGGGGGGAGGGGTGATGGATGGGCTTCTGCTCGAACAGTTTCGTCTATACGCGTACACCGTTTCCCCAATTAAACAATTGCATTCACATCCATCCATCCTTTGGGTCGTGGGACACACACAACCCTCTCATCCCTTTCCCCCTCCCCTATCCCCGCTCGCCCGCCCCGTTTCCTTGCTCCTCTCTCCTCTTTTTTTCGCGTCCACCCTCTCCCTCTCCTCGACGGCAGGATTCCTCGAAGCGAGGCGTTTCCACGCGATTAAAAAGCGCGCGTGTTGCTCCGCTATTCACGGCGTATACGTGACCGATCGCGTGTAATTTTCCCTCCTCCTCGAATCGAATCTAAGCGAGCTAAGCGATTTTCGTATCGATTCTTTCTTTCTTTTTTTTTTTTTTTTTTTCCCCTTTCGATCATTTCATTTTTCTTGGCCGATTAATTAATCCACGATCTCAACGAAATTACAAAATACTTCTACCCTTTATATATATATATATATATATAAAACGAGAATCGAGAGAGAGAGAGAGAGAGAGAGAGAGAGAGAGAGAACACGATCCTCTCGAGCGAGCATCGTTAAATGTCAGCCTGCCAGATCGGGGCCCGGAATATCGGGGAGGTGGAGGGCGGATAGGGTCGAGGCGAAGGTGGAGGAGGCTGTGGGGGTTGGCGCGAAGAAACGTGGAAAAAAGGGAGGAAAAGCAAGCGGCGGGTTTGGTACGTAGGGCACGTCCGTGGGACCACCGCCAATGTATGCTGCCCGCATAAACTAACAGCCGCATCGGATTTTACATAAAATTCCGTGGAAGCGGCGCGATTTCAGGAGAGGGACGTGACGGGCCGGCGTTGAAACCGGTCATCGGTTACAACGGAAACCCGCCGCCCTGGTACCGCCTGGGATACGGGTTGAATTATGATTACGGATTACTCGTTGCATCTCGCGCCCATCACCCTCCTCCCTTTTTCCTTTTTGCTTTTTTGCCCATCCCTTCTGTCTTCCCTTTTTTCTTTTTTTAGGTTATCTCGCATCTTCGTCGCGTGATTGAAGATCGGACGATATTCGTATCCGTTTCGAAATTTAGTTTATTCGCAGTTGCGATTCGTTTTGGAATTTAGTTTAGGTTAAACGTGAATTGTATACAAAATATATATATATATATATGTTTTGTGGAAGGTTTGTCCTAATTTTGGATAATGAAAGAGATTATTGCTCGAACGTGGCATATTCTGTTTTGAAACTCGGTTTAGCTTAGACGTGATTGAGAATTGTGTTACGAGTGTTTGGAAGATTTGTTGTGACAAAGTTAGTGTACACTTTGTATTTGGGATGTTTTGTTTCGAAATTTAGTTTAGATTTAGACGTACTTGTTCTAATCTCAATGGAGCAGATTTCGTTTATATTTGGTGATCGACAATTGTACATATATTTCGTGGAAGGTTTATTTTATTCCTTTTGAAATTCACTTCAGATCGAGACACGAGTTATTAAGTACTGTTCATCGGTTGCGATTCGATGCGGGACGTGTATTTGTCTCGCGAAGAAAGAAAATCGAGATGCCACGAATTCACGAAAATTCGAAACGAGGAAGAGGAGACAAACGAAATTATAAATACGATAAAAAAAAACAAAACTTTTTTCGCTCTCCCCTCGACTCGACTATCGACAATTACATAACCTCAAACTTTTCCACCTCGCCCGAATTCCGCTCGACAAAACGTCTCGTCCAACAGCGTCGCGCATCGTCGAACAACGGAACGAAAAAAAGAAAGAAAGAAAGAAGTGAGAGAGAGAGAGAGAGAGAGAGAGAGAGAGAATAGGAGAAGGAGAGGAGGAGCGACGGAGAGGGGAGACGGTGGCCGCATTTGCAAGTAGATTATCATTCCGAGAAGAGAGGCGAGACTTCCTCCTGGCCCGAAAACAACTGGGCAACGTCTTTGCGGCTGACGTTTGACAAATAAGAAACGGGGTCCAGCCGTATCATTACCCATCCTTCGCGGTGGATTCGTCCCTGGCCGGGGCATCCTCAAAAACTCTTTCGGCGATCTAATAACGTCGAGGACGCGCCGCCTCATTAGTCAAGTCCGGGGCTCTCTCTCCCTCCCAGCCTTCTTCTTCTTCTTCTTCTCTCTCTCTCTCTCTCTCTCTCTCTCACCCATCACGTGTAGGACCCGCGTGTAACCGGTACCACGGTTACACTACCAACCTGTGTAACCTCGTCGTCGCACGAGCTCGTACCATTCTTTCTCTCTCTCTCTCTCTCTCTGTCGACTCTATATTTCAGATTCCTCTTTTTCCTTCCGTTTCGTCGACTTTTTGTCAAATCAAAGAGAGATAAAGGGGATAAGAGGATCTCGAAGGAAATTTTCCACGATTCTGTATATAAGGGATATATAAGGTGCCGAGAATCGAGTTGTTATATTGGGTTGTTCGGAATGTAATTTCGTTTTTGATGAGACACCAAGTCGTTTCACGCGATCGCGTAGCACGATCGCTACGAGTTGCGTCGATTGCTTCGATCGTTGCCTTTATTTTGTCCTCGTCTTCTCCTTCCTTTTTTTTGGTAAAAATAAAAAAAAAAGGAAAGAAGGAAGCTCTTTTCGATCTTCGTTATCACGCAATCGCACGGAATCGAACGAATTAGAAACACGGTTTAGAACGAAGTTGGCTGGATAAACGTTCGACACCAGCGACGCTCGTGCGAGAAAACGGAATTACTCCCCGAACAACCGAATCTAACCAATTTGCAAACTTTTCGCCGGTATGAACGGTATCGCGTCTTATGATCCAGTGTCGTTGGATCGCCGTTTTTTCTCGCTCTTTCTTTCTTTTTCTTCTTTTTTTCTTCGTGAAACGTAACGCCGCGTAATTATCAATGATCACCATGAAACGAAGGATTGCTAATGGCGAGTTTCCACAGAGAAAGAGAGAGAGAGAGAGAGAGAGAGAGAGAGACACGGTTTTTTTCTCACGAAGAGTTTCCTCTCTGTGAAACAGCAGTTGGGAATCCGAACGCGTAATTGCGCGTGTATCGCGAGGAAATGGGCGATTTCGAAGTCGGGATGCATTGGGAAATCTCTGGATTGCGAAGTGACGAACGATGGTAATGATTATTGATTTTACGCAAATCGAGGCGAAGTGAGAGTCGTTCGATCCAGATTTTAATTAGCGAAGCGAGCGAGAGAGAGAGAGAAAGATTCGTTCACAATTGAATAACGTCACCTGTTTACACCTTCTTTTGCACACTGTTAAAAATCCATTCCTACGATAATCGTCGATCGGAGGGTGGAGAGATCGCAACAAACTCGTCGTCGTTGCGTATGATCGTAAGAACGAGTGGAATTTCTGATTGGGAAAAACATTGTCCAGAAGTTATCGTCTCACGACACCAGTGTGAGAAACTATCGCGTATTTCGATCCTTCTTCCGAGATTTTCCACGCTCGATGGGGGGAAGAAGAGGGGAGGGCGGTAAAGGAGAGAAGGCTCTACCAAGGCTCTACCACTCTAATTACCGATTTAATTATATCCTTCATGTATGAACAGCGGCCGTTCCACTCGAGGATACGCGTTAACAAACCTAATTTCCGTCTAAATCCATTTAATGGGAGCGCTGCTTATCTGCTAACAGGTCGGTGAACATGCGTGCACGACGGGCCTCTCTCGCCGCTCTCGCCTCTTCCCCCTCCCCAGCTTCGTTATTTCATCCGAAAGAGAAACAACCAACAAACGCGGGCGCTGTTGTCGCGGAAAGAGGCGATTTCTTTCCCGCGTGGCGGCGGCCATCGTGAATGTTTGCTAAATTGCCTGGTGATCCCTATCTCTGCCGAGCTTTCCAACCCTCCTCCTTTCCATCCCACCGAGATTTGCAAGCTTTTCCTCCGGCGGAACTGCGACGATCGCTTCGCGGTTGTTGGGATTAATTAAAGCGTGGACGGGGCGAGCTTTTAAACTTTTTATTTCGGTCCTTTTTATTTCTGCCCTCCGTGAACACCGCGAGCTATTTGTCTTACGGGAGCGAAACAGGATTCTTCGGATTCTTAAACTTTTTTCCTCGAGTAATGGCGAGTGTATAACGGTGTGTAATACAATGTGGTGGTGTCGTCGTGTACGAGGGTGGTAACTGTGGTGGTGTGTGACGTTGAACGTTTGAAATTTGGTAAAATTAATTTTAGATTTCTTTTTTTTTTTTTTTTTTTTGGTGGAGAATGGGACGATCGATGCGTGAGGAAAGTTTGGTTAAACGAATTATTAATAAATGAACTATGAGGGTGATTTTAATTAATATACGTAAGTTCAAAATTATTCGCGTCGAATTATATTTCCGAACCATCGTGATGCATCGTAGCCAGATGAAGGGAAGAAATCGAGAGAATTTGAACAAAGAAATTGCCAAAAATAACTTTGCCCGTTCTCTGGCATTTCTTCTAAACTATCGTAGCCGGAGAATAGAAAGAAGAAATCGAAGCGAGTTGAATTTACAACAAGTTTTAAATCCTTCGCTACCCAAAACTACATAAAACAATGCGTTTAACATTTCCAAAAATGATTTTGCTCGATCTTTCCAACATTTTCAAGTCGTGGACTCGTGGTATCGAAAGAAGACGAAGAAGAGCTTAAATTTGAACAAATATTAAATCCTTCGCTACAAAACAAAGCTACGAAACAATTCGTTTAACAGTTCCAAAAAAATCACTTTACCCGACAATGTTCAAGTCTCAAATCGCGGAGAGAGAATCTCGTAGAGAATCCTTAGGAAGGGATAATAATAATAATAAAAAAAAAAAAAAAAAGGAGAAGAAAAATCGAAGAAGATGATCCGAAAGGGCGTTCGATCCGTTGCGGCCGGTTTCGCCTCGACGAATGAAATTGGCCGGGCAATCGGTGGTTGCTTATTAGCGTTTGACGTTCGATTAGTCAAGTGCACCGGCTAAGATCCGCCGTTTGAAGGCTCCTCCCATTACCGGTTCCCGTGGGTTCCCTCCGACAACCACGCGTCTCCAACGTTGGCCGTGCAACAGGCAACGCGGAGCATCATCATTCTTCTGTCTTCGAAACGAGGATAGGGGAGAGCGAGAGCGAGAGAAAGAGAGAGAGAGACGGGGAGAGGAAGAGAAGAGGCGAACGTTTTCTTCTCGTGGTACTCTCGGCCGTATACCTTGTAATTACGTTAACCGTACCTACTGCCAACCGGTAATAGCACGAATTAGTTGCACTTCAATGCTTACCTTTTCCTCTTTCTCCGCATTGGAAAATTAGGGGAGGGTATATTGGAGGGTATTCTCGGGGAGAATACGTGTAAGGTAAGATCGAGGAGAGCGTTGCGTCCGACCACTTTTTACTTTCTCGAGATTAGAGATTGGGAAATCGAGGAGAGAGCGTTTGGGATGAAACACGTGTCTCGTTTCGATCGAAGTTAAGCAAATTCTTAAAAAAAAAAAAAGAAAAAAAAAAAAAGAAAACTCGGTTACACTTTTAACGAAACGTCGAGAATCCAGAAAACGACACAAATTCTTTTCGTTATTACTTCTACTCTACTTCTATCTGTCCAACTAGATTCCTCCTCCCCCTCACTTGTCGAAAAAAAAATCCAGACTCTCTCTCTCTCTCTCTCTCTCTCATAATTTATATCGTTTGGTTTGAAAAAAGTTCAAGGGGGGGGGGGGAGGAGAGGGTACAACGCGTTATTAATACGCGTTTTAAAGAAATGTCCAAGATTAATTTGCGAAACGAGCTTCGCTATTGAGCTTCTTGCCCGCTTGCTCTCATTAATCTTCTATCCAGGGAGGAGGAGGGGGAGGGGGAGAGGAGGGGAGGGGGAATTATTTTGTAGAACGTTCGGTGTAATAACAGGGAATCCTGTCGCCGGCACGCCTCGCGGGATGGAAGAACACCGCTCGCGCCCCTGCCTTCCCCTTCTCCCCGCCCCACACTCTTCTATTAATTCGTGTCTCAAGTTTTCGAGTAAGAGTAAGAGAAATGAATGTCTCCATACGCGCGAGTGGCGCCCTCCGCTTAGAGACCAGATCCTTTCGAGAAGACGATTTCGAAAAAAGAAATCGTTGGAAAGAACGAAATTGATAAATTTCAAGGAGAGGGAGGGGGAGAAAGTAGTAACAGCTTGGTTACTCGCTGTTCTTACGAGGCGTTGAAAGCTTTCTTGCTGGCTCGTTTCGATGGTCTAGCCTTTTCTACGCGAATTTTTCGATTTCGACCTCGATAGAATTTTTAATGGATTATACTTTTCGTTGAGCGTCGTTGAATTTTTGCACCGAGTGAAATCAAGAGAAAAAGAAAGAAAGAAGGAATAAATTTCGAGGATTTATATTTTTTGCGCGCGCGCGCGCGAATAACGTGTTCATAACGTGTTTATATGGGTTATATTCGTTTCGATCAAAGCGTGCGTACAAAGTTGCATCGACGTCGATTCCCTTCCATCCGAGAAGCGAACGACTCGACCTCCGAGATATCATTAATCACGCGCCTATTGTGCCTCGTCTAAGTGGCCATTGTCGAGTGGACGTATTTATTCCATTCTGACTACGGTAAACGGCGCGGTAGGTAGAGAGAGAGATGCCGCCGCGTGGGTGGATCGCAGGTGGAAAATCAACGGATCAACGGCGCTCACCGCCGTTGGAACCGTTTTTAATTCAACGGTGGACACCTCTCCTCTCTTTTGAAAAAGTACAGAGAGTAGAGATAATGGGACGTAATGTGGCGTGAGCTGCCCCACGATTCCGAGCCGAGTCGTATCTTGTACCGGGTGTCCGTGAGATCCCGGATAGTATTATTTTATATATCCTTGAAATATATACACTCGTTCGATCGGACGAGCGAGTGTAATCGTAATTTAAGAAACTTTTTGACAATCCGTCGATCAATACGATAAGTCGCTCGTGAGTCGCGTGATTTGATCGATCGCGTGATTATAGTTGGATGGATTATAGTTCAAAATATGGAAAATAATATTTTGTAGAAATTTTCGTGTTACCGATGATCGATAAAGGAAAATTCTTTTTTCACCGACGGATCCGTGAAAATCGTCTCTCCGTAAGTAGTCAAATTGTTTCTTGTCAAGTTTAATCCCATGGAACACACCGTGGAACCGGTTCTTTTACCCGGGTAAATTGCAAAAAATCCCCCGAGCTTCTTCGCCGTCCACCCGATGGAGGAGTGGAAAGTTTCGCAAGCGCGCGCGTGTGTGTGTGTGTGTGTGTGCGCGCGCGTGTAGGTAGAGGAGGGGGTACCTTAATGATGCACGTGGTCGGATCTCACGAAAACTCCACTCTCATCGTGCATGGTGACCAGCCATTGACCGCCGTTTTTTCGCATCGTGCAAAGTAGACGAACGTATCGTACATCGCCCTTTACGTCACTCATATTCCCTTCGAATCCTCGAAGAAAAATTTCTAATAAATTCCCCTCTTTTCTTTAAACTCGAAACTTTCTTTCTACATTTCTCGCGGTAATGTATATTCGATACGTTGAACAAATTTTAGGTTAAAATTGAGACTATATATATATATATATTATCCCATTTTCAGAGTTTCTTTCACAAATTTAAGAATTCTTTTTAAAAGGCCATCGAAACGAATTGAAGTTATAAGATAAGATAAAATTCTTGAAATACGTTTTTTAATACACTGTGGCACTATTTCTCACGGGAGTGTAATCGTTGTTCGAAGACGAACTTGAACAGCATCGCGAGTGAAAACAAACGTGTCCGGGAATCGAATCGTCGAAACGAACCAGACGAATCCGGTCCATTTTCCTCGCGTGAAAAAAAGAAGGAGGGAGAGGCGGGGGGGGGGGGGGAGCAGGCACAAGCTTTTCTCCTCTATCTCCTCTCTCCGAATCGGAATCATAATTTTAATGAAACCGGTATAGCCCGAGCCCCGAAAATAATGGTCAACATTTCCTGCTCGTATTATTTTCCAGCGCTGGGCGCTGGGCCACCGTGGATTTACGGGAGGCGAATGGAAGCAGAAAATTAACGATTCGAGCTCGGTGGCGGTGGCGGGGCGGCAGTGGAAGTTTTTCTTAGTATTTTAATATAAATGCGGCTACGTCGGCCGACTTGGCCCTCGCCGCTCGGGCGGCGGTGGGCCCCGGTTGTTTGCGGCAGTTTGTGCCAACCTGAATGAAGAATGAAGCTGAAATTATTTGGTGGAAAACAGTGAAACAGGATGTGGAAACGACACCGCGTAGATTTACACAGGAGCTCGGCTGGGTGGTGCACGCGTCGCCGCCATCATCGGGAGGGGGGAGGAGCTGGACGACAAGAACATTTTTAAACGCGTCTCTCCCTCCTCCTCCTCCTCCTCCTCCTCCCGGCAATTATAATTCCTCGCCATATGATAGATTCATAGGGCTCCACCTAATTTCCTAATTCCCCGTTTATCTCTTCGATATCTCTTCGAACAGATATAGAGTTTCTCATGAAATTTTAATTTTTTAAAAATTCCAAATTTACCGAGACACGATCTGATCGTCGATCTCTCTTTTGGAATTTCATTAATTTTTCTTCGATTCTCTTTCAGATTTCACTCTATCCATATCCATAACCTTTTTGTTCTCGATCTCTTCCCACGCGACCAATAACGAACAGAGGGATTCAGATTTCGGAGAGAACAAAGGCCGAGAGATTGGACGTTCGAACGAAAAAAAAAGAAGGAGAGGAATAAGAAAAAGGGAGAGGCGGTGGTTGGCAAGGGTGTGCAGAGGCAACGTTGGGGGGTTTGGTGGACGATAAGACGGCGTGAGTAATGAGCAATGCCGCGAGTGATATCAGCGACCGAGAACGAGAAGCGGTTTCTCGCCGCTTTTAACAGGGAAAAGAGTGCAAGACTTTGGGAAGGAGAAGGAGAGCCTGTTACAAATCAACTTTTATACCAGAGAGGGGAGAGAAAAAAAGGAAAAAAGTTCATTATTGGTTCCCCGTAAAAAGCCACCACCACCACCACCACCGGTTGGTTGGGGAGCAGAGGAAGCCTTTCTCCCCGTTCGACGGGGGTGGAGGGTTGCTTCCGGGGCGAATATGAAGCGAGGGAAAAAGGGGATGGCCTCCCCCTCCCCCTCCCCCCTCGTCAATTCTTCTCATCATTGCTGATAACGGATTCGCCTCGTTTCGGTCTCGGTCGAACGAGCCGTGATCTCTTGGTTTCCAGAGACGTTGGATATTCGGCGAATATTCTTTTCCATCGAAAAAATGTATCACGGACGACCCCCTCCCCCTCTCTGGTGTTCTAGGTATTGTTAAACTTTGAATGATACACACGCTTGGAAAGGATCGATCGACGCCTCATCAAGCCTTCGCCTTTCGTGAATTCACCCTGTTTCTTGGTATCGAAGCAAGCATTGGCTTCTCTTATCGGTGAATTAGCCGGCTGACGAGGGAGAACGGGAGAAGGAAGTGGAGCAGGAGCAGGCTATCAATCAGCCTTGGACGAGTTTTGTCGCTCTCGAGAATATCGATGCAATTTCGATATATCTCTTCTTAAAGAGAGGAGGGTTGAAAAAATCACGAAATTAAAACTCGAGGAGAAAAAGAGGAACGCCACGAAGGAATTCTTCGTATTCTCGCTCCGAATTCACGGAGGATAATCGGAGGAAAGAAGTGGACGAAAAGGGATGGCTTTTCGGGATGGCGCATCAGCGGTTGCACACACACACACACACACACACACAGGGATGGTGGTGGTTGGCACGCTCCCGTGAACAGTTCATTTATTATGCGGTTAGTTATCGCGCCTTTTCGTCTGATTTCCCTGGCAACAATGCGCCGTCACCGGCGCAGACAGGTTCCTCCAAAGGTTCTTAGACCGAGCCAGCCCATGTCTCTCTCTCTCTCTCTCTCTCCCTCCATCCGCGCTTTCTCACCCGCCACTCTTAAGTGACGCTCGCTGACGACACGCCATACGTCACATCTATCCTCCTTCTTTTCTTCTCCCCTCCCCCTTTTCTTCTCCCTGAATTTTTTTCGGGGCGAGTCTCTCGGATCTCTCTTTTCCTCGTCTTTTTTTTCCTCCTCCTCCTCCTCCTCCTCCTCCTCCTCCTCCTCCCCCCCTTCCCTTCCTTGGAGCTGGAGGCGTCGAAGACGAGGTTTCGTCGAAACTCGGTTTCCTCGGTTTGACTTATCGATCGAGTTTTTCCTTTGGATTTTTCGGATAAGAAGTATATATATCGTGTTTCGTTCGAAGAGGTTTGTTTCGAAGCTTCTCGAGATGAATAAAAGTGAAAAAACTTTTATTCATCTCGACGAAAGGAGCGAAGGTAAGTTTATTGTTATTTCGTAATTCGGCGGGCGCGAATTACGGGTTCGCGATGAAAAGAGAGCGTTACGCTTAATTCGTATCAATTTGTTTCGCGCACGATACACGTACAGTCGCAAAAACGTCGAAATCGTAGGTTAACGGTATATCTCGCGGAGAACAAATTCCCGCGCTCGAAAACAAAATGGCCCACGGTGTTTTCCCGTTATCTAACCTCTTCTCATAACCGTTTTAAATAACACCTCTCTTTCTCTCTCTCTCTCTCTCTCTCTCTCTCTCTCTCTCGCTCCTCGCTCGTTCGCTCCTGTCGAGAAAAATATAGAATCGACGAAGCAACGACAAAACGAACCCTGTTTACGTTTACGTACACTCAGGCTCGAAAGCCTCTTTTAAGAGGACGACAATCGATTTGGAAAGATTGTGAATTCTTCTTTTTCGAATTGTTCCTCTTCATTCACCGATACATTTTCGCATAAACGATGCAACGAATCGTGCAATATACACTCAAATTCGAAAGTTTAAGAAGAAAACACGTCTTCCAATCGAAAGAACGAATCGTACGATATACACTCGAGAGTCATTAAAAAGACACGTCTTCCAATCGAATTGAAAAAAATTGTAAAAATTAAATTTTCCCCGAGAATTAATCGTTATCATCGTGAATCACGCTTGTTATACCTCTTCAAATTGTTTCAGCGTAAACGATGGAAGAACGGGCTCTTGAGCGCGACTGTACCTATACAAAGAGATCGTAGATGAAAGCTAGACGAAGAAAGGTATCGAGGTGATACGAGGCGAAGTGATGGATGAACGATGGAGGGGGAAGAGTAGGGGGGAGGCCGTTCCTCGGTTCGAGCTCTCGGCTGACATGTTTATACCGCGAGCGAGAAGAAGGTGGCTGGCGTCCGTGAAGGTGGCCGCGGCGATGCTTTGCACGCCGGTTCCTCCTTTGTGCCGAGCAGCCAACTCTCGACCAACTCTCTCACGCGCGGATTCCTCCTCTCCTTCACCTCCCCCCGGCCACCGAAAAGGGGGCAGCTTAAACGGGAAATAATACAGTCGCGTATGATTAATTAAAGGTGACGCTCGCGCCCACCTACGAAGATCCTTCCCCATCTCTCTCCTCCGTCCGTATTTTTCCTTCTCCTCGCCTCGTCCAACCGCCACCAGTCGCCATTGTCCCTCTCTGTATGCTAACCTACATATCCATGCTTCTCGGATTACCGAGGAGAGGCGTCATTGTGTGCGTGCGTGCGTGTATATGGAAGGCTTCTCGGTGATAACCGCGCTTTGATTTCTCGAGTTTCGCAAACCGACGATTAATTACGGCATTAACAACGAAGAGGAGGAGGAATCGGAGAGTTTAGACGACGAAGATTGGTAGACGATGGGAAGATGGGTGAATTGGAGGTAGGTTTCAGTTCGCGAGGAATCTTGACTCTTTTGTATTCGTATTTGAGAAGGTTATCAACTCGGGATTATTTTTCACGCTCGATCGAAATGAAAACATTTTTCTGGGAATGTGTTACGTCGAGTCGATGTAACGTGCCGTTTCAATAGGAAAAAAATTTGAAACAATTTGGAAAACAAATTTTATTATCCGCATCTCAATCCTTTGATCGGCGAAAATTTATATAATACGTGTGTTTAAAATTGTTTAAAAATCAGTGAAACTAACTTGTTTGAAATTGAAGGGAACACAGGACACTCATAGGAAAAATATATATATATATATAAAAACTGTGAAAAATCGAGAAAATAAGAATGATGCAAGTAAAAGTTGAAAGAAATTACATTTTATTATCTTTTATTTATTTTATTTTATATATACACACATTTAAGCAGAAAGAGACAAGAAGAGATCTTGGAATGTAAATATACGTACAATAATAAAATGTAGGATGGCGACTATACGAGCGTAAAGGTTTTCAATTCTTTGGAATTTTGGAAAATAATACACTGGAAATATGGCCTCGCGCTTTTTATCGGGCGAGGTTGAGCCGATCCCCTTCTATTCCTCGTGCAAACATCGGGGTGTATTATTATGTGTATATATTCTTGTTCGAAGTGTTTGACGAGCGATCGAATCGATTATTATCTCTAATCCGTTTTCCCGCCTTATGAATTTCATAAGGACGAGACACCGACTTTTCACCAGGAGCAACCTTTTCCCCTTGGAAACGCTTAAAAGCGCGGAATAACGTTCCGTAACTTTTGCCACGAGCGAGGAGGGGGAGGGGGGCGTGTTCCACTCTTCCCCGGCATGAATAGAAAGCACCTTTAATTAAAAAGAGAAAAACTTACGACTCGGAGCAACGAATAATTACGAAGGAACGAATTTCCCCAACCTGTGTATGCATCGCTATGCAAACTTCGATTTTCTTCCCATGCATAAACATACATAGTAAAAGGAAGAGAATCTTTGAATTGAAATCGTTTCGTCGAGCACGTTTACGAGAAGGTATTATAAAAGGAAGGAAAAAAAAAGTTTCGAAACCAAAAAAAGACAGATTGCCCTCCCTCCCTCCCCCCCCCCTCCTCGAGTGAATTTTCCTCCTTCGACGCAGCAGGATAATGGATCTGTTTTCACGAGCGCAAACACGACAAAAGATCCACTCGCCGGTTAAACTCGCCGCTAAACTCCTTCCTTCCTTCCGTACCGACCGAGCGAACCTCTCTCTCTCTCTCTCTCTCTCTCTCTCTCTAGGTTGACCGAGTTCCCTCCCGAGTCGAAATTTTCCTCGTCCGGAATATGAATAAATTTATCGAAAGCCCGTGGAAAGACAGTGGAGCGTGGCTAGTAGCTGGATGGAGGGTGGTCCTCGATGGAGGGGGCCAAATGACGGTGGAGAAGGAGGAGGGGGAGGAGCGGGTTCGAGGGGTTCCAAAAAGAGTTTGAAACTGCTCGGGCACCCCTATATTATAAATATCAGGCATGAAAGATGGCGCAGACAGCGGCAACGGCAGCGCAGGCAGGGAAGGAGGCGATGGGTGTGGGGGAGGGGCAGGGAGGAGGAGGGTAGAGGGGCGAGGAGACCGCCTCCGGGTAAAGGAGTGGAACAGAAACCGGAATTAGCATAATCAGAATAATTTCCACCAGCTGACAGCGCCCTCATTCTTTTTCCTGCGACGCGATTCTTCCGTTTGCTTTATTTTTCCCTTGTTTTCCGCCTTCCGCTGTTTCTCCGCCGCCATCTCTCCCTCTCTTTCTCCCTCTCCTTCTCCTTGTCCTTCTCTTCGAATTCTCTTCGATGCATCCCACCTCGAGCGGAAGAACTAACGGCCACCATTTTCTCTCTACTCGACTTCCTATCTCTCTCCCTCCCTTTCCTCCCCTCTCTCTCTCTCTCTCTCTCTCTCTCAACTTGGTGTCGAAGAATCTTTAAAGCGGTTACGACGTTTCAATTTCAGAGTCGAAGAGATAAGATACTCGATCGTATTATAAATATATATATATATATCCTGGTTAATTGATTAGAGAAAGCTCATTTTCAAATTTTAAATTATTTACCAAGATCACGGTGGATAAATCACAAAGGTAGAGTTGGCGTCGCCCGTTTAACCTTCTCGCAAAACGGATATATCAAAGTTCATGCGTTCCTACCTAATATCATTCGCGTTGTGCACGCACACCCGTGCCTGCGATCCACCATTCCCCTCCCTTCTTCTGATCTTTATTCATTCTTTCGCCTCGCCCATTTCAATTTTTCTACAGTTTAGCCCGGGAGAAGGAAGAAGAGGAGGAGGAGGAGGAGGAGGGAGAGGAGGAAAAGTCGCGGCCTCGCCCCAAACCCCGTATACCCGGCGCGTGCTCGATAAATTTCTCGCGATTCCTAATGTTTAGCCTTTATGGCTGCTCGGCAGCCGGCGGTTTAAGGATCCGGTTGGAAGGGTTGTATAAGGCAGACTGTTCCCCTTTCCCCTCCTCCCTCCCGTGTTCGTGGTTTGCGAAAACCTGCTGCTGCGCCCGAAGCGATAGCGAGAGACGTTGAATATATTTTTTTAAGGGGGGGAGGGGGGAGGGGTCGGCCTCCTTTATCGGGTAAGCGACTTTTATAAGCGAATTTTCGAGTAAACGGACATTGCGCGCTTGAAATTTTGCAATTCGATCGAAGATATCTTTCCAAATTCAAGATTTTATTACGCGAATCAGGATGCAAGATTATCCAATCGTTTCAGTCGAGCGATCCTTCTTACTCGTCAAATATTCCCGTGGTGCACTCGAACGATCGTCGTTCTTCGAATTAAAATTTCCAAATTCGAGTAGCGATCTCCTAAGCTGGAATGCGAGAAAATAACGATGCGCGCCATATCGTTCGAGATCGTTGCACAGGACTCTTGGAACGCTCTTTCGAATGTTTCGCCACGAACGCCGTAAAGTAATTCGAAAAGTTACGATCGTAGAAAAAAAGAACTTATTCGCACATCTGATACTTAGATTATCGCATCGATCCAGGAGAAAGAGAATAGATCGATAATTAATAATTTGGGGAAAGGGATCGATCCACTTTTCGATGAGAAGTTTTCCCGAAAAATCCTTCCCCCGCCGGGAGGAGACGCTCGCTTGTATTATATACCATTTATACGAGTAACAGCCGGTCCTCTCTTAATATCGTCCATCCATTATTCATCCGGGATCACGGTTGGAAAATCTTTGGAAATCGCGTTCGCGGAGTAAAGACGCGGAGCGAAGGGAGGGGCGGCCGATTCAGATTCAAATGCTCGATAGATCCCATGCTATGGATCCGTTACCGGCCATCCCGTGGCCCATTGTATTTATTGGCAGGAATGCAACGTCCACGCGCCGTTTGTCCACCATCTCCCCTCCCTTTTCCCTCCTGTTTCCATCGTATCGAGATTTCGAAGAGATTTCCTTCTCTCTTCTCTCCTCTCCCCCCCTCGTTCCGTTTCCTTTTTCTTAAACGCTTTTTTTCGTTTCGAACTCGACTAATTTGTTGATTTCGGTTAATTTCGTTTCTTTTCATGACAATGAAACAACAACACCGTTTCACGAACTCGTAGCAATTTCTCGGATTATTGTTGTTGTTCGTCGATGTCTTTATTTTGTCTTCGTCAACCTCTATTGGTCTTTTCCTCGCCTGGACACCGTTCTTATCACGCACGGGAATTTCAAACGAATTTTTCTTAATAAATAAACCGTGAAACGTCAACGCGGTCTAGAATGAAGTTGGCTGGATAAACTAGTTCGACTAGCGACACTCGTGTGAAAAAACGAAATTATCGAAAAAGATACGGAATATATCCGATATGGCCGCGACAAGGAGGCGCATAACCTCAAAAATTGAATCTTTCACGTATTCCCATCATCGGAATTCGAAACTTTCCGATTGCTCGAAAAAAGGAGGAAAATCTCGAAGGAAAATTTCGAGATGCATCAAAAATGGAAGGGAGGGGAAGAAGAAAAAGAAGGTTTTCGATCTCCTTTCCCCCGTCGTATTTGTATTTTAAGGCACAAAAGACGCGAAAGGGGATGATACGAGATCGAAACGCGGGGCGGCTGTGTCTGTCTCCCTTTCTCCCCTTTTGGCCAACTGGATGGAAGGATGCAAAGGTGTTGGGGTTGGGTTTCAACCATGATTTCCATTCGCCAGCCATCCATCTTGTTTGAGACTGGAAACTGACAGATAGACGCGGATCCGAGTGCCGGTGACGTGGCAAGTCTCGCACGACTGTGCCCAAGCATTTGCGTTGGTCGAACGGGAAACCCTCGTGTCCGTAACTAGTATTGATACACACGTTACGAAGATTATGACATTTTATTAAATTTTTACAATATATAAATTAAATTATAATAAACGTATCTCTTAAGAAAACGTATTACTCAAGAGAAATCTTATATAACTTCGTATCACTATTATTACATATTATACTTATAGATACACATTTTACAAAACGCTCGATTCGATGTTATAGATAGAAGAGAAAACGCGAGAAATTTACAATTGTATCAAGTCGTCCGATAAATTTTGAATATCGAGATACACGCTTTCCCGTATAATCTCGTCCAGATTGTTCAAATTGTTATTCGAGACGAAATTGAAACCGTTCGACTCGAAGTTACTCATCTCGACCCCCTGCGTATTATTATTACAATTATGCCCCGTCGCCCCGACAACGAAAGCGTTCGCACAATCGTAATCGTAATTCCGTAAAGGCGGATCACAAGGATACTGATCGTTCCACTGCTGAGAATATTGACGATAGCCAACCATCTCCTCCTCCTGTCCCCGTTGAACGTTGAAGAAATTTGATTGGCTCAACGGTAATTGATACTGGCCGAACTGGCAATACTGTTGCGTCGTTGAATTCGCGTGGCCGCAGCACACGTTCTGACCAACGTTCTGCGACGTTGCAACATTGTCGTTCCGACGATGATCGGCCAAAGGCGCGTTCTCACGATCCACGCTCTGCACGTATTCCTTCTGCGCGCAGTTTTTCACTGAATTATCGGCTGAGATGGGGGTCCTAACTTGCACTTGCGATGAATCGCCTCTGTCGGTTCCAATCGCTTCTCCGCCTCGTTGAACGGGATTGTTCTGCTTCGTTTGTTGCTGCTCCTTCTTGTACTTCATACGCCTGTTTTGAAACCAAATTTTGATCTGGCGCTCGGTCAGGGACAACGCGATCGCCAATTCTATTCTGCGCGGCCTGCACAGGTATTTCGTCACCGTGAACTCCTTCTCGAGCTCCACCAATTGGACGCTGGTGTACGCCGTGCGGGATCGTTTCGTCTTCTTTTGCCCACCTGAAATTGCGCGCATGTGCGTGTGTGCGTTTGTGCGTTGTGATCTTTGATTTTCGACGACGAATGATTGATTCTATGAAATGATTGTTCCACACTGCTCCGCGACATTACTAGTTGATTCGACATTGGAAAAGTTGGAAAGACGAAGAGAGACGAAGACGTTTCTCTCCTCGGAGAAGAATCGTGAAGGAAGATGGGCGAGGAGGAAAGGTGTCAAGGGGTCGCCCAGTGGGGAGACTCGTCGGCCCACGAGGTGGCCGATGTTACCTGCTGTGCAGTTCAAAGCCCGACCACTGAAACCGTGTTATTGGATTAAATTGGCTCGGCTTGGTCCTGTTACGGGCAAATACGATTCGTCAACGACGCCGTATCGAACAGAGAGAGAGAGAGAGAGAGAGAAAGAGGAGTCGCGTGCGACAATTTGTCGATCGATGATTGATGTACGACGCCGTTCATCGCGATCTGATTCTGTCCGAGGCGAAAAATAGAAACGATCGCTATCCTGAAAATTGTTATTCCAAAGTATAATTTGCCTCGAAATGTTAATTTAACGTGTCTTATTTGATCGGATGGACATGAAGATCGAATTTCGAAAAATGAATATATATAACACTACGGTACGAGGAGAATGAGATAAATAGAAGAAGAGAAAAGAAGAAGACATTAGAGACGGTATTATTAAAAATTTATTATATCGTAAAAATGTATCGATGAACATTTTTGAGAAATTGTAAATAAATTTATTATTTTTTGAAGGCGAATATTCGTGTATAACTGTACGACGCTTTTCCATATATTTTTCTCCACCTCGATGATAACTCAACCGCCTATTGCGACACGCGAGCTGCGTGATTCCTCAGGTATTTCAAGATATATCGATGCCCCGAAGGGAAATAGAAGGAAACGTTATCTTTCGTAAAATAGAATGGCTGAATTTTCACATTCTGATCGAGCTACAGAAAATGATAAGGCACTTATCTATGATCTATCGATGACCTCGTTGATAAGCTAATTTCATCGAAATTCTTGGAACGCGATGTAGAAATATAGATATAAATTCGAAACGAAAGATTGTTCGATACAAGGAGTAGACATTGGTCGAACGAAAATGAAGAAATCGTTTAATTTGGAACGATATATCGTCGAGAAATGAGAAAAATATATATACATATATATGTATCATTTCTTAATTATTCAAGGAAGATCGATCTGAAAAATATTTTCTTCTTCCAAGAGATGATGAAACGATGATCGAACCGATTGTAGCGAATATCGCGGCCGATAAACGTGTCACCACTGACCCAAGCAGTCCATCATCGGATGACTCTTGTTTTATGTAAACCTGTGTGTAGAGCATATCGACGAGCAAACGGGGCGAGAGCGCCGTTTTATAATCCCTCGAGACTAAAGTCTCCTAAATGGGCAGCTCGTTAATCAAACTTGATTCAATGATGTCTACGGGGACGTCTATTTGCCTAGAATCCGTGACGGCGATGGACGTTCTTGTTTAACGTTGCGCCGTGTAATTTTATCCCATCGGATAAAAATACGTTCGCGTGATTTTCTCCTTCCCTCTCTTTTTTCTTTTAATTCTCCGAATCTTTGCTTCAGTTTTTTTTCTTTTTTTTTTTTTTTTTATAAGTTGGATTCAAATAATCTTTCGAAGTATGGAACTCGAAAATAACACTCAAAATTAATCGATCGAACAGAAGAAGAAACGAAGAAGAAATTAATCTCTCTAATCTTTGTTTCAATTTTTTTTTGAATCATCGACTCAAAAATAAGAAAGAATAAAAAAAATATAAGAAAGATTAAAATATCCACCCAATCTTTCCAAAATTAATCGATCTAACAGAAGAAGAAACGAAGAAGAAGTTATTCTCATAATTCTTTGCTTCAATTTTTTTTTGAATCATCGACTCAAAAATAAGGAAGAATAAAAAAAATATAAGAAAGATTAAAATATCCGTTCAATCTTTCCAAAATTAATCGATCGAACAGGAGAAGAAATGAAGAAGAAATTATTCTCATAATTCTTTGCCTCAATTTTTTTTTGAATCATTGTCTCAAAAATAAGGAAGAATGAAGAAACATAAGAAAAGGTTAAAATATCTTTTCAAAATTAATCGATCGAACAGAAGAAGAAACGAGGAAGAAATTATTCTCATAATTCTTTGCTTCAATTTTTTTTGAATCATCGTCTCAAAAATAAGGAAGAATAAAAAAATATAAGAAAGATTAAAATATCTGTTCAATCTTTCCAAAATTAATCGATCGAACAGGAGAAGAAATGAAGAAGAAATTATTCTCATAATTCTTTGCCTCAATTTTTTTTTGAATCATCGTCTCAAAAATAAGGAAGAATGAAGAAACATAAGAAAAGGTTAAAATATCTTTTTAAAATTAATCGATCGAACAGAAGAAGAAACGAGGAAGAAATTATTCTCATAATTCTTTGCTTCAATTTTTTTTGAATCATCGACTAAAAAATAATCAAGAATGAAGAAACATAAGAAAAGGTTAAAATATCTTTTCAAAATTAATCGATCGAACAGAAGAAGAAACGAAGAAAAACAATTTCATAATCTCATAATTCTTTGCCTCAATTTTTTTTTGAATTTTTTTCATCGACTAAAAAATAATCAAGAATGAAGAAATATAAGAAAGATTAAAATATCCACCCAATCTTTCCAAAATTAATCGATCGAAAGAAGAAGAAACGAAGAAGATATTAATCTCATAACTCTCTAAATCTTTGCACCAATTTTTTTTTTTTTTTACAAGTTGGATTTAAATAATCTTCTCCAATGTTCAAACGTATGGAACGATATTCAACCGAAAAATGAAGAAACGGAAAGCCTAGTAGAAGAAGAAGCAAAGAGAGAGAGAGAGAGAGAGAGAGAAATAAAATCGAGCGTAAATACCTTGAGAAATATACGTCTGTTGAGAAGTGGAGGATCCTTTACGCTCTTGAACCCCGTTCCTCTCTTGCCCCGCCATTATTTGTAGATGATCGTGCCTCTGCATCTCCCCTCGTAAATTCTACATCGATACACGCGATTTAATCGTAGTCCTCGTTTAATCATCCTAGCTAAAAAATTATAACAGACGAATATATATGAACGATAATCACCGTCGATCCATCCACGTTGCTGGCCACGTGTCCAGCGTTCCCAAAGCTCGTGCCAATCGTCTCCCCGCATTGAAAGATGTTCCAATTGCCGGGCGACATGGAGGATTGCTCGCTCACAGGCGAGATCGGCAAGTAACAGTTCTCCACCGTTTTCACGATCGACAATCGAGTCATTCTCCCTCTCTCTTCGTCGAGTCTGTCTATCTTCTTCCTCTTCGTCGAGGAGAAATTTTCGTTTTCGTTCGACGCCCGGCCCGGATGGAGAAGAACTGAAGTTTACGGCCATTTCTTCCCGTAATTTGTAGCGAATTCGGGCCCCGCGTCGACCAATCGCCTCGTTCCGCCTATACCTACCCCTTTCGCAACCATGGATAGCCACCACGATGATTATCGGGCCCAATAGGTATTCCTTCTTCCATCCCCACCCCCGCGCCATGATAAGAAAGAAGGTTGGTCGAAGTGGATTGGCAAGTGGGGGCTTCCTTCTAAACGTACACGTGCAGTATAATAGTTCGAACTTGTTCGATTTTCTTTTTCCCCTCCCCCCATTTTTCTAATATCGTGTATTTTTAACGATTCTTTTTTTTTTCTTTTTTTTAAAATTGGGAAGACACTGATGAAAATTATCGATATAAAGTGGTTCGAGATTCCTTCGATATTGGTATTCCTTTCGATGAATTTTCGTCCGCACGAACGAAATAAATTAACAATCGTCCCATTCCGTTCGTTTCTATTTCGACGTGGATCGAGAAGAAGATAAAAATCGGAGAACGTTTGAAATCGAGTTTCCAAACCCGAGAAATTGATCAGCCTCCCAGTCCCTCCAGGCCAACATCCTCTCTTTTTCTCTCCAACCCCCCGCCCCTGGAGGAGAGCTGTCTGCAGGTTTTCCCACCCACCCACGCCTTCCATTCCTCGCTCGTCGGCCAAGGAAACGCTCTCCTTCTTCCCGTAGACAAAAGGATGGAAAAAAGGGGATATCGCTTCTTCGAGTTTTCTTCTCGCCGATCAAAAATTTTGAACGTAGACGAAAAATTGGATGGAAAGGGTTACAACAATCGGCAAGAAAATGAGCCTCGGCTCATTGTTTCGATTCAAAATTCCAAAATAGTTACGAGTAACGACTACAACTTTCACCCTTTTCCCGCTTTCCCCGAAATCCCGTTCGAGCTGCTTTCCTTTGAGGAGCACAACTTTCGAAAAAGGATTTTACGCAACGCGAGTTAATCTCCGGATTTTTGGAAAAGTCGAGAAATCGACGGAGGTCGCGTAAGAGACGCGAGCGTGCAAACAGCAACGGTTCGTTTAAAGGGAAGAAAAGAGGATTCTAATCCTCTCTCATCCCGGACGTGAACAATCGGGTTAAACACAGGTAATTTATGAAGACGTTTGCCTTCGGGGAGAACTTGCATTCATGGATTAGCATCGCGAAATTTAGGGAGGAAGGTAATCGTAACGAATCGTTTCTATCCTTCTTTCTTCGATCTCTTGTTAATTAATTATTGTTGCGTTCGAATTTGGGAGAAAACGAATATTGTTGAGATATATTGTTGGCAAGGAACGAGGATTTCGAAGAGGCTTATCTTTGAAGTATCGACGAGCGGTTTATTACGATCGTTGTTGGAACGCTCTTTGGATTATGGGTATAAAGATGTATTGAGATGTAGATTACCTGTGCGCTTAAACGATTCGTGCACAGTTGATCCGTATCTGGGGTGAATATCGTGAAATCGAGTCAGAGGGGGGACAGTGAAAATTTGTTTTATCTCGCCTCGAAGAGGAAAGTTTATAGTGCTCGAGCATAACTTGGTCGAGTAATTAGTGAGGAAACTTGAAAAGAGTCAAGTGTTCCCGTCCTGGCTAATCGTTTAACGACAAACGAGGGAGAAGAGCCGTTCCTACCTTTGAAAATTATACGAGTCTCGATGTTTATCGACCCTTTGTTTCCATTAGATAATTTGCGCATGAACATTCATGAAATATGACGTGGTGGAGGAGAGATGCCGATACCGATATATCCCAGGCAATATCCCTTTCACTGAAAACTTGTGTCTATTGTGTCTGTTATAATTTTCACTTAACCTCGAAGCGAGGAGAGATTAATTATTTAAAAATTTCAACGTGGTGTAGATAAAGATTTCCCAATAGTCGTAACAGAGATGGGACGATAGGAGAAAAAAATTTCTTCCATATCGAAATAAAATCATCCGATCGATTCCGTTATCAAAAATTAATCAACGACGAAACGAAGGGATAATTAATTAAAAATTTAACAAGAACACCCTTTTTTCCTCCCTGTTTCGAGGGAGGGCCGTTTAAAAAACAATAAAATGCCCGGTATAAATACGCATCCCTCGATAAATATTAAATCAGCGGCAATTTCGAAGGGGGGCAGGGTGGAGGGCAGAGTCCCAAATGGCGTCGAATATTCCCCGCGGTCGGATTTCGAGATCGACGTCGGAGCGCCTCGTGCGCCTCTCCGCTTTTGTATAATGTAATCTAGAAGTTTGACAGGGTCTGACGGTGGATTGCCTTCGATCTGAGGCGGGCGACGAAAGCGTCGGGAGGGGGAAGAAGGGCGGCCGAGGGAGTGGCGGCCCCCCCTCGAATCGAGGGATTATCCCGAGCACGGAGAAGTAATTACACAGGAATTATGCTCTGGACACTGGCTTTCGTCGTCCACTCGAAATTCCTTTGGATCGAGTCGAAAACGTACCTCTCAATCTGTAAAAATATTTCGTGAACATCGTCTCGAGGTTCGAATCGTATATCATGGTCGGTGAACGACGATGTGTATATATATATATATATATATTTTATAAGATCGTTATTGCAACACCATTCGAGAAAGAATTATTTTTATACCGATTAAAAAATTCAAAAATTCCCTCGAGGGCGAGGCCCAGGGACGCTCGAAGCTGCAACCGAGACCTTTCCAACCACCCTCGCTCCCGTCCCGTGCAACATATGCTTTTATCTAAATTAAACAGTGTCGGCGCGATTTTCATTTCCTGGCCCCGAAGCCGCTGATGTTATCCACGGGATAGCGCGTCGCGAGAGCGTTGCCAAGGGTCCAAGGGGGAAAGGCGAACCTCCGCAACCCTCCTTTCCTCTCTCCATCTTTCTTCGCTGCGAAAACACGCTCCGTCCTCGTCCTCGCGCTGCTCGCCTTACGCGCCTCACCGCACGCTGTGTGTATACCTATATGCACGCCGCTCGTCGCTCTCCTCGTTGCCTGATATCTATCCTAACGCTTCCTATCCCCCCTCCTTATCCCACCGTTACCTCTCTCCTCCTCCTCCTCCTCCTCCTCCTCCTCCTCCTCCTCCTCCTCCACCTCTTCCTGTCACACCCTCTCGCGTTCTCATCGCGTGGACAAGTTACAACGCAGCGAGCGGTGGTCGGGTCTACAATACGCTTGTATACGGGTATCTCGTGTACCACGGGATTGAGATTGCAATTTTGTGGTGAGCGGGAGTGGGAGAAGGGAGAGCGACGTGGAAGCGAGGAAGCGAGTGTGCTGCCGCGTTGTAATTAGGTTATTGTGCTTTGCTTTGGGATATGTATATACGTATATACGTATATTTCGCGTCGAGGTAGGTTGGATGACGGTTGTTAATTTCGATGGAGAATTTCGATTTCGAAACGACACAAGTGATTCCTATATAGCTTGCATTCGTTCGCGATTAATTCTTGGTTGATTTCTTCTCCAGTTAGATTCTGATTCGACGAATCGTTTGTTGTGACTCGGTCGATACGAAACGAGAGGTCTCGTTTAATGGGGATATTCGTGCCTGGGATAATCGAGATCGCGTGGATATATACGATCTTAGATAAATATAAATATAGAAAAGTCAATATATGCGCGCGATACACGATACAACGTGCACAGTTTCGTAGCAACTATCTGTCTGCTCGAACGGTAAAACAGTCGTACCGTCGATGGTTATCGTCTATCTTCTCTCTAAAAAGAAAAAAAAAAAAAAAAACCCTATCCCAAATAAATCGCCTCTCCGCGATATAATTCTTCGAATACCAATCTTTTTCCAACACCTTTCGAAAAAAAAGAATCTCATACTTCGAAATACACTCAATTTTCATTGAGAATGATCGAAAGGTAATAGAAATTTTCGACGTTGGATGGAAAAGAGGCGCAGCCTTCTTCTCTCCTTGCGAGGCCTGGCGCGGACGCGCGTTTTTTATCGTTCCGAGCGTCAATACGTCGGACACGTTGCGTGACACGCAAGATACTCGCGAGCAGATAGAAAAGAAGCCATTCCACTTTTATGCTCGGGAGGTTAAAAGTTTACCAAGTTATATATATTCCGACTTTTCCCTTCGCCGTCCTCGTCGCCGGCTGGCTCCGTCCGCGCTGGATAGGGAAAACCTACCCCGTCAGCTCGGTTGACGTCTCGCGTCATAGTCACCCCTCGCCGATCCACCTCCCTCCCCCCTCCCCCTCCCCCTCCCCCCGTTTCCACAGCCTATCTCCCGCACGCTTTTCCGAGATTCTTCGCCGTTCTGTCATTCTTCGATCGACTTTCTCTCGAGTTTTCCGGAGGAAAAGTTTCGTTCTGAAGGAAGGAAGGAAGGAAGGAAGGAGGGAAGGAACTTTCTCTCTCCCCGTGATGTGTTTTCTTCTTGAAATTCTGCCCGTATCGATGATCGAGAAGTAAAAGTAAAAGGAGGGATATTTTTTTTTTTTTTTTTTTTTTTAAATTCTGAAACGCGAAGTAATTTTTCGAAAATTCGTATCTTCCGTGGAAAGGAACAGTTTTCGAGGAATGCATATTATAAGATGGATATTGAATCACGATGAAAGAATTATTCGAGCGGCTTTAATCTTTAATTTCGTGTTTCGAAGATATTTGTTCCAAGAATATTTCCAATTTCGAGCTTGATACAATTTTTAATTCCCCCTCCCCTCTCTCTTTCCAACTTTTTCTATTTTTTTTTTTTCCATCGCATCTCTGTCGGAAGAAACGTGTTCACGGAACCGAAAGTTTTGCATTCGTAGAATTTTTGCCATCCGCGTCGACCATTTTTCTTTCTCTCTCTCTCTCGCTTCCTCTCGTCTCAACGTCTCGCGCAAAAAGTTCGCAATTTTATAACGGAAGTTGGCTGAATACAAAATCAGTGGGCTGTCGCTCTTCACGGCCAACTTGTATCGTATTTTAATGGAACTGACTCGCCGCCTCACTCGACGAGACATCGTCGCCGCTCCCTCCCCCCCTGCGCAAATCCATCGACAAACCTCTTTCGTCCTCCCTAAACTAACCGATAAAAAGTGAAACAATTTTCCTCAAAAAAAAAAAAAAAAAGAAAAAAAGAAAAATTCGAAATCATTCCAAAAACCGATAAAAAGTGGAGCAATTTTTCTGAAAAAAAAAAAAAAAGAAAAGAAAAATTCGAAATCTACCCAAATTATTTCGCAAATCCATCGACAAACCTCTTTCGTCCTCCCTAAACTAACCGATAAAAAGTGAAACAATTTTCTCGAAATCATTCCAAAAACCGATAAAAAGTGGAGCAATTTTCTGAAAAAAAAAAAGAAAAGAAAAATTCGAAATCGTCCCAAATTGTTTCGCAAATCCATCGACAAGCCTCTTTCGTCCTCCCTAAACTAACCGATAAAAAGTGAAGCAATTTTTCTGAAAAAAAAAAAAAAAAAAGGAAAAATTCGAAATCATTCCAAATTATTTCATACTCCAAACGAACGAATTAATCGTAATTGACGTGGCGCTAGCATCGCCCCAATTCGTTCCTAACCTATATTCCACAACTTGCACGAACATCCATAATCTCTCCTCGGATCGTCTTCGATTCAATCGAATCGCGAATAAAAACTCTTAATCGCGCTCCCTTACACGTGTATCGACCCCCTCCCCTGCGTACACATATTTTATTCGCCTGATATCTCGCGAATCTCGCCCGACTTTTCCACCACTTTTCCCCTTTCAAACTTCATTTTGTTACATTGTTATTAACACGATATACAAACAGGTCGGGTGGCAAACAAACATTCCCGTGGGCCGTGGTTTGAGGGTTGGAAGAGGAGTGGAGGGGTTGTGCTGCTTGCGCAACGGATGATATATTATCGGCCGGTGTTTGCGCTTTGACAACATCGCGAGGCATAAAAACGCTGACTCATTTAAAACGGCCCCTGGGATTGCGCGGTGAGGATCGTGCCTCCTCCTCCTCCTCCTCCTCCTCCTCCCAACACCACCTTACCCCTCTCCAGAGATGTTCCAGCCTCGTTTTGTCCATCGGTTTCTCGTTCCTCCACCACCCCGATTTCTCTCCACCCTTCAGATTCGTGGAGGGTGGCCGTCTCGGTTTCCTTCCACGCCACCGAAGACTGGACGAGAAGAGGAGGAGGATGAGCTGTGCTATCCTGCTGCACCCTTCCGAATCCCATCCCCTTGGTGTAAGGATCAAGGATAAGTTAGTAGGCGCTCTCTCTCCCCTCCGCAAACTTGGCTGCCTTTTCTTTCTTTCTTTCTTCTTTTCTTGGAACTCGTTCGAAACGATTGTTGAGGCCAACGTTATATAATTGGAATACAATTTTTTATCGAGGATAATTAATTATCGGATTAATTGCTTTGCCTCATTTCGGTTCGAAAATTCTTCCTTTTTTCCTTTTTTCCAAAATCTCTCGATTTCTTCTTTTTCTTCGCACAATTCACGCGTGTACACAGGTTGTTTCCCTCCCCTGGAGATTGGGAATTCTTAGGAGAGGGTTGTGGGGAGGAGGAAGGAAATGTGGGTCGAGGAAAGCGACCCTCCCTCTCGAGCGGATTCGTATTCAATGGGGTAAATGGGGTATTGCATATTAAATACGCCGATAGAGGGAGGGAGGGAGAGGAGAGAACCGAAAGAATATCGAAGGGAGATATATATATATATACGTGGTTGCGTGGTGTACGTGGGGAGCAATGTGTGTAAGCTTGATGCGGTTATTGATTACGGGCCACTGTCATTGACGGGCCGTCATATGGAAACGGTGACCGTTTTTCGTTACGAATATCACCATCAATTTCTACCCCTTCTCCACTCTTCCGTTTTCTTTCTTTCCGTTTATTCCTCTCTCTCTTTCTTTCTCTTCTTCTTGAATTTTTTTTCCCCCCATCGATTCTTCCTCGTCGATTTTTAGAAGCGAAAACAGAAGCACGTAAAATTTTACAGAATTGATTAAATTAATAAGTAAACTTTTAATAAGTGGATATAATGGTGGGGATTAGTGTAATTTATAACATTTAAATTGCATTTAAAAATTAATAATTGTATTATATATGTAATATTATTTATCACATAAAGTAATATGTCTGATTAAAGAAATATTTCGATAAAATCTAAGTGTATGAATTAAACTGTACTATTATATATTAATAGTTAATTATTTAAATTAAATTTTTATATATTATTTATTTTCTCAAATAATAAACATAATTTATTTATTTTTTATTCAATGATTAATTATATATATATATAGGTTTATTAATTTTAATAATAATAATAATTAAATAAAATTCTATTCATCCCCTATTTTATTATTATCGTGATGTCGCTCGTTGAACGAACGGGATTCGCGTTCATCGAGGATGGACGAGAAAAGAAGAAAAGGAAAGGAAGAAAAGTTGTTTTGGAATTTTAAAAGAAACGTGAATTGTATGGAAAGGTATATTAGGAGTGATCAAGGGTTTTGTAAATCGTAAATTTTAACGAGTCGGCGCCAGGTAAAGCCTGAGGGGTTTGCATCTATTATGGCGTTTCTATAGGCACGCCTTTCAAAGGCAAGGCAATCATCTGTGTTGGGACGAGCAATAGCAGTGTATGCGATATAAGTGTCTCTCTTTCTCTCTCTCTCTTTTCGAAATTGTCCACAAGATGGCAGAGATCTCGAATTTTTCGAATGAAAAATTTTCACTTCGAGCGAATTTCAATTCGAATCGAATCGTTTCTCCAACTATCTTTTTTCAAATAAGCATATCAAGGAAAGAAAATTCGAAAAAATCCACGTACGTTCGACGTTATCCGCCGTTATTCATTGATCCAGAAGGAGAAAAGAAAACGAGAAGCAACAAAAAAGAAACGAAGGTAAAAGAAGAGAGAGGGAGGGAGGGAAAAAAGTGAATGAGTTTGGCGAGTAGTTGGACAACTAAAGTCACAGTTAGCGTGACAGACAGAGGGTTGGAGAGGAGCGGACAGGACGGTAGTCCCGAGGACGTGTGTCCCCAAAAGCCGTGGAGCTCAGCGTTGAGTGATGGCCGCTCAGTCGACCTCGTAACCGGCGCCATACATCATTCAAGATGGCTGGCTTCTCACGCTGCTCGGGGAGAGACAAGGGTGACAACCCTCCCGTCTCTGCTTGCTACTTTTGACTGGCTACGTCTACGCCTTCGCTGATAATCGTGTTACGAAGATATCAATCTTGGAACTTACCCCACCCACCTCTCTCTCTCTCTCTCTCTATCTCTCTTTCTTCGTCCTTGTAAACTGCATTAACGTTAAAAAAAAATATGGATCGGAGGGAAATTCGATCGGAGGCGAATTATTTTGCTCGACGATGTTTTTTTCTTCTAACGAGTCGTTTCAAAAAATCCCGTTTTTCTGGGGATTTCGTGCGCCCTGAATTACCGATCGAGCGAGAAATTCGTGTAGAAAGGTAAGTTTTAATTGGTGGAAAGTAAAGGGAATTCGAGTATAATATTAATGTGTGTACACTCTTGGTTGGTGGAAGAGAGTTGTAGGAGAGTTTATATTTACTCTCGAGTCGGCAGATATGTAATTTGTTATCTAAAATCCAAAGTTTGGTCAAAAATTAAAGGTGTCTTGTATCTTTTGATACAAGATTTTAGATTCAGCGTATTTTATGTTACGTAGATGTAATATATTGCAACATTTATACGTAATTTTATGCTTCTGCGTGTCGTATAACTCGTGCATATATATTTTTTACAGAGAAACACTCCTGGTGTTGCCATATCGATTCTCGTCGCTGTTCTCGCTCGTAGAAAATAATGTTTCAGACAAAAGTTGAACGGTTTAGAAAAGGGTATATTCGGGTATTATTGGCTTCTTCGTGGGAGGACGTAAAAAGGTTTTGGATAGATCAAGTTTGATTTTTTAAATGGAATCATATATATTTTAATCCGTTAATAGACGCAGCTTGATATTCTCTATAAAAAAGTATTAAGGCACTTACAGCAAAAAATGATTAGTTTAGAAGATATTTAATTATATTTAATTATCTCCTGAACTAATAATTTTTAGACATTTATGATCTGATACTTTTTTATAGAGAATACGGAGATGCATCGATTAATGTATTGAAAAATATGTGGTTCCGTATAAAAAAACGAAGTTGATCCTTATAGCTTCTTTATGCTTTCTCCTATGAAAAAATTAGTAACACAGATTATATAGCCCGTTTGAAACCATTCAATTTTGTATTCGAAACTTTTTGAAATTCATCAAAAATAGAGAAAATATTCGTCATAATAGAGGTAAGTATGTTAAAAGGTAAGTATGTAAAAGATAACTATCTCTAGACTTAAGGAAACTGTTGAAAAAACGATTAAAAACATAAAAATACAAAAAATGGAAACCACAAGGCAAGTAGAAGGTAAGTATATAAGGTAAGTATAAAAGGTAAGTAAAATACGTAAAATATTCCATGTAAAAAGTCCTTTCGAATTATATTCTTCAAATAAAAAAATCATAGATAAACTATAATTCCAAGAACTGTTGAAATTCTGAGAAAAATTTCTCGATCGACCTCCTGTCAACTTATATTCTCCTAATACAAAGTCGAAAAATTGGCCGAAAATTTATTTCGTCCGAGAATTTCGATGGTTCCAGGAATTTGACGTCATTTCCAAGAATTTCGAAAATTCCAAGAATTCGACGTCATTTCCAAGAATTGCCGAAATTCTGAGAAAAATTTCTCGATCGACCTCCTGTCAACTTATGTTCTCCTAATACAAAGTCGAAAAATTGGCCAAAAATTTATTTCGTCCGAGAATTTCGATGGTTCCAGGAATTTGACGTCATTTCCAAGAATTTCGAAAATTCCAAGAATTCGACGTCATTTCCAAGAATTGCCGAAATTCTGAGAAAAATTTCTCGATCGACCTCCTGTCAACTTATGTTCTCCTAATACAAAGTCGAAAAATTGGCCAAAAATTTATTTCGTCCGAGACTTTCGATGGTTCCAGGAATTTGACGTCATTTCCAAGAATTTCGAAAATTCCAAGAATTCGACGTCATTTCCAAGAATTGCCGAAATTCTGAGAAAAATTTCTCGATCGACCTCCTGTCAACTTATGTTCTCCTAATACAAAGCCGAAAAATTGGCCAAAAATTTATTTCGTCCGAGAATTTCGATAATTCTCAGAATTTGACGTCACTTCCAAGAATTTCGATAATTCCAGGAATTCGACGTCATTTCCAAGAACTGCCGAAATTCTGAGAAAAATTTCTCGATCGACCTCCTGTCAACTTATGTTCTCCTAATACAAAGTCGAAAAATTGGCCAAAAATTTATTTCGTCCGAGAATTTCGATGGTTCCAGGAATTTGACGTCATTTCCAAGAATTTCGA